>NC_064878.1:27174095-27359095 GCF_943734665.1 Anopheles aquasalis | reverse complement strand
AGATCGGTTTTCGTGGAACCGTCGGGGATCATGATGATGATCGCGGATCATTTGTATGTTACCTTGAAAATTGACTTACAAAACCGAGAGCTTGCGTGGGGCCCCAGGGGTTTATGGTAATGTTCTTCAGCTTGCCGAGAGAGCAAGAGAGCGAGCGAGAGTGTTGTGTAATGCATGTGACCATTAGAACCCGGAAGAGATTCATGGCGATCAACACATAGACGGCTGGATGAGGATGAGTTGTGTTGGGGCCAACAACCTGGGGTTACCTGGCTCGAAGAAGAAGAGCATTGTGGCAGCATGTAATTTCCCAGCCCATGTGTTTATTCTCCAACTTAGCGTTCTCGCGGACGTAAAGCTCTGTTTAGAAAATTAGCACCATCCCTCCTCCTGATGTCAAAATAGAACGCTAGTTGGTTGCTTGAAGTGCAACAGTCTGCAACAAGAATTCCACAACAGAGCAGCGAGTAGCGTGTCTCTCCTTTCAGGTCCATGCCCTAGACACCCACTTCTTGTGACATTCTCGCGCTGGTGAGTATTTTTCTGTAAAAGAAGAAACTGACGTCAGAGTCGCTACGTCGCTACTGACACATTGTCTGTGACCACACCGATGTCTGGCGCCTTATCACAACTGGAAGCCCACGAAAAGGCACGTACACTACATAGCACCCGGGATCCGCACGTGGCGCCATTAGACGTTGTGCTGCTGCTGCCTCTCGACTGCAGTTCCTAGTTCGGATTGCGACTGCGGGACAATAATGTGTTCAAGCAGCAACGCTCAAGGTCCCCACCAGGGTGACCACCTTTTTAAGTCAAATTCGAACAAACAAAAAGCAACGTGCCGATGGAGATGGAGGCATTAAGAAATGCATTTAAAAATCGGCCACAAGCCCAACGGGAAGATAAGCTTAATATGGGGAGTAGTGTATCTCCGGTCGCATCAGAACGTCACCGCCGTTCGCTGCCGCTGCTCTAAAAGCTTCACCCGGCGGCGAAAAGGTGAAGGTAATCTTTATATTTATGAGCGACAGCCGACCGACAGTAGAGGCTGCAAAGGAGAACGGCAGCAGGGCACGGCAGGAACGGGCAGAACCTGGTAGAATCACCCAGAAAATATGCGTTCCTCGATACGGACGGACCTCAAAAGTTCAGCATTGCTCACGACTTTCGGTCGGTTCCGACTGACAGAACACGCCATCACGCCTTAGCCGGTAGTACGCCTGATCGTCTTCCAGGAACATCCACCTCAGGGAGGGGGAGAGGGGTTTGGTTCCCAAAAATGGCTTAGCAAGGCGGGCAGAAGCAGCAGATCTTTAAATCAAAAACTCCAGCTGTTAAATCATTAGCGATGAGCATGGGAGTCTCGTTAAGCATTTCGCGTTCCCCCTCCCTCTTCCACCCTTTAGATTAACCAGCGTAAAATGGTGGCAGAATGCATGAGAAAAAAATGAAAATGAAGAGCACACAAAACTGAAAAACCGCAAAACTGAATTTGCACATTTGTTTCCTTTCGAAAGAAACAGACCCGCCCACCAGGGAATAGTTTATGGAACCCCGAATGCGAGTTCTGGATCTTGTCCAGAAAAGACAAGAAGCACAGTGGGGACGGAGACACGTTGTTTTGGGATTCGTTTCGCATTTGCGCATCAAAAAGGGCGACCTAATGGGGCAGCCTTAGTGATGCCGCACACTTACGCATTTGCGCGTAGGTAGAACGAACAAGTGATTGCCACGCAAATTACCAACCAACCAATCACAATCACCTACACCGTTACAGTCGGCCGTTTAGGTGACAATTAAAGCGATAGTAAATCACGTGGACCGTAGAATGGGCGGAATGGCGGATCAGTGCTCGTTGGTTTCGGGAGGACCACAATTAATTTCACTCGCAACGCGTAACAAATGGCGGTGTGGGAGAGAAGATGTGTGCAACATTGTAGTAGCTGACACGCCATTGAGGGGGCCACGGGAAGTTTAAAGATGTTTTTTAATTTTCTTATTTTTCGATATCCCATCTCGGCCATGTGCTACCGTATTGTGCAGTGAGTCTTTAATCTCGTTGCATATAACCGGTTATGAAACAATGCGGTGTTTTGTGTTGATTTTTGTAACGTTTTAAAAGTTGTGCAGATATAACAATCCGGGATCCGTGATCAAATCGACAACCAACAGCTGACCGATGCGAGAAAAATGTTCTAATCGACTTATATAATTCCAGGAGCACGTAATAGCCATGTTTACCAATAGCAAGGCGATATACAATCCATCTTGAACAGAATTTGGCTAAAACAATTTGTTGAGCTCTTTTTTTTTTTAGTTGGTATCTTACGGACGGAGCCGTATATATTAGAAAGATAGAGGAAGATAGAGTATAAACAGTAGAGGGAACAGGCATTTCCTCCTGCCCCAGGGACCCTTGTTGAGCTCTTCATTTGCAGCATAATTTGCATTAAATTCTTTCTCCTCGTTCCATCGATTTTATCACGCACCAAACGAGTTGTAAAACTGTAAAATCTTTGCTTCTGCACCCGTATTTCCCAAGTTTCTGATGCTGGCGTTCCCCTTGACATTAACTACCACCAGCAGGGGCAGCAGCAGGACCATAGCGCAAATATCATGCTCAATGGGTACGCGGTCTCGCCCGGTACACTTCTTTCTCTCGTCGACCCCTTCCTCTCTTATTACTCACAACTCGCAATTGAATGAATGTGTACCAACCAGCAGAAGAGGCGAAGAACTGTGCGCCCTAATCGAGAAATTACTGTCCTAGGTCAGGGGGTGCCAGCAAGCCAGCAAGCACATGCGTCGTGCATACGTTGTTGTCCCGGACGGGTCTCGGCGTCGTCGCCGGTCGACGAAGCAGCAGCAGAAGCATAACGAAACCAAAACGAAAGTTGACACAAAAAGGGCGCCCGCCCCTCGGATGCTTGTATCTGTGTGGCTGTGTGAGAGTAATAGTCGACGAAGAAAGTGAAGGAAAGTGCATCACCGTCGCCAATGGGTGTATGTGCGCGCGTCTGTGTGGCGAGAAACAAAGAATTATTGATCGAGCGAGACATTCGCCTTCTGTTGCAGCAGCAGCAGAGCAAACAGCATAACGCCCCCTTGCCATACACACCCCTGCAATTCAACATAAAATGGGGGGATGTCGAGTGGTGCGTGTTGTTGCTGCTGCAACTGCACCACTAACTGCTGCACACGACCGCGCAAGTAAGTTAGTGGGTTTCTTGTGTGCCCTCCTCCTCCTCCTCCTCACGCCTCCCGCCGGTGTCTGATCAAGTCTAAAGATAGCTTCTTCTCCACACGGAGCAACAACTCCTCGCAGTTGCTGCTGCAACTGCGTGAAGTGACTACATAACCGGGGGAGGAAGTGGGACGCTTTTGGAGTACACACTAGTGGACTAGTACACGGCCACACAAACACATACAGCTGCACATCTTGTGGGGTGTTTTTCCACATTTTCTCTGCTTCCACGAGAGTGTGGAGAGAGAGAGAGAGAGTGCAATTCGTGGAGCGCGGGGAGTAGACTTCTGACGCCGAGTTGGCGCTACGGCAGTCGTCTTCCCCGTCGCCGTAGATCGCTTCATTCGTCTCCACGTTTCTCCATCGTGTTGAGAGGGGAACGAGAAGCGGATCGAGAGGACCCAACTCCAAGCCGAGAACCGACACTCGGTTGAAAAGGGGGGAAGGAAGGGAGGAGTGTTTTAACTTCCGGCTTCCGGCCGTAAAAAAAAAGTTGGCAAAAAGTTTACAACCGGGAATGAATCGCCGTGCCCGTGGACGTGGATGTGGACGTGGCCGCGGGCATAGTGGAGGACTGCTCACAGCCTCTTTATGATTGCCTAGCGGCCATTGCATAGCGCGGCTCGTACCCACCCCCAGGAGCGATTCACATAAAAACCATGCGAGATAATAAAATCCGGATTTTATGATTAATTGAACATTCACTCAACCCCTCGCGGCTCGGCAGAAGATGGAAGTATAGGGAAGTGAGAATCGCCGGCTCGAGTAGTAGTGCCGGAGGATGGTGACCACCGATTGGCGATTAAAGTCATTGTGCCATTTCGGAGGCGATTCAATTCTAGGGAGACATCGAAAGAATATGATTTGATCAGCACACTGCAGTTCGATGAACTATTGCTGCCGTATCGGCGTTGGAATGGTTAATGAATTGTTCATAATGTGGTTGGGAAATAATTGGATTAACTGTCAAGTTCGTATTTTCAACGCAATAATTTGAGATGGGGTAATAGACATTATACTACTGTATTCCTCCTCTTGTGCCTCACAGTCTCTTAAAGAAACTTATGATTAACTAAAGCATCATTTCTCACGCGCAACACACAGGAAACGCAGAAGAGCTACACTCCTCTCTCGAGAATACTGTCACTTCTCGCTGACGGAAAGGAGCTGCCGTGGCGCTGCTCAATTGCATCTGTATTCGCCACCTTCCCCTAGGCAGCAATCGTACTACTAGCACCGTCGCCAGAATGCGTCGCCAGAGACACACCAAGTAATCCCGGGAGCCTGCGCCACCCTACGACGCCCTCCCCGAGTGCAATTTATCATCGTTTACAGCCGCCACAGAGCCGCGAGCGCAACGAACCTCACCACCAATCCGACGCTCCGATGCAGCAGCCTGTCCCATGCGCCGAGAAAATAAAATATCGTGGCAGAAAATTGTGACCACGGCTCACTCTAGGGTTGAGGATGGGGGATTCAAGTTACACACCAGGGCTCGCACGCTTGTGCTCGGTCTGTGGGCCATGGATATTGGTTCAAGTGGAAAGTGAAATGGGACGGTCGCGCGATTCACGACCGAGCGCGAGCTGGCGCACTCGGTACAATCGCAGCGAGAGGGCAGTGTGCGTCCTTGACTCTTGGTTGGTTGGTTGGGTGGCGACGATCGTTGGCCGGTTCGTTGGTTGAGTGTCACAGCATCACGGCACTCCTGCAGTTCAGACGGGATTGCATCGTCTATTCTCTCTTTCTCTTTCGTTTTCGCTATCTGCGTTCTAGGAACCAGCAGCACCCTCACTAGCAGAGGCTGCAATTCTAGCTGTGTGGCTGACGATGTGTGCATTTTTCCTGAATGAATGCAATAGACAAGACAACCGAAGGGAAACCTTATAAGCTCGCTCAACCGACTGGAAGAAGTTATGGACCGTGCGCGCCGCAGCGGACCAGTTTCCGCGCCAAGAAGAAGTCGTCTCCAAGAGGAGGATCACCTTCCTGTCCTAGAGAAGTCGCTCTGAGGTCAGTGCTAGTGGTCTAGTGCTACCTTGTGCTTCACAGTGTGATACATCAAAGGTGTGGTGGGACGATATCCTAGAGCGGAGTGATGTGGGCGTTGGCGCAATTGCTCTTGAACGTCACACGCAACGAGAAACATGATCTCGATCCACGTCGAATACGGAGAGCGGTACGATCGATCGTTCGCGTGGATGCAGAATGCAGCCTGTTGCAGTACCTTTTGCATCTTGGCTACTAAACCGTGCATGGAAGGACGGAAGTGTAGATTGATGATCGTGATGTCTGCAGAAGAGACGCACGTGTGTGCGCCCGAAGACCGATTGCCATATAATATCATTTTTCTCCTCGCCACCGTCCTCGTCGTCGTCGATGTCGTCGAATTTATATTAATGTTCTGGCTCTGCCACTTCAAGCGTGACTGCAGTCTCCCCTGCAGAGGTTGATCACCCTTTTGTGAATTCCCATCATCTCGTTGAGAAGAAGAATATTGCAATACAATTGACATCGGCTAGATCTTCTACAGTTCTTGTGTACAGCAACACGATTGAAAGCATCTCTGCGTACTTGGCTACGGCTACAATGTTGCCCCGATAAGAGACCACAATCAGCGCTGTCGAACCGAACCGGTTCGATGCTTCGAAGAAGCTTTGAAGCGGATTTGGTCAAGGTACCTGTTGCTGCTGCTTGGGTCGCGCACTAAGAGAACCGAGGCAGTCAAGTCGAGCAATTTGCGCTCCAACATTGCCCAAGTCAAGCGAGCTGGCTGGTTCTCCGTTTTCAAAGACCGTTTTGTAATGATCTTGTTTTGTTGCGGCACAGCACGCTCTAATGAGCCGAGTGCAGGCCACTGGCTACTGGTGAGCAATTACTGGTGAGCGGGGTTACAAGAAGTCGGGGCACCATCGGGGAGCGCATATCATGCTCACGCGTGATATGGTTCCGTCAGGTGGACGCATTTGACGAAATCCGGAGATCACCTGAAAAGGCAGTCAGGCTAAAGTTGGTCACCAACTGATCTCTGCCGGAATTTCGTCACGCGTCTAGTGTACACACACATCCTGTGTGGCGACGAGACGAGAGTTTGTGCTGGTGATCTTGATCGATGTCACGATCAGCGTCGTGTCGTCATTATATGTGATCACTCCATCAATCACAGCTGTCTGTAAGGTTGCTATCGACCATAATTTCAGTCGAGAAAGCGATCGAGTGCCATAAAAACTGTTTAATTCAACACAACCTGTAGTTTCCAGCTTCTTTTTTGGTGTGGCGGTGTTTGCAGATTTTGTTCCCTTTCTGTTCCTTGCATAAATTCGTCGCGTTTTACGCTTGAATTACCATATGACGCCTATAGATTTGATAGCGAAGATCGCATTGAAGCAAACATGTTTCATGCTAGAAAACATAAACGTGCACGATCATCAATAAATCATTTCTTCTCTCTCTTTCGCAGCGTGACGATCGCTCACAATGCTTTATAGTACCTCCTTCTCCTGCCGGTAGGTATCATAAAGTAGATCCTGCTCCGGATTTGCTGTATGCTAAAAGCGAAATCAATTCCTTTCGCCAGCGAACAAACGGAGCTCAGTGTGTTGCCAATTCAACAACCTGGTGCAGTGATGTGGTCCAATAAAACGTCGCCGGAACGAAAGAAAGACAAACGCCTGTCTCAGGGATCTGGTCTTCTGGCGGTTAGATGGATGAGAAGCTGTCACAATCCTGCCAGAGACCAGCTTCCCCACAAGGCGTGATGTTGTTGTTCAGGTGAGGGCTCTCGAGAGCCGTCTCCTATGATTAATGTCGCGGAAAGGAAAGTGAAACGGATCGCGCTGTGCTCCGCGAGGCGATTGCGAGTGAGGCAGGAGGATGCGCGACTCGTCCTCAGGCGGTGTGGTCTCTGTTTTATCGGATTCAAACACTATGTTTAGTCGACAAACAAATGCTAATGAACGCACACGCGTCGATCTCGATCTAGCTCGATCGTTCGCTCGCTGCTTAGGGGTAGGGTCAAGGTGATGGGCGGCGATTAGTTACTGAATAGCAAATGGCGCAAAATGTTGATTTAGATTCATTTATACGCGGGATCAGCACTGTGATCAGTGTGTCCCAGCAATCGCATTAACAATCAGTGTGTCTGCGATCTAAGCGTGTTAAACATCAACCAACACCAACCGTTTTCTACCGGCATCCTGGTCTTCATAGGCTAAAATTATCCTTCAAAAACAAACAGAAAAAATGACTGTCACCAACATTGCGATGAACTGTTTTTCGGTTCGGTTCCGCGGTGCACGATGACATTGAAAATCGGACCAACCGTCCCTAGGCCACAAACTGTAGTTTCCCCATATCGCGTCACCATTCCTCCGGTACAGTAGCAGCAGCGGCAGCAGCAGCTTCTGGTGGCATTTTCACTTTTCAAAACATTTCGTGTCACAACACACACGTCCACTTAGCGCAAGGCGAGTGTCTTTCTCGCAGCGGACAGGTGACACACATCTCTCGTGTAGCGTCAGTTTGCAAGCTATTTCAGCTATTCGGTCACGACGATACCATCCGTTAGCGAGGGACATTCTTCGCGTGAGCGTGTGTTTACAATAGAAGCATCAGACGATCAGAGAAGCGAAGCAGAAGTCCGCGGTGCAGAAGTCAATTTAATAACTGTCCGGTGGTATGCAACACGAACATACACGTTCTTTATAAAGCACTGAAACATCTGTTATGCCGTGTGGAAAAACCTTGGAAAATCTTAAAGACAACGAACACCATTTTCTCGAATATCCAACCGACGATCGAGATCATTACCAACATATGTGGGATGTGCGTGGTGGCATTCATGACATCGCGCGCAGTATGCACACAGCCCCTCCCCCCGGGATTGTATCTCTGTCTCTCTGAACTCGCTTACAAACCGCTTACAAGAAAAGACGCGAAGAGTGCAGGAAATTGAGTGGAACAGATCCATCGAAGGGAGGATACACCCTTGAAGTCATGATGAAGCAATTTAATGATTCATTTCAAGGTTGTAGCATTGAAACACAACACCGGAGGGGGTATGTTTCATGTTAAAAATGCCGGCACCGCTGACGGTTCTGTCGTGGATGAGACGTTCGCGATCTTATCCCTAAAGAGAGGGCGGCCAGGACCCCCCGAAAAAGAAGAAGATGCTGCACCGAGAGCAAACCAAAAGGATCATTCTTCTCGGACAGAGCAGCAGCATTGTTTGCTCGTTGCCGTGACCGTGATGAGGGCGTCATAACATGTGGAACCGTTGGGGCGTATGTGTGATTGATCTCACAGAAGATCTTTCTTTCACATCAACCGCACCGAGATCTTCCACCATTCTCGCGTGTTGTTGCTGGAACGGATCTTGTTTAATTATGATCGTTAATGTTGCGTTTTTTTTGGAGAACGACTGTACGTGTTGCATATAGTGTTTCCATGTTGCTTCCAACGCTTTTGCGAGAAATCAATACGAGATGGTGCAACAAAACATACAAAAGTATAGTAGTACAAAAGTAAAAACCATCACTAAGCTCTAAGTGTGTATTGAGAAGAATCACGGATGGAGGCTCCCACTCGATCGTGCATCGTCGCGCGCGCGCAGTCTGATTTGGTAGAATGCAATCATGGCAAAATGGATGCAAAGTTGATGATCTGGACTCTCAAAAAAGTTCAACCCTCATCAACCGCTCACCAATCTCGTCTCGTGCAGTGGTGGGAAGACGGCGAAAACAAAAGGAATATAATTAGGCAATATTTTATGAAACGTTATGATAACGATGCATTAGAGTATTGAGGAAGATAGCACTACACCTGAAGCTGACAGGCGAACACTGCACTGTGTGTCCATTAACTTTCTGGTTTATTTCCTTGTGCATTCGCTTGCAGTTCTTCTTTGGACAGATGACAGACCACTCGAAGTAATATGAAGTAAATATTTAAATCATGGAACAATCCGTGTGTTCGTGGTGTCACAAAAGAGAAGCATCTTTGACGAACAGAAACGCGATATGAAGAAAGAGAGAGAGAGAGGGAGAGAAGCCCATTCGATCATAAAAAAAAACTTTAATTCGAAATGTCGTCACCGTCGTGCGGATTTTTGTTATTACCACGAAGCGGCCACCACACCACACAACATCGTCAACCGAAAATGATCAATAAAATCGTCTAAACGCAGTCGCTGATGTGCTGGGTGCTGGTCTTCTTCCTTATGCTGCCGTTATGGTCCGCATCGATGCACCCTGTCATCCATCGTACTCTGGGGCTGCTACTGCCGCTGCTACTGCCGTTAAGGTGTTGCCGTTGATTGATTCTTAATTTCAACCGCTTCGCATTGGCGGGTGTGGACGGGACACTCCACCCAAACGCCAAACGGTGCGATGGCGACGTTTTAGGAGCGCCGAAAAGTGCATTGACACCGGAATGTTTTTTGCGCGCGAGGGGGAAGCGAAAAAACATCGAGCAACAACAAAAAGAAGAAAAAAAAAGAGTCACAAATCGCTTGCATTCGACGACGGCGATGGAATGCCGTGCGAATGGCGAATGGTTCGGGTTCGGTTGCAGCGATTCCTTCCGTTCGCTCGCCTTTTTGACGACGACGGCGGGCGTCTGGCCACGCAAAAATAACGTCTGCTGCACAAAAGCAAACCATTCGAGGGTCGCGCGTTGCGTTGCATTTTGTTTAAACATGTTGCGATGCGATGCGATGGGAGGTTTATGTTATCATTTTTATTATTTGCCAACGGACGGCGCGGCTAAGCAGCCTGAGCTGCTGAGGCGAAGAAATGAAAGCACCGCTCCCCGCTGTTGGAGGAATACGAACGAAAGGAAGGAAATGCACTACTAACTGGCACTTGCAGTGCTACAAAACAAACAGTAAGGAAGGACACTGCGCTGATTGTTTGGCCGTAATTATTTTTTTGAAGCAAAACACTGAAGCAATCGTTTAATTTGTTGCCATTTGTCCCCTTTTTTTTGGGAGGACAGAATAATTTCGAGTTGGTTCTATTTCCTACTTTCATGATTTGAACCTCTTCAGCATTGTTTACCCGTTCCTTCAAGCAATCTAGTTTGAAAGGAATCTAGTTGGACCTTGGCTGACCTACATTCCTAAACTGTCACCTGCTAGCTCTCAATCGCGATACCTCGTAGCTCGTAGCAACTGTTAACACAACATGTGTTGCTGTCTCAAGACAACTTCCTTCCGCTTCCACACATCCCAAAACCATAAGGAATAATTAAGACACTTGAGCGAGGAGCGCTACCATTCTTTTTCCGACCATGTTCACGGAAATGCGAGGTAATTTAGCGTGACCCTCTCTGCTGCTGCTGCTGCAGCACACGCAGCGCTACAAGAAGAAGCACATTTGACATCCTGCAAGCAACCAACCGAAATGAGCTGAGCGGAGGAAGTGACGGAGTCCACCGCTTCTCCACCCCCTGCTCATCACACGCGCCATCAACTTGACGGCTAAAACACGACAACCGACACCTTTAGTCGGGTACACGAAAAGTCGACCACGGCGAGCCGTCCAATCCGAAGCGTGAAGACCACAAATCGTGTTGCTCTCCAAGCCAAGCTCTTCTGTGGCGCCTAATCGCAAAGGCTTGACCGAGTGGTGGTGAATGCAACTCTGCAGATCCCTCTGCTCTAGTTCTAGGAGCGTTGCGCTCACTGAAGCATAAGCACAATCACTCGACCACAAACGAGCGGCGCGCACACGCAGACAAGATCGTTTTGTTTGTCCGTCCGACACAGCTTGGAGTCGGCGCGAAATCAGTTGGAAAACGGAAACCGGCCTCCAAAAAAAAAAAAAAATGAGAAACAAATGTAATTAGTGATGGACGTGAGCGAAAAGTAGCAGACCAATTCACGGGCAGATACTATGCTGCCAGAGTACGCCAGGAGGAGGTGTCTGCATGCCATTATGTGCCAGCAGAGCATGCTTCGAGGATATCATGGGAAAAAGGGGAAAGAGGAGCTTAGCCTTGTGGAAGGCTGAGGCCCCGGATCGTGCAGCATCCGCTAGGGCCCGAGGGGCCAGAGGTTGTGATCTGGTGCTGGAGTTGATGGCCAAAAGCGAACTGACTGACCAACGTGATCGGAAAGGCACGCCTCCTGGGCCAGCAGCGTCGAGCCAGCTTCGGATTCGATTGCTTCGCTACTTTAAGATTGAAGATTGGAAGTGGAACTGGTGGCTGTGCGGTGTACACCAAGCAACATAAATTAAATGCCCACCATTATACACAGCATGCACAGAAACACTATGACAGAGAGAGAGAGAGAGAGAGAGAGAGAGAGAGAGAGAGAGAGAGAGAGAGAGAGAGAGAGAGAGAGAGAGAGAGAGAGAGAGAGAGAGAGAGAGAGAGAGAGAGAGAGAGAGAGAGAGAGAGAGAGCGAGCGATAGAGACGGGGAAAGAACCGGCTCCATCCGCGGTCTCGAACGATCCCCCGGGCCGAAGGGCAACAAGCAATCTCGTGCGCGGTACACATATGCAACATGGACATGGAGAGCGCCCGCTCGCCCGCTCTATGCTGCTGCTAGGAGCTAGCTAGATAAGATCGATCACGCTGGCGAAGAGGCTGACCTTGAATTCGAGCTCTTGGAGCGAGTGGTCCAGCAGCACCCAGTCCAGTTGCCACGAACGGAGGAAGGAAGTTATAAATAATCGAATGCGGAGTGGTGGTAAAAGGAGAATCGAAAGTCGAAGGAGATGAGGAGCGATTTTGCCGATGCACCGACGGGGCAGGGGCAAGGAATCGAAGCTCCACGAATTCCACCACCACCACCACCACCAGCAGCAGCCGCGATCCACTTTCGATTCCCTAACACACCAGGGGCAACTCATTAAGTAAATGAAGGAAGCTCGGAGGTGTGCGATCTTCGCGTTGCGGATGAGGAGAGGGGTTGAGATTATGTTAAATCATTGATCGCGAAGTCTGATAATCGAAAGGCCAACAAATGGGATGGGGCGGAAGCTGATCGTAATTTGTAGATCGCTTGAGATGATGATCATCATCATGATCGTTGTGCGCGCTAGAGCTCGTGAAATCATGAACTAGATGAGCTCTAGCGATGTGGTCAGTGGGATTTTTGTTAAGTTAACTTTGACATTTCGACATGTTGGTTTTCCAGATATGTTGTTGTAATCGGTCGGTTCGTACGAGGCTGGAATGGAACGTGTTCCACAGTGTATCGGATTGGAGTCCGTAAAGGAAAGACAGAGACAGACAGCGAACAAAGACTTTCAGGCGTCGATGAAGATGATGGTGGTGAGAACCGGGTACTAAATAACACATAACCAGATCTCTTCATCATCACTGGACTGGAACTGGTTTTCTTGCTCGTTTCTGATAAAAGTCTCCCCCCCCGAGTCAGCCATCAAATGGACTTGCGAGTGAGTGAAACATCGCGGGCACCAGGATCAGGTTGACTATCGATCACCAATCGAGCAGCCGTCAAGTGTCCTGATCCTGGATCCTGGAGCTCCAGCATTCAGACGTCCTCCGACAATTCCGCCAAGCTCCAATCTGTTGCGTTCTGCTCCACGAAATGCCGAAGCCAAGAACACATTCCGCTTTAATTGCTTCTCGAACTTGTTCTACGCAGCGCGGTATGACGCGAGTAGTGTAACGCTGCTAAGCCACTAGCAGCTGCCGCGCCACTGCTGGACTCTTGAAGTACAGCTCACTCCAAACCGTAAGCCTGAGGGGGCGAGGGGCCTCTGAATCGCGCTTGCCTTGATGGTGCGGTACGTGACGACCCTTGACAGTCCCGCTTTCCAGTGATCACGCGGCGTTCACCGAGCCATGCCGAGAAGTTAACGACGGCGACAACGACGCCGCCACGCAACTTGTCACATGCTATCCACACTTTACATGGGGGGCGCTCTACGAGTGCTTTAAAGCTAGGTGTACCACCTCTCCCCGTCCGACCGACCGACCGTTTGCGTCAATATACTGTTCTACGTGCGGTGCTGCCACCGATGGACCTTGATCGTGGGGACCGAAACTGATTGGACACGGTAAGGCCTGTCTGCAGGTGTGCTCTAGCCGTAGAGCTGGTTAGTGGTGAGAAGACGGAGATGGAATCGAATATACCTCCCGATGAACCGCCCCGAAAGAAGCATCATTCAAATGAAGCAGGAAGCAGCGCTGGTGGTAAGTGGATCTTCCCTCATCAAACTCAAAGTGCCTCAAACCACAAGAAAGAACCACACGAGAAGCCGTAGCAATCATGAAGGTAGCTTCCAGGCGCAGCCATCAGTGAGAGATCGTTCCTTCGCTTCGAAACACCGCCACTACAGCACACGATCGTTCTCGAAGACCTACACACATCAACGGAGCATCGGAGATTCTTCCGCATAGCGCTACGTAGCACGAGCACTGGTTTGAGCGAAGAAGGCAAACTCCCAGCGTAGCTATCCAAGCTCTCGCGGGCCTCTATCTATCATCTACCGGAAACCGGGCTATTTCAACCATGACTAGCAAAAGCCCTACCCTACCCCTTACGCGAGTGGCTCACAAAGTTCCAAGCCGGGTTCTAGCCGGTGTGCTCTGGCAAGTCGGGGAACAGGGGCACACTTCATAGTAACCTGCCTCATCATCATTAGGAGACCGAGGAGCGCCTCTTGCTCTTGCCAAGTCAAGCGGCCTGGTTTTTGACAATTTAGAATGCAGACAAAGTTGTTCTGCGTTTGTGATTATGAATGTGTTCCGAAGTCATGAAGAATGTTTTCATTTTCATTGCCGATAGAAACATCCGGTTTCGCGATGGTCATCGATGTCTGGAATTGTGAATCGTGAGAAATCTCAGCTCGAATAAAGTTGTTGCCATAAGACATTGAGAAGATTAATTGTAATAAATGATCTACGGCTTTTAATTAACCTCGAGGAGATGCTCGATTCGATGCGGATCAACCTCTTTTGTGGTCTTATACGGAATATTAAAATTTAAACGCCTCACACCCACATGGACAGCATTGGTTGATTGGTTTTGCTTGCTGTGTGGGAAGAGGCGCTTCCAGAAGCGTTACCAGAAGTGCACTTGCACAAGTTGCACAAAAAGAAGAAAAAAAACAAATCGCGCCAATTAATGCATTCGCCATGACGCGCAGACGCACCACACCATGGAGGTGTCGCTGCCACGGAGTTCAATTCTGTGCAACATTATAATGCAAACAGTTAAATCACAAAATGATGAAACGAGTTGTAGAAAGCTTCCATGATTCATGAGCTGGGAGCGAAACAGTAAATGAGCTCTAAAAATAAACATTAATCCATCCTTTAACCTGCGCCTTCCTTCCTGCCGTGGCAATTGTTGCATTCTTGCGATCAGTTTTGGGGCCCACCAGATCGCGTAAAGCGAATGCACATTTCCCAGACGCAAACAAACGCCGCTGCAGCAGCAACAGCACACAGCACAGTTCCGGGTGTAAACATGGTGCCAAATATTCGATTTGAGTTACGCTTTTGAGTGTTGCACTATTTGCAGTTGCCGTTTGCTCGTTCTGCGCGCTGCACATGTGCTCGTGCATAAGTTGCAGTCTTCGAGGGTGTAGATACAAAACCGATTTTGTTGAACAGTTGTTTGATTGTGCTGTGTGCTGCTGTGTGCCTGGGGCCGGGGTTCTAGGTTGCAAAAAGGCCAAGAAAGGCCAAGAGCAAACCGCCACCGGACCCCGCCAGTCGCCAAGTCGCCGGCGTCTGTGTGAATCTTAATAAATGTCTGCCAACGCACTGCACAGATTGTTTTGATTTGCACTTCCTCCGAAATCGCACGACCACGCAGAGGGCACGTTTCGGAGTGGGTTGTGAGTCGAGAAGAGTGCAGCACTCGCAGATGCATTCTCCTGGCATGTTTGGGCTTGGCTCGGCGTGCTCGGTAGTATAACAATGTGTTCCTTTTCATGATTAGCTCCGGGGAGTGCGCTACCCACTTCGCGATTGCATTTTTTGGAATTTAGATTCTTTATCTACATCACTCCAGCAAGTGTTTCAATATTTTTGGGGACTTTCAGAAACGTAATAAGAGTGTCGCCTTTAAGGCTCAATATAATATGGGAGATTCCAGCTCCAAAACTCCGCCAAACACGAGGCAGCTTAGCTAAATCCGCTAATTTATGTCGCCAAAGTTGCGGCTGCTCCTCCGCTGGATACATTAGATGTTCAACACTCTCGTCCTCCGATGCACGTCGCACTCAATGCGGTTACTCACCTGCAACGAAACGAATAAAAAGGTATGAGTTAGTGAAAAATGCTTTGATAAAAATGAAGAGCTGAAAGATATACGCGGATCAGTACAAAGATCAATGGACTATCATCCTCTATTCTTTCGCTAGATTTAATGCACGACTCCTCACTTTCAACATAGCCCATGTTGCCAAGAACTGAAAACAATCGAACCATTTTTTTCTGTGCAGCCACAGGAGGAAAACAAGGCGCCATTGTGAGCAACAATGTAGAGGAAATGCCGTGACGATGATCATGATCGTGTGGCAAAATAGAAGATGAAGCCAGCGGCGCATACAGTCGGCCAGTAAGACCACTGTTTCGCCGGGTTGAACCGCAAATAGTGGAGACTGTCCAGCATGTGTAGGCAGCAGCATCAGGAAGTCTATGAGACTGTGGTACCCGCCGCCACTCTCGTTGCTTCGTTGTTCTCATCCGGCAGATGCGCCTGATGGTGTTCGGTTTCACAGACCGATCGTCCGTTGTACGCGGTACGCGGAATGTTATGAATATACAATTGCAACGCCGCTCGACACCGAGTAAGAGCAAACGGGAAAGAACAGGCAATGTATCCAGTCGTCTCCGCTCAAGTGTGTTCAAGACGGTGCCATTCACTTGCTGGTCTGAGGTCGGGGCCTCAAGACGCCAAAAGGGAGACTCCAGACTAAGGTCTTTACCGAGAGAGGGGTTTAGCTAAACAATTAGCAGCATTCCCTTTCGATCGTTTGGTGTGGTGCTAGGGGCACGTTCGTAGCCGCAGGAATTGACCTAGGCTGCAGTTCGCACAATTCGCACACGATACTTCGAACCGTCCAGTGCGCCGCGCGCGCTAGTGAAGTGTTAATCTCGTCCGACCGGATCCAGAACCTACACGGTCCGGTCCAGCATCCCCCCAGGTTCCTTAACCTTCAAAAAGGGCACCTCTAGCGGCAACGAGTCCCAGTACTTGGCGTTCAGTTCGCCAACCCGTGACGCGCGCAAAGTGTTTTACATAACGCCCGACGACCGCTATAGAGCTGGATGGATGGATGGATGGATGGAGGGAGGGAGGGAGAGCTTGCTTGCTTGCTTGTTGTTTGAAAGCCGTGTGTCTACGATTGCATTCCGCCTAGTAATGCACCCCCGTGCACTCTGGTTGCAGTGTGAGCGAGAAGAAGCGATCGGGGGGGTGTTGTAACCTTGCCCTTTTCGCTGCAAGTTCGCTGCCGGCAAGTCGACGTTCAGCAAGTTCAACACGATCGCTACTACTAGCACCGGGCAGGTCATCGAGCGGACTCTAGCCTCTGGTCTGGTCTCTGGTGCATCACACAACACGTGCACTGGAAGTATCTCTCGCTCTCTCTTTCTCACACGCTATCTCGGGGGATGGGCATTAGTCATCTCGAACCGCGTGGCGCGGCGATGCGCATCTAGGGCTTGCGTGTGAAGCGATCGTTACAGCTTCTCCTCCGCGTAACCCGGATAGTTTGTCGAACTTGAACGGGGCACAACGATTCCGACAACGATACCACACCTTACTGCTGTGTGTGACGTCAAAGATGCAGCTGCAGCTTGGTGGGAACTGTTACAGTTGTGGTCGCTTCGGTATGGATCCGATTAGACATGATTAGGAGGAGCGCGAGGAGGTCAATCGAATGCATGCACAAGGTGCCACCGCTTCCGGGAGGGCCAGGCCACAGGCATATTAGCGGCGTGGCTGCTCGGGGTGATGATTAAGATTGATGGTTGGATTGGGGATTGGGGATCGCTGGTATAGGAAATCCGCAGATCAAGCAATTTAATCTTGGTCAATCAAACAATGACGCTTGTCAGGAAACAGATCAAAGGCTTTAGTGAGCTACTGAAAGCTATATGAATGGATTTAATGATATTCCTTGCAGAGTTATCTACTCAACAAAAGGAATTCTTTAATATCTGTACTTCATCTGTAGCTTCAAGTCCACCAAACGGAAACCTCACAAATGTGCTGATCGAAGTCAGAACTCGTACTCGCCTTAAAGAAGATCATGGGCACCGGTTGGACGACTGTGTCTATGGCGCCGCCTTTCCTTCCCCTGCACTCGGCTACACTATTCCTACTAACCAACTACGCTCGAAACCCGTATACCGACATTTTCCCCGACCGACAGGCAAGAGAGGAAGGAGGGGTACTGGGCAGGCTGATTACTTCCACCCAAAGCTATCCAGCCGGCCAGCGAGCCTCAGTCAGACTCGCGGTAATTTGTGGTGAATGTGAAGAAAATGAAAACTAGAAACGAGTACCGCGCCACGGGCACGGAACCGGTTTAGAGGAAGTGATGGTTGTGGTGTATTGGCGGGGGGATCAGGCTAGACAAGGCAAACTGAAAAGAAAATTGAGATGGAGCACCGAGCATAATTGTAGAGCAATCTCTCCTACGGACCAGCGGTGGTGAGGTGATTCGTCCCCGTCCGGTGGGGTCCCCATTTTTGCTTTTACTTGAAGAAGTAGAGCAGTGTATGAGAAAGTGAGTGAGTGTCAGTGAGTTTGGTTTGGATAGTCGAATAAAACACTTCTATTCTTATATGAAGTAATATAGTATTTGGACTTTAGCTCAATAACTTAAGTATAGAAGTGTATATCCAATTATATTGAGTTTCTTTTACTAACAGTTCGTAGAGTTGCAGAAGTCGATCAATCTTGTATATACTACCATTTTTCGAACTCGCTCTAGCGGAAACTACTCAAAAGCTCCGGTGTGTCGAAATAGTACATCTACTACCATGCCACCACTAGTACCCAACCAAAGGACCTGGTCCTACTGCTCTGAAGAAGCAGACCCCAGTGGGGTAAAACCACTTCGCGAAACTGGTTTCTTCTTCTGGTCGACCGAGACAGCGTGTATGGTGCGCGTAGCATCGTGTGTGGGGTGAGGTGTGTAGTGTACTACTCCCTCCCCACCCCACCACAAGAGACTTGTTTGCCATGGAATCCCTCCTCCTCTTCCCCTTCTCTCTCTCTCTCTCTCTCTCTCTCTCTCGACACCCTCTCTACCACTTCTTGGCCGCGTATCCGATCGCCGCATCGGCCTTCTGTCACTCAACAACGCGGCGCAGCAGCAACAGCTCATCGCCGCATCTCATCCTACTATCTTCACATTTTGAATCGAATGCCCTGAAGCGCCCGCGCTATTGAACGGATTCTCCAACAGCCGTCTCGTTCCATCTCCGCGATCTCTTCTCTCCAGTTCAGATTCTTCGCAATGGCAGCAAGTGGCTGAAAGCTTCGCTCTGGTGCTGAGGTGTGCGTTGTTGTGGAGCAGCACAATAAGAACGACGAGCGAGCTTATTAAAACTCATGTGCCCCCCCTACACTGCCTGCCATTTAGAGTGTTCTATCCCCACCTTAGTTCTGCTTCTTCTTCTATCCTCTAGAATGGGGTAGCTATAGTGAGCGTTTTCACCTTCGATCATCTGTTTTGCCCGTAGTTTCTCTTCTTCTTTTCTAACTTTTGCTTTAAGATGGCGCCCTCCCCCCTCCGTTTTTTTCGTTTCTCACACAGAATTCGATTCCGTTCTGAATAGCCCCATATTCTGGCAGGAGGTTCCGGAGCTCGGCATCACCCAGAGACCTATACCACCGTAACAACTACCACCACCACCACCACGGATACAGTTGTTGCGATGCATGACGGAACTCTACCACTTCCTTTCCTCTTCAGTTTCCAGCTCGTTCTAGCCAGTTCGCTCCTTTACACCGCACCTGACTCCCTTCTCCAGGCACCTCTTTCCTTTCCTTTAACAATCGTACACATAATTGTTAGCGTGATTCCATGATTAACATCCCCGTCGAGAGCGCCCGTAGGCCGGCAGGCAGGCAGCTAGAACACTCTCTTCTAGGCAGGAACTCGCCGTACAAAAAGTCAGTCCCCGTCATTCAACCTGGAACACCTTCGCTGATCGCTGCTAGGTGCTTGGTGGGGACGACTACGACTACGACGATGACGATGGAGCACGAATGGATTCGTTCTCTCTCTCCTTCTCTCTGCTACGCTCTCTGTGTGGTGTGTTTCGCTATTTAAATCGAGGGCCTGTTTTTTTTACTGTCCACCTTACCTCGTCACCCTTTCCTTCCCTTCTCCCCCATCGTCATTTATAGTCAGTGGGCCAGAACACGAACACGCACCGCACACAAGAACTCGGCACACACCAACACACAACAACAGACGCTCCTTCTTCTGCTTCTACCATCCGAGGAGTCTCAAATCATAAGCTCTCCGCAATTCACGGACCACTACAGAACGTGGTGGTGTTCTCGCGAAGGGGGGGTTTATCTAGTTTTTTTTATGATGAGCTTCCATCCATCGCTTCATTATCTGGTGGTGGTGGAGGTGTGGAAGTGGACAGCAGGCAGGCAGGCAGGCAGTGACTTGAAAATGTTAATAAATCGTTCGAATCGTACGCTCTTCTCTCGCAACGTTCGTCACACAAGCCCGTACGTAGTAGCGTTGCGTAGAACGAATGTCCACCACCAGCGCTTGGCTTCACCACTCGAAGAGAGAGAAAGGGATGGAGGGAAGAAATTAAAATATTTTCCCGAAGACACCTTCCCCTGTTTGTGGCGCCCTCGCATCTAGAACCTGTGGCAAGAGTGGCGCTAGTATTAGTTAGCACCATCACCTTCTTTGCCCGAGCAGGTTGCTGCAAAAGGTGCTACTGCGCTGCTGCTGCTACTGCTGCTGTTGGAAGGATTAAAGTAGTGTAACCGGCGTTTGTTGACCCCGCGGGCCGCGGCACCACACGATGGTCGTGTTGTGTTTTGGTTTCCGACCATCGACTGGAGCTTCCTGTGACACACAAACACACACACATACGATGGCGCTTGTTATTGATTATTTGTTTTCATTTGGCCTGGTGGTCCGCCAGAACGCTAGAACACCTCGAACGGGAACTCGCTCTCCTCTCTCTTCCTTGGCTTCTCTGGTCCTCACCTTTCAAGCGTGGGGGTGTGATAGTGTTTTGCATGTCACGCAGTTTTATGCTGCGACCGCAAATGCCAAAAGCTTTCTACACCGGAGTGAGGAGAGCTTTTACCCAGTGACTGATTGAGTTTGTGGCGCAGCAGCATCATGTTTGCGATGCGCCAGCAGCGCATACGCGGCCTGACCCGGAAGCCGGAAATTGAAACTAATTTAAATAATTAGCTAACACGTATGTGCGCAACATAGACACCACAGCATATACGCTCTGAAGAAGCGCGAGAGGCTCTGAATTGTGCGTACCTGGCCGTTGGTACGTGGGCCACAGAGCAAATCGTGATTGGTGTGTCAATAGAAATGATCGTTTTTTTTTTGTCGCCGATTGGCAGGCTACAACGAAGCGGTTCGCTTTCTTTTGACACCAGCGGTCGCTTCGTGTCTTATGTGACCGTAGGCTGCCAGGTTTATTACTGGGTCGCGAACGCCAGATGACTAAATGGCGAGGCAAACAAATGCGGGAGTGATGCCGTGTGCTCGCTAAGCGGAATTGTACGGAAGAGAGAGCAAACATAAGCTGCTAAATTTGTGGGGTTTTTTCCGGGGAATAGAAAAATCAACACCAAAAACAGTTAAGTTTCGATTTGTTTGTGAAATGGCGACTAATGGAAGTTCAAAGACTTGTGACTCATTGGTAGTTTCTGTTGCAAATTTCCATGTCGCTTTTTTCAGGTCACTTTTTCAGTTAGCATTTCACCAAACTCTATTTGTGTTTTCATTTTGCTAACCTAGTGTGCTAACTGCTGGTTTAATACGTTATTCATTTATTTTATTTTATAATTTGTTTCTTCAACCTGTTGTTAGTTTAACAGCTATGTTAGGAAACATTAAATACACGGTTAGACTTTCATGAAAGTTGTTTTTGAGTTCAAAGAACAATAAAACATCACAACACACTGCCGTGGTGCACGGCCTAGACCTTCTACTCGCACAACTTCCTCACAAGCGGCCCGTGATTCTCTGTCGGCCATGTGCTGCCGGCCAGCATCAAGCTCTGGGTCAAAGCCAAAGCCAAATTGGCCCTCACCCTGGCCTTACCCCGCCGGGGGGCATTTGTGAAACGCAACTTTCCCAAAAAAAAATCGTACTTCCGATTCGGTAAACCAATTTCCGATCGCACTGTGATGCCTCTCTCCCTCTCTCTATCTCCGGTCGCGTTGTGTGCCTTTCAACCGGAAAAGCCACACGCAAACACCTAGAAGGTCGGCGGAGTGTACTAATTTCAAACGCAAGCAACATTTCGATTTCCTTCGAACGCACTCACGGTTGCAGAGATGAGTGGCAGGCAGGCGGCATATAATCGATGGATGGAATTCGAATAATGTAGCCTCGAAAAATGTAGCCCCATCTTGGAACACATCAACGTTAATTCTGCTGCTGCTGCTGGATGCAGCTTTCTGGTGTCTTTTTGGAAGCAATTCACCCGAGATAGCACTTTGCGCGGATTAAGACGATGAGAGTGATGTGGTTGCAATTATCGGCTGCAGTGCACGAGATCAATCACGATCACGCTCGGGGAATTTCCATTTCATCCTAGTTTTCCGACAATAATGCACACCTAGACATTTTGAAATTAGTCAAATGGAGCTTCATTTGCTTTCAATTTCAATCTTTCATCTGCAAAGAAGGGCTTTATGGTAACCAATTTTCCCCTTAAGATTCCAAGCGCAAAGCTTTAACGCACTTGGAATGAAAAATCGAAACTTCCTTTTGGGAGCTAGGCTAGCTAGCTAGTTCGCGATAACACTTTCTGTGTGTGGTCAGTTGGTAGGTTCTTTGCGTCCAGTTGCTAGGCCTCTAGGCCTACACATCACGTATCCTAGCAACGCAGACATGGTAAACGAAACCGTGGCCTACTTTTTCCCTTACTTCATGCAAATGTGCCGGCTCTCGATGGGCTCGGAAAATGAGCCTATCACCTCTCGCCGTTCGTACGCGCCCACCATCACCACACCAACCAAAACGACAATTATAGGGGGCCACAGCAAGACAGGACCGAAGGCAAAATACCTTTAGGCCTACGTTGCGTTCGATCCATAAAACCACGGCAGTCCAGTACCAGGCGTCACTCACGCACTCTACTCCGGTGGTCAACATCATTCCAGGACCTTTAGTTTTTTTTTTTTGGTTTTTTCTGTTTTTTTTTTTGTTTTTGGAACTGCAGACTTAAGCTGAGAATTTCCTTCACAAGCAGCACAAGCGGGGACGCGGCACGCGGTTGGGTGAAAAAAAAGAACCATCAACCAACTCGATGATTGAGCTTTGTGTTGCTTGTTTTATGTGTTCTTTTCTCCGTGGACCATGTGGACACGCTATGATTGATTGATGAGGGCTACGCACCGTCGTTTAGGGCTGGTGGGTGTGATATGAGCTGCAAAGTAAATGAGCAAACAACGCCACCGCTAGTTGTTCTACTCAAATGCGAGGCCTCGAACAGGAGTCCTGTAAGAGAAGGACAACGCCAAGGACCATGACGCATGTGTCTCTGTGTTCTGGCTGTTTCGAAATTCGAAATTGAAAAATGTTACAAAAAAACCTGCAGCATTTAATTCCCTCGTATACTAGCGACATTATGCCGTACGGCGTTAGTATGTCACCGTAATTACGCCAACCGTAATGGTAATCCGCACGGACACTACACAACGGCCAGGCTGGTGGCAGTAGCATGCCGGAGCAGTTCAGCAGGTTACTGACCCACGATGATTGGAAAAAAGGGAAGAAGGTGCCAACACGCAATGTACCTCCTCTGTGTGTGAACCTGACACTTGGGGAGCGCAGGAACAAATGTGGCCTCCGTAGGCCTATGTAGGCCGAAATCATTACCGGCGACCACAGACGACTGCTAGAGAGAACGACAACGACAACGATGTTCGCCTTTAGAAAATATGTTTACAGAGCTCAATTTAACCGGCCCAGTGGCCCTGGTGTTGGTGATTATAGATGTCGCTATTGTAAGGGCAGGGTTAAGGGTGAATGTCAAGAAACAAGAGGGACATACGCCACTAGCTACTAGGGTCACGTAGCGGTTAGTATAGTCTTGGAGTGGAGCAGAGGAGCAGGCAGATCGATTGAAGATGATGATGGCACGGCACCAAATACCAATAAGGCCTTACTCAATGTAATACTCCCATAGGAGGATTAAGGTCGCCATTACGTCCACTTAGTGCGTAATTGAAAGCTGAATAATAACTGAGCTTCAATCTGGATCCCGTGACACATCCGGCGGACGGAGGAATTTGAATATTCAATCTCCGGAATCCGGACGGACGCGGATGGAGTGACGGTTCCCTTTTCAGATTCAGTTGGATATCAAGGCAATCCAAGAGGGACAGACCACTGAGCATGATGTCGTATCTAGGGTTATGCGATCTCGACTTTATCGGACGACACTAGACACTAGAACTGGCGAACAACAAACAACTCCTAGAGCGAAGGAGAAGCTCTCGCTTTTTGGCGATCGACTTGACTGTCAAAACATTTTAGGAACCGCTCTCTGCAACGTGCCACTAATGTGCCTGGAATGGGGCACGCTGTATCGGATGACAATATCTTCTTGATCGCTATACCCTTTGCCTGCGGGCCCGGTGCTTTGCATTCCTAGAGTGTTCTAGCGGGGAGCTTTGGACGAGCGCTAGACGCTCGATTGTCTTCCGGAGGTACGATACTTGCCGCGCAATAACGAAATATAGGGGTGGCGGCTCTGTCCGCTGGCTCATTAGCTATTCTGCGTTCGTCGCGCGTACAAAGTCGATGCGCGGATTTGAAGGTGTGCTCGCCCCTTCGAACTCTCGCTTACGTGCCCCACCGGACAGGTGACAGGCGGTACACCGAGGTGGTGGTTGTGTAACAGCAGCTCCACATACGCGTGGCGTGTGTGTCTAGTGTGGTGAGGCCTTCACGTGTCTTTTTTTTTTTTTGTTTTCAGTACCAAGCGTGTCGCACGCTGATGATTAATAGACGCTGACAGCTGTACCCCTCCCTTTAGAGCCGTCTATCGCGGCATTCGAGCGCGCTTTAAAAGCTGTTCTCGAAGCTTATCCGAACCAGGAGGAGATTGAAGGGGTGGTGCGCGGTAATCCGCCACTTCCCCTCTCACTGATTTTTTTTTCTTCTGCTGGTTCTACGATTCTAATCAAAATTCTGCTACGAATGTGCGCTGAGAGTAGTGCGTCTGCTCTGATCATGAATATTCGTTCCAAAAAGCCGTAACAGACTTTGGGTTCTGTGGTCCATCATGGAGGGAACCAGGGACCAGGAAGCTGGTTTATGGATGGTTTCACGGTTGGAAAGATATTTATTAGGTTCCCACATCCACGAGCCAAGTCCGTGGTTTCTCGGAGGTGTAAGATATGAGCTCTTAATGAGTCTTTTATTCTAGAACTGCTTTTAACTGTTATTCATTCGTATTCCTTTTCTCTGCCGATTATCTGTTTGAATTCCGCGATAACACATTCTGGGCTTGTTTGGTACTTTGTGACGTATAAATTGCCTTATTCAACTTGTATTGACTTTCAAATGTGCCTTACATGCCTGTCAATCTTAAGATCTATTTGAGATTCACCTCGAGAGAAGCTTCTTGTGGTGCTTACACAACACCAAAGTGTCATTCCTTCTTCAGAACATGCTAGATACTACTCCATCGCTTCCTGATAACATTGATAACTGCCATGCAGATGTGAAGTAACGGATGGCCCCACATTATTATGACCATTGCCGGGCATCAGTGCATCATCATCATCATCATCATCGCGCACACACCAACCCCATTGGTTAATGAAAAGTTATTGCCTAAAATGGGCATTCCGGAAGCCCAAGAGCCAAGGGCGAATCGAAAGGGAATATAATTGAGGACCGCCATTAAATGCCACGCGCGACACAAACTTTGTCCCTTTGTGTCCAGTGGGTTCGGGGGGTCATAAAACAACCCAAATGCTATGCCAATGCGCGCGCGGGAAAATGAAATGTGGACACAGACACGAGATGTGGCCGCCGCCGCCCCATCGGCATCGGTCGAACACGATATAAACGACCCAGTTTCGATCCAATTATTTAGAAACTTGGAACAATTTTGATGGAGCCATAAAAGAACAGAAAGACGGGCGAACAATTATGAAAACTGATCGCTACTATCCCCATCATTGTCCCTAGTGGGTCCCCGTTAGTCCTCTCTTCAATCGCCATCAGTAAGTCAAATACTCGCCAGCCCATCGCCCAGGGGCCTAGAAGGCTGCGTTACTGCGCTATGCAAACACTGTTTGCGCGGACAATCTTCACATTTGAGCCGAACAGGAAAAATCTGAGTCAACAGAACAGCGAGATGGGCTGGTTCAGAACGAACCGCACACAGCCGGTGTTGAATGGCATGCTCACCATCGCACCAATTCGCTAGTACCGATGACGTTGACAGTATTATGTGGTGGCACAATTGGCGACCCGGAGGAGGAGTTTCCGAACTGTTTTCCTATACACAACTCACTCACTCATCGTCGCAGAAGCGAGGTGCGTTTCTGTTTTCCTTCATCTTCGCTGCAATTGATAGCCACCCGGTAGAGGCCGCCAATAACAAACGTGTGCGGCAGAGTGGTGTGTTTGAGGATGCCCCCCAGAGGGGACCAGAAGCTCGCCGGTTCGCATGGAACGAATAAGGTAAACATTGGGGCTCCTCCGTATGTTTGACCTACATTTGCGGAGCAGAAGCAGAATTCTTGGAATCATACCGCAGCCGCTGGAGCCTCTCTCGGCTCTCGTTACACTCCCTTCCGCCTTTTGGCCAGCGCGTAGTTGCAGAGTAGCGGAATAGTACAACATTCCATTTGGCGCGCATGGAGTATCTGGCGGCTAAGCCTGATCTGCTTAGTGGTCAAAGAACGTAAACATTAGTAAAGCACACACAGCCACAGGGGTGGAGAGTTTGATGTTTGTTTGCTGCTTCGAAAAGACTGCGAAGTGAGTTACTCATGCTGGAGAAGAATGTTTTGCGGAGAGGAAGAAACGATTGCGAAACGCTTCCCATCGAGCGGTCAGCAAGACAGTCTTCAGTTATGCCAAGACATAATAATTGACGCGATGCGATGGCAATCTGTCAATTAAAAATAAAAAAAACCACAAAATTGTTATCGATCCAAACTCCGATATTCTGTGCGTGCGGGACCGTAAACGATCACCCACATCAAGGTCTGCGCGTGCATCAATTTGCGATGGGACAAGATCACGCAACTACAGCTTCCAACGAGGACAGCAATCAGATGCAAAACGGGCGCGAGAAGGGGCACGATGGTCGTCGTAATGGCATATGGCACGCGATCTTCAAAAGACAGAAGATGTGTGCTGATTCCTGCAAAAGCAAAATTATACACAAGCGCCACCCTTTGCGTGAATGCACTTGCCAGCGACAGAAGGATGCAAACCATTTTGTAGCCATCGCACGGGGAAATAACAGAACACCCTCGGTGCTCGCTGGCCGGCTTGTGACTGGCTCGATTCCTTCTCGCGCAACGTAACAAAGACGATCGCGGAATCTGTGTCAAACTGTGTGACGCTGATGAGGGTGTGCGAGAGCGCGCAGCATTGGCGGGTTTTTGTTTTATTTAATTTGATTTTTTACAATTCACTCCGCCTCCATCGGATGTGCTAATGAAGCGGACCTTTCTTTGTTTGATCGCATTTGGCACACGGCGGCTTAAGACCGTTCCCTGCGGCAGGGACGTGCTTCTTTGTGTTTAACCTGTGTTTTGTGGCGCCAAAGGTGATGATGACGAAGGAAGGTGATGCAGAATGTGAAAAAGGAAAAATAGTTCCCAAGGGTTGTCGCCAGGTGGTGTTGTTCTTCAGTAACCAAAAAACAGACCAGGCCAGATGTCTGGAAGGATTATTGTAACAAAAAAAAAACTCCATCACAAAAATCTTTTCAATGTCTGCCCTCAGCATTACCGTAATCTGCCTTGAATCTGCCTTGACGCGCTACACAACTCAGCAAATTCGATTTCGGTTGGACCATTCCGGACACACTTCGGGGGTGTTGTCATTGCGTCAACACTTTCACTGAGCAACAGAAATATCATCGATGACGTCCCCCCACGACGGACACATCGGTTGTCACCTCACGGTGCGAAGGGAAGGCGCGTGATGTACCAATCTAGGACACACAGAGCAGCCGATCTGCTACTTCTGCCTCATCATCCCATTAACTCGACACTTCTTTTTCTGTCTCTCTCTTTCCAAAAAACCTCACGCAAACAAACAAACAGAAAAAAACATTAATAATGACGCGACGGTCATGGGCTTCTTCCCCTAAATTCAATTTGTGGTCGTCGTGAGTCGTCTTCTTGCACATGTGTCCTAGATTAAGGATCTCGATTCGAACGAAGTGGCGTCAAGGATGACCCCTATACATCTCGGGGGTGCCCAAATGTCCGTCTGTGGCCGCAGCATGGATCACAGCATCCGGTGGTATGACTGTGCAAGATGTATGGTTCCGGCGGTGAGGAAAGGGAACACAACCATTGGAAGTACGCGTACAGAGCACCCAAGATGATGGAGCAGCCTATGAGCATCTCGTTCCTTCTGTCTCACTCTCCCTCTCTCTCTCTCTCTCTGTCAGGGCGCTGGAAAGAAGGCCATCTCCGGGTATTGGCGGGCGCTGCGAATTGCCCTTATAAGGGGAAAATGGCTTCTCTCGAAGCCTCGTCCATCGTGCACGTCGAGTGCACGGCACGTCTGTCTTTCGCTTTGACATTCACGGCGACCACGGGACCCTGGCGCACGCAAATCGAGGCCAAACCGCCAAAGGCAAAGGCCAGCTCACCCTAGCCGATGGTTTAATTCAGGTCACTCCAAGGGGAGGTGGTGGCAGCAGCAGCAGCAGCAGCGAGCGTCGTGTGAGACACGATGCACGCAAATACGAGGGAGAGAGAGAGGGAGGGCTTCAAAAATCCACTCCAAAAACCAAGACAATGGACGCGCGGCGTACGCCAGCAGCCTGCGAAAAGGGTGAAGGTGAATCCGCCAAAAAACGCGACGCGATTGACGCGAAAAGCGAAAGTCTGCGAGCGGGCGAGCGCGCGCGCCATGGGCCAGGCCACTTGTCTGGCCTCTTGGGCGAGAACCGGGCCCTACAGTGCCGATGTGTGCTGATGGAAGCAGAAGTCCTCGTTGTCGCTTCGTTTATGGAATATTAATGACTCATTTGGGCGCTGGTGACGATGGTGCTCGTTACCTTTTGCCCGAGGAGACGGAGACCCAAGCAGCGACCAGCAGCAAGACATCATACAGACAGACAGACAGAGAGACAGTGCGTCGAGTGCAAGGAAGTGGAAGCACTCGGTACTCTCGGTGGAACGATCTGAGATAGAGAGGATTGAGGTGACGCTGTGCCGGTAAAATGTTTAGCGAATCGCGTTTGCATAAGTCGCAATTGTGCTTAGAGGCCCCAAAAGGAATTGAATAGTTTTTGGGGTCCCATTTTTTTTTGTTTCTTGGGAATCCAATTTTGTTTCGCACTGTTTTTGGTTCCCACGCGCTTCCGCCCAGGTTTTGGAGAACTAAGACACTATCAGCAAGTAGAGAGACGCAAAAAGGGAATGTGCAAATCACTTAAAAAAAGGCATTTTGAATAGAAGAGCACCAAAAAGGCTGCAATGTGCTCTATAAGCTAGGTTTTGAACGTTATGAATTTGCATTAACTGTTCGCGTTTCTTACCCAGCCTACTGGCACCTGTCAGTGACTTTGTTTCGAGAGTGTTCATGAATTTGAAATTGGATTAGTTTTATATCAATAATCACACAACATACAGTTTAACTCTCCCCCCCCCCCCCTTCGATTGCAGGTGTTAACCGTGCATTAACATAAAGAAACCATCAAGAGCCCCAGCACCACAAACCGACGAATCGGTCGAATTTTAAGTCACATTTTGTTTTCATTTGACATTTGAAACCGAACCGCACAGCCCCGGGGCGCACACACAACACACCCGTCGGTCCTTAATGCTGTGGCAATTTTGGCATTTAAAGCACCCTCTCTGTAGCTAAAAGGGTGTCACCCTCCATCATTCCACACCCGGTGAAGTAGTTCAGGGGCACCAGGTGGTCCCGCTCACATTGGTGGTGTAGACAGGCGACTAGAAAACGAAAGTTTAGACACAAACCATCATCAAGCTGGTGGCGGTGATGGTCTGGTGGCCTTCAATCAATTGAATGCTTCCCATATGTTAAGTTCCTTTGCAGTTGAAAGTCCTTTGCAAACAATAAATCAAAAGTTGCGCTCCCTAAATCACGACAAATGAAGGAATGGAAAAGGGATCTACAACTAAACACGATTCTGCATCCCTTAGCAACCGGGGCGCGGTGACATCGTGAAGGAGACGCCACGGCGATCGCGCACCACTTTCACGATCGCCAAATGATACGATCCTCGATGATACACAGCCCTCCTCGTGGCCTGGTGTGTGGTTTGCATAAAAAAAAACCTCTTCTCTCTAATCTCACTCCTTCCATTTCTATTCCTCTCTCTCTCCATCGCTCTGTAGAGCACCCACTTTCCCTCTAATTTCGCACCCTTTCACTTTCTCTAAACCTAACACCCAGTTGTGGTCGCTTCGGTGGAGTGTGCGCCGGTTTCGGTCTCGATGTCTCGCGGTTTCGGTCTCACCATCCCCCGTCCTCCTCCTTTCCCTCTCGTTTGCGTTTGATTTTGCACGCACGCAGGGGTGTGGGGAGATAGCACGAGAGAGAGAGGAAAGGGGGTGGACCTGGTGATCGTGATCGTGAAACATCCGCGCACGCCGCGAACCCCACCCCACCCGGCTTGTGTCTTTGTGGCGGCGAGAGAAAGAAATTGAAAAAAGTAGGTCAGCGTCAGTGGCGGCATTTTAGAAAAGACCGCCAGAGAGAGAGAGAGAGAGAGAGAAAGAGAGCGATAGAGAGGAGTGAGAGGGAGAGCGGCTACCACCCACCCTCCCCCACCGCCAGCGCGGGAGCATTAATTGAGCGAAATTCAAACACAGTGGAGAGCCGGTGAGGCGACGAGGCGGAGACGCTCGCTTCGTCCCATTCATGATTCATGTTGGCCGCAACCAACAGACGGAGGGAGGGGGGGGGGGGGCGCTTGGGGTTCATTATGGTGTTGGTTCGCGCGAAAAAAGGTGTCACTGCTAACCAGGTCTAGGATGCTAAGCAGCTCTCGCGCACACAGCTCAGGCTTAGCTCAGCTGTTGCAAGCCAACCAAGCGCAGGGCAGGGCAGGCCAGGCCAGGGAGGCGTCGGTTGCCATCGTCACCACCAGCACCGTTGCTAACGAGTCCTAGTTTCGTGGTGCGCCGCTGCTGCTGCTGCTGCTGCTGGGTCTCACGTGGTCTGGCGGCTTTCGCTGATCTCGCGAGCATCATGGCCACATTGAGAGGAGCGCTGTCAAGAGAAGCTTTTTAAAGGAAGAAAGCAGTTTGCGGTAATTCCATGACACGAATTGAAGCTACAATTACCATCTGGTTTTGTGGTATTTCGTTGGGAATCTTTTTAGTTTGGACTTGAAGTTGGAATTAGACTTGGATTTGAACTAAAATATGAACTAGAATATGGACTTATAGTCATAAAAATAGTCCATATAAAACCCATAACGTATTATAATTTGAAACGAATATTGCCTAGATAAGAAGTCATAACTTGCCGCTATTTGCAGTCGATCACGAATTTGACATAATAATAAGAAAAGGTAGAAGCAAGCGAGAAAGCAACAAGAAAAAAGACGTCACCGAAAAACGACGGCGAAAGTCCACCACACGCCACAAGCCCGCCGCGAAAAAGGCCGGCCTGAAAGTGAAGTTTCGTACGGACCATGGAATCGCGACACAGTCACGTCGACGGCGACCGGTCTGGTCGCGGGATGTCCCGAAATAGTGTGGCGATGGCGAGCTAGAGAGAGAGAGAGCAAGACAGACACCAAACTCGTTCCCCGTCTGGACACCGGAGAAAGTAGTGCTGCAGTCACCGCGCTGAATGAAAGGGAATGGGGTGTACACAATGTGTGTTGTTTGTTTGGGGTGGGTTGTCGAAAGTGAAAGAGAGCCCCCGGGCTAAGCGATGCGCGCCCATAAGTCATGCGTACCAAAGTGTAGCGCCCGGTTTTATGGCGGTGTCCGGTCCATGATGGTGATAACCTGCCCCCTGCAGTGGTTTCAAATTAGGTCCCTTGACGGTCAGTCAAGGCGGACCATAATGGGGCAGCAACTGCATAACCGGTACCTCACGCGGCTCGCTAGATCGAGAATACCGCGCAGCATAAGGAGCACTCCATTTGTGGCTTTTGTGCTCTGCCAGCACCATTGGTTGTCTGAAGATGGTCTGGAATCTGGACCGGACACACCCGACCAACCAGGCGCGCGCGCTTTCTCGCTCGCAGGAGGAGCGCGCGAAAAATGGAAAGTCAACGAAGAAAGTGCCAAATCCGTACACCGCAGCATGTTCACGGTATATCCAACGTTCCATCGTTAAAATGGGCTTCGATGAAGGCTCCTCTGGCGGGCATTTGCGGCCATTTTGGACAGCTAATACCGATGGGTGGCCGATCCTGCGGGTTTCCAGTTGATTAAACGACATCACAAGGCGCCTAGCATCAGCGAATGCTGCTACGATCGTAGGCCGCACTAGGAAGTATCTTTTGCAGCTAAAGTCGAAGTTCCTAGAAGATCCCCAACCTCCAAGAACGGCCCTAGTTTAGGTGTCATTTTACATCGTCGCCTTGTTCTAGGGCTTCTAGGCTTCATCTGTTGAGACGGCAGGTGACGCACAGCGTCGTGTCCTTGAAATGATAGTTTGTGCGTCTAATGTTTCCAGTTTGTTATGCTCGCGCGATCCAAATCGCCTTCCTTCATATCCATCGTCCTATACGAAGAGGCCATATGCTGCCCAAAAGGTTGATCTAGGCCTAGGAGTATTTTTTTTGGTGCGCAGCAAAACCACTCATTAACGGATGGTTTAGCCGGTTCTCTCCGGGTAATTATACTGTTCCGATGTGATGCGAGTGACCTTGGAACGGTAGTCATCGACGATGTTCTCCATCTTTTTTTCCCCCCCGTGGAGCATAATTGGAATAGATAGATCGAAAGCGAAAACGCGCTCTTGCGCTTCTTTTGCCAACAGGAAACTTGATATCCTTTTCTAACGAAATTCCGCTCGCTCCTAGATGACGGTCGCGTTTCCTTTTTGACATGCACATGACAGGCATGCGCTTCCACAGCAAAGAAAAGAAGAAAACCAACACCTCCTCAGCCTTAGAGCGGGAATCATCGTAAATCTTCATCGGGCAGGATGCTTTCGCTGGTCTCCCTGTCTACCTAGAGACAAGAGAGGTCCAGTGGACGGAAGAAAGTGAAATTGGAAACCAGTGCGAAAAGTTTGCGGTAGCGACCACTGGTCGCCGCTGCGGCTCAATAATTGGGTCATAACTATGCTCTCGCTTTCGATCCGTGGCCTAAATTATTTGCCGGCCAAAGCCAGGTTCGTTACTGCTACTAGCGAAAGAATGAGGAAGAAGTTTTGCAGCAGCGCGGAAATGTCAACAATTATGATTCTTTTCGAATGGCCTCTTTCTTCAAAGGTTGTTCCATTTGATGAGCAAAGGTCGCATTATGAAGCGCTTGGTTGCCCTTTTGGGAATCCGGAATTGATGGTGAAATGTGACACCACTTTCAATACGTTCGATCGATCGAAGAAAAAGCACGCGGATGGTACTGGTCTTCCTCAACAAGCAACGACCTAATGTTGGTCCTACGGACGGACCTCGACAAAAAGAGGGCATTTGAAATCAATTTGTGGTGAAAGCAAATGTTTACAAATAATGCTCTGGAGGGGAGGCATTGAATTGGTTTGTGAAAGGAAATACGATTGCTCGCCGAAGATGTAAAGATAGTTCTCTTAGAATTGGATAAATCAAATAATGTATACTTAAAGCTTCAATTCACTTTACTCGGATGCCATTCTGGTGTGGACGATGCTTACCTAAAAATAAAGAGAATAAAGAAAATATTATTAGCTCTGTTCCACAGATACGATAGTTTCATGCAATGACAGTTGTCTGAGTGCAACATATCCATGTAAGAAAAGGTTCTCACGATCTCAGCGAGTGTCAAAAACAGTAATTTCACCAGAGAATTATTCCTACAAAGTATCCAGTTTCGCATTTAATTACCGATCCCCAAAACTCGGGCCCCCAAGACGGATGATTTCTTCCGCACAGATGTCCTGTCTCTGGCCACGGAAGCTGTCACTTTACGACAGTTACGGGTTGAGACGTTGGTTGGTTGCACTGTACCAGTGCCACTGCGTCCGTTATACCGATCACACAGCAACCAGTGAGCGCGCTCGCTCGTTGCCCGGACACATTTGGCCGCCCAGCAGTAGCTTAGCAACCGGAACGCGCTCTCGCACCCGCTGTTCTCACATACAGGAGGCACACGTCGCCATGGACCAAAGAAGCTGTAGAAATGTCCGTCTGCACGCGCTCTCCACAGCAGCAACGGGAAGCAAAGCGGAGGATTTTATTTTTGGGAATAAGTGAAAATGGATTTTCCACCCGCGGCGGTCCTGCTGCTGCCGCTCAGTGCGTGACATAGTGCTCCTGATAGTGTGCTATTCCTCTGCGAAAAAGATCTCGCTGATTCTCGCGGATTAAGACCATAAGGCCAGGCCGCGACCGTATCCCGTCTGATGGACATCTGACAGACCTTTAGGCGCATCAAGGCGCATCATCGCGCGGTAAACGGATCGAACTGACCCCAAAAATATCATATCGAAGGGTGAGCTACGGGCATGAAATGAGGACACAATGGAGGAGAGGGGGGGTGGTACAGGGTGGATGTGACCCACGTCACTTACATAGAGGCGCACCGGAAGCCCTACACACCAACTCTCAATGATGATGATGAAGAGGAGAAGGAGGATGGTTGTGCCAATGATGGGCATGTCACTCAGAGGATCTTCTTTCAACGCGCGTCATCATTCGGCCAAACTTTGACAGTAGACATGCCGGTAGACACATGCACGCAATCTAGGAGCTCTGTCGCCTTTTAGGACGTGATTCACTTTAAGTAGACTTTGTGATAGTTAAATAAATAGATTTGAAACGGTGAATATTGACGAATATTTCTTGTTTTGAAGCAATAAACTGTGTCATTACGCTCTATGCCTAAATAATCCCCACAAACCGTATCTTACGAACAACTTAAGAACGTCAAACACCTCGCAAGACACCTTCCAACTCTCCAACAAGTAACGAAAGTCATTTGATAGACACTAAAATCAAGACTCGCACTCGCTTCTCAACAAGAGTCTGGTAGAAGATTCGTGTTTGCGATGATTAATGACCGCCGCAAGCGCTCGCTGTCCAACAGCCGAACGACGATCAGAAGAAGTCCCAATGGTGGTCACTCGGTAAGTTGGTGGTTTATCCACGAGAAAAGATGATTACAATGGCACCCCAAAGCACCGAAAACGATGCTGGCACCCAAAAACTAATGCAGGCACACTAAAGGCGAAGGGCGCGCGTGTCCGACAGACGAATCGCCACAAAAACCCACTAACCTCCGATGCCACAACACACAACCGCAAGGACCGTGACGCAATACCCAATAGTTGTTGGCCGATATCGGAAGCAAAGTGGGAAGGTGCGTTGAGAGGGCGAGAGCTCTCGGTAACAAATCACTTCCTGACAGAAAGTGATGCTGACACGCTGCGCGATTCATCAATCAAATGTGTAGTACTGGGGAGGGGATGATAGAGGGCTGGTGGTGGTGGTGCTGCGCCCGCACATAAGTGCCAGAAACTATTATGAGTGAGTGAAAGTGAAGTGTCGATGATGGAGAACGGAACGGACGGAAGAAAAAACAAAACTCTCCACTGCAAGAAGTCCGTGAAAGTCGAACCACCGTTCGTTTTTGGTTTGTTTCCTGCTGCGTTCTGTGGTGGATATGCGATAACGGCATATTATTATCGAGGGTATTATGTACTGTTCCCGGTTCAATCGGACTTTAATGAATGAGTGTTATCCTTTTTACCGTCATGAGGTCACCATTTTTTTTTTGTCTCGTCACAATGTTTGCAAATGAATTAAACAAATCTCGCAAAATGATGCAAGATTCAAGGCTACAGTGTGATGGAATCTCGATTCTTGTAGTGAAGATGAGAACACACTGGACGGGGCGATGAATTTGCCACCTAGAAAAAGCGAAGAGCAAACCACACCTTGAACCATCAACTCCTAGAGGCTAGAGAGGTCCAAAGGTACGATCAACTAATACTGAGGAATTCAAATTCAAAGCAGCACGTACGGTGACTCTGTCCTTGTCCTGGGTGCAGTAGCAGCAACAACAGCACACCACTAGCAACTGCACACCACTGTGGTGCTGATGGTCTTATTTTTGGTTTAACGACCTCCGAGCCGCGCGCTAGACAGGTCCGTTCGATGCGAGAGATGATGATGATGATCGGCATCATGACGGAAACCATCCGTGGGCTGCTGGCAAGCTGTCAAAGAGCTGCAAGTGTCCGCGAGCGGCCGAGCCCCAATCCGCGGCTCAGGGTTAACAGGGCGACAGAAGACGATCTCGTGGACGACACATTTCGTTCGCCAGTGTCTTGGACTAGATTTGTGGTGATCGTTTTTCAAATTTACATACTGTATTTTGTCACACTTTTTACAGTTACTGGGGAAGAGACTCTTGTTCTAAGGTGTAATTCAGGGCAGATACAAAGCTGTTGCAGTTGGATCAATTGAAAATCGAATCAGCTCGTGAATTATTAATCTATTCTCCATGCAGCACGCATCATTCGGTAAAGGTGTACTTATACAGTTGCCACCGTGTCTAAGAAGCAATGGAACATTCCGATTCCGAATCCGTGCAGCGCGTTTGACGTGACGAACGACACGCACAAACGAACGCTCTTGCTCTAGCTAGTGTGCGACACATAGTGTTTCCTCCATACCGCATCCGGCGGTTAGTAAACAGCATAAAAATAGAAAACCCACACACGACCAAGAGACACGCTGCCTGCCGGCTTCTTTTCCTGCTGCTAACGCTTCGTGCAGCATCGCCGCAACGACGATAACGCCGCGCATAGGCTTCGCAGGGCGACGAGCGAAAAAGCAAAACCGCGCTCGCTTCTAGAACGATATCACGACGCAAAGTGTCCGCCACCAGCCACCGGCCCATCCGTCTATTCACACTTCCCAGACAGGGCAGTGGATGAGATGAGATGAGATTGCTTCATCGCAGCGGAAGGGTGCAAGAACTGCATCCGTTCCGGATCGAACACGTGCACGCAGTCTGCTGGTGGTGCCCTGACCACTAAGCAATCATCATTCACAGCGCCCAATGTTAAGGGTCAGCGTGCGCGATGCGTTCACACGATGATCAGCGCAGGGTGGTAAAGGGCTTGACCTATATTTCGGGCTAGTAGCTCGGTTCGGTGGTGGATTGAATTAAGTATTTTGGGTGAGCGAGGTGCAACCCCCCGAGAAAGGGTTCTGATTAACAAATTTATGCCAGCGATCGAGCGGTGCTGTGTTGCAACACAAGAGTGAACTGGGCACAGAGGTGGGATGTTTTCATGTTTTGATCTTGTTTTTCCCTCGATCGCCTGTGCACGATCCGCCGATACCGAGAATGTTAGAAGTGCTGCTGCTGCTGCTCTCTGGTCTGGTAGGAAGTTCGCAGCCGTTGGGGTAGAGCTGCATGGGATGAGCACTGCACTGTGCACTGTTCTATATTTCTCACCGTGGTACACCAATTTTATTTTTATCGAAGAGGAAAAACTTCGAAAGGAAAAAAAGCCGAAAAATAAACTCATAAAAAGAGGTCAGCAGAGAGAGAGAGCGTATGTTGTGAGGAGGAACATATGGCGCAACCAACCAACACCAACACACCAGAGACACCAAACCGTTCTCCCAACCTCCCACCCTCCCTCCGGTAATTTGGTGGCCAGATTAAATGAGAAATGAGGTGACCCAGTCTCGGGCGAAACAAACGCAGAACGACGTCGGTTCCCGGGGGGTGTTGTCCGGGAAAAGGGGAGAAACGGCGAGACGCATCCGTATCTCGTAGACCTTCCTCGGTGCGCCTACCACATCCATCGTCGAGAGGGCTCCAAATTGATACTGAAGGCCGCATCGACTGATAACGTGCTAGGTTTTGGAGTGTGCAAGGAGACGGAAGGGATGAGCGGTTAGCACTGGATTTGCAGCGAATTTGAGGATCATAATTCACATCGCAAATACTTCTTCTAAGTACCCTTTTTGTACTAAGTGCGTATATTCACCACTTTTCACCACTCAAGGATCTCGACAAGTCAGAATTAAAACAAAAAAACAAAACAATAAGTCTGTAATCGTCACCACCACCAACATAAAGCATGAATTGAACGAAAAGCAACCCCCACAAAAAACAAGAAAAAGAAGAAAACAAAAAATATTAAACGCAACTCTCTGATAGTAAAACGTCAAAAGCACGGGGCCGATGTGATTGTGTGTGGATGACATTACAATGAACGAGCGGTGGCGACCGGGGGTTGATGTTGAATGACGAAGAGGTCCAGTGGGAGGATGGGATGGGAGGGGGCAGCAAAAATTGTTTCAAGGCCAAACTCGTGCGCGCTGTATAGTAGCAGTGGGTTCCCCGGCACAGCGAGATAGCGCGCTCCATGCCCCACACTCCTCCTTCCCTTCCACCCCACCCCACAAATCGACAACCATCCTTACGTATGTTTATCATCGTAAAAATGGTTTTTTTATTAGCTCGCATTCCCGCTCGCTCACTCTCTCTCTCTCCCTCTCCGTCACTCTTTCTACTACGTTACTAGTCGTAGTATTACGTGTGTATCTGTGTGTTGTTGTACGCTCCCTCCTCCCACGGTGGGGGGGGGGGGAGATTGGTTGCCAAAAATGAAGTAATACGTAGAAGGGGCCTAATGGTGGTGGTGGTGCCGCTGATGGTGTTTGGGTTTATGTTTTTTTATTTTTTGTTTTGCAAAATGCGATCACCACCACCCAATGCCACCCCCAGCCAACCAGCCAGCCAGCCAGCCCATTGACACAAGCGCGAACTTGACCCAAAACACGCCACCAACCCGGCCTGGCCGATCAGACCAGACCAGAGTGTGTGCGCGCGCGCTTGTAGGAAAGGGAAGATAGTCGGCCATTGAAGTCTCTCACTCGCTCTTACTCACAGACTGACACGTTCGTTCCTACCATGTGGTTATGATGATGGAACATTTGGCTCTTTGGAATGATATTTTTAAATTCGCAAAAGCAGGAGTGTGGCCAGACCACGACAGCCGCCTCCTCCTCGGACTGCATCAACCGACATTTGGAAGGTGCATTTTGGCGCAATGTGGCAGTGGGTAGAGAGAAGCAGCAATGTTTGTTGAACTGAGAGATGCAAGAGGAACAAGATAGCAGGGCAGAAAGCTGGTCGTCAACCTATCTGACTAACTACAGGCACGTGCCACACTCGCTCCCCACATTTACTAAAGTTCGACGACCCATTACTAACATTAGCGTGGTAGTTGTTGTGGTGGTGGGGAGTGAGTGCGTTGCTTTTAAGGATTGTTTTTCTTCTGCATTTTAGCAGACTAACGTGAAGGCAAACAGGTTTTTCAGTGCGAAATTACAGGGGGCTATTTGAAATTGAGCAAGAGTAGAGCAAGATTTGGATATTTTTTTGTGATGATTTAAAGTGAAAGAATTAGATGCTTTGAATAAAACAAATATACAACATTATTACCTAATTTTAATTAATTTTAAATAATTTTAATTCAATACTTTTTGGCAAAAGTACCAAACAAACAAAGTATATCCGATAAAAATAGTTAACAAATTTAAATGCAAATCAAAACAGAAAGCAGAAAAGTGAAACCTATAATAACATCGTCACCATGAATTAAAAAAGGATACATTTGAAGCAAACATGGATAAGTTAAAGTTAAATTTAAGTTAAAAAAAACGAAGCTATTGAAAAAAAAGGAAAACAGTGAAGATGAAAACAATAGAACATTAATGAAGTAGCACAAATGGCATTAAAAAATCAAAAATAAACGACACCAAAACCCACAAGAAAATAAAAGCAGATAGTGATCATAATAAAATTCAAAAAAAGGAACATCAGATTCCTAAAATCCAACAAGCTTCTTGAAGATGACCTAGAGAATACCTGACAGCTGACTCACCCCGGGCGACCGGTGACACACCTGATGGGGATCATCATCCCTCCCTACCTCCCACGTCTTTAGCGTAACATTGAACTCGCTTTCATCCCCGCCTATGCCGCGGCATGGTCCTAAATTGCTAGTTGGCGACCGGCCATCATGCTTCCGAATGGATGCTGCCACTCTAACTGTGGCCCACCATTTGAAAAACAAAACTGACAAATCCTTAGCCAACAATTTGGCAAAAAGGCCGCTAGGCCACTAAGCCACCCCTCTTACGTACTGCATGCGCTATGCTCAAATGCATGACAACGTACAGCGACGACGATGACGAGAACTAAATGGCAAAAAAGGGCAAGACCTTGCACTCTTGTGCGGACCTTGACACACTAAAGACGGAACGCGAGCGAGCGCGGTCGCGGGCCCGAAAATGTATCGCGCGCGCCTTTTTCGAGTGTCAATGAGAATGACACTCGTGGTTTTGTCGGGGGGGCTCTATTGGGGGGAGGGAACGGGGGATTTTTTTTTGTTATTGAGAGAGCAACATTCTACACGGGTGTGGTGTGGTGTTCGCGGACGATCGTCGAGACTGTGGCCACCGCGCGCATTCGATTCCGGCGATTTTCGGTGAGCTCGGCGTTTGTTTTTCGCCATTTGTGCGAGGCGCTAGGCTAGGGGCTAGGCCCTGCGCAAACGCTTCGCGCAATGATTCGCTCTATTAAACGCGACCTTAGTGCGCCTGTTTTTTTATCAACAAAACCCTCGCGAGGTAGTCAGAGGCTTAAGCGAATTATGGGGTCGCGAGGCGTCGTTTACACAAAACGCCAATACACGCGGCCCTCTCTCTAGTGATAAAAGGTGTCAAACAGAGAAAGGAAATGAGATTGATAGACAGAGAGACAGAACGAGAGAGAGAGAGAGAGTGGCGATGGGCCACCCAGTCGGAGGTGTGACCTTGAATCATGTGGAAACGAAAACATTGAACACAAACACATACTCGTCCGATCGGGTCGGGTACATAAACATACATGACACAATCAAAACCGTTCACTCCAACGCTCTGCGGATGAGTTTGGATGAGTCAAGAGGAAATTGCCATCCAAGTTTGTCCCCAAAAAGAGTTTTTGCAACCAAATTTGTCGTTTCAACAAGAATGCTGTCTCATTACCACCTTGTTTGTGCGCGTATATTTGGGGGGACGACCTTGGTGCTCCTATCAATACTTTATTGTCCCCAATGCATGACCTAGAAAAAAAGGAGGGGGCTCCCCTCAATGAACGGGGGGGGGGGGGGGCAGCCTTCAGAAGGCGAGGCAGAAAGGACGAGTAATCATCTAATCAAATTGGGTTCAAAATTAACCTAATTTTCTGATGGCCATCCAGAGCATTCGCATACAGCTTCTTCTATTTCTGCTTTTACTACTGGGAAAGGATATTTCATTAGTCACTCACAGCGGGAACCGATGATAGCCGGCGAGCCGAATCGCTTAATGAGTCGCTCCTTCGAATGTCAAAATCGAAATGGAACAACCAAAAACATGTCATTGAAATGGGTTTTTGGAATCGACCGGGATCGCCTCTATATTGTCTTAACGTGTGAGTAATTGGAAGACACATACCCGCACGTTCAAGACACAATAAATGTGTCAGGAATGTCAAACTCCCGGAAGGGTAAAGGGAGAGGGAGGGGGGGGGGGGGGAGGGAGAACTGATAACAAAATTACTCGCACGGCTAAGACGCTGGCTGATGGCGGCGCCGTTCGAGAAGCATCAACATAATACTGCCCCGAGGGTAGAGTGGGAGCAATGGAAGATTCCATCACCTATACCGCTACGGCGACCCATATCCGGTGTGTGATGGCATTGAGTTCTGTGTTCCTTCGAATGGACCTCCAAGAAAAGTGTAGCCCGAACCAAGTGACACTAATCCAAACAGCTTGTGGGGCTTGTTTGGTGAAAGGATATGAAATTGATTTTTACGAAAGACATTTCGGGAAAATCTGGGTGGCAAGTGTCTGTGACAAGGCTACCATCATGGATCCTAGTTCCGCCATAAATTCAAGTTCAGTTTTGGGGAGAATTTAAGATTTTTTGTCACAAGTCTTGTTTGTGTCCTTGTCTTGTCCGAAACTTCTGGATACAAGAAGAAACTTTTGAATCTGGATACAAGTCCAAAAATGTTTAACGATTCAGTTCGAATAGCTGTCAGCAGAAGTGAATGGAATGTCTTCCACAATGAATTTCGCCAACCTGATGACAACGAAACATGAGAAACCTGTCCGTTGTCCTCTTCTCAACGTAGTCCACTGCCACGGGCAAAAGACTTAGGAGACACCACGATACGATCTGGCAGTCACAGTAGTCACGGCTCTGCTGCCGATCAAAAGCTGCGTAACAGATGTCGTCAGCCAAAGCGCGGTTGTACGCGGCCGGAGCGCGCGTTGCCAGTGCGCGTCAGGGTAAACAACACCCTCACACTCCTCTCAAAAAAAAAAAAAAAAAAACTGCTCTCCGGACGGACGGTCGGACAGACGGTCGAAGGGAAAGGAGTAGCCTGCTCGAACGGCAGGAGAGGCTTGTATTGAGGATGTTGGATGACCCTGAAAAGCGTAAAAATGCCTCCACCTCGGCACGGGTTGCTACCAAACCGAACGGGTGGTGGTTCTTTCGGGGTGATATGAGGAGGTGGGTCATTCCATATTGATAATCGTCGTAGCAGCCAAGCGCACCACTGTGTGCGTGCGATACACGTCAAAGGAGGCGTCGTCACAGTGAACGTGAACTCGATGCTGCTGCTGCTGCTGCTGCTGCTGCTGTTGTGTGTCTCCCCTTCGGTTGCTGACCTAGAAAAGCGGTTCTGGCTGATAGAGAGAGAGAGTGAGACCAGCAGCGTCACCAGCGAGCTCCCTCGTTGGCCACCTCCCCACAGCAATTTGCCGCTGGCTGCTAACCAGATTAGAATCTAAGCGAACACTGGACGCTGAAGTGTTAGCGCTCGAGAACACGAATAGCTACAAGGTGTCGTCCGGTGGGTGTCATCACACAGAGGCGAGGTTTGTTGTGATGTCGTCCAATGCAGCAGCAGCATCCCAACCCCATTCGCATCGATGTTGCTACTCGACCTCGGGCGGCTGCTTTTTTTTTCTTCTTCATTTCAATCTTCTCAATGAGAGTGGGTGTCCTGTGCGTCGGACAACAGTACGTCGAAGCAGGCGTCGATTCAGGTCAAGAGCGATCTGTGAGCGATCTCTCTGCGCTTGACCCCTGCGGTGGACGGTGCGGTTGAGTATGTACAACCAACGTGATATGTCACGTTGCCAGCACCTCCAGCTGCCTGCCTGAACATAATTTATGTTCAATTTGTAAACCAAACACTCCTTGGGTGTGTCACAATTTGCTGTGGTCCAGCGGGGTGGACCGCGTGACACTTTGAATGTTCTAGAACGCCTAGAATTCTATTTGGAGTACTAGCCCATAACGGGTGAACTGTCCTAGACGCCTCTTAGGATAGGCTTTTTGGTGCCGGACAACTGGATGTCATTCTAAACTGGCGTGTCCTGTGTCGCGAGACTTTTTTAGCTGCTCCTCATTTTGTCATCCTCAAACCGATCGAAACACGAAACAGTCACAAACAACCACCGCCCCCGTTATCGCATTTAAACCTTCGCTCGAATCGCTTTCGCCGCAAAGGCAGAGACAATACACAACGCGGCAATAGGCGGGGCGGGGCTCCGGAAGGCCGGAAGAAGGTCGCGTACGCGCCGCATGAATGTGCCTTAATCGCCATCCTTCGGTGGCTGACGCACAAGGTTGAGGCGGAACCGATCGCGCCTCGAACCCCCACAGTGTTACCATAAACCACCAACGGAGCTTCAGTATGTAGGTCAATGAAAGTAACAGAACACGGCATGGTTTGCGAGACGCGCGCGTGTTTTGTGTCATCTTCTCTTGCGAACCCCCGGCCGGGGGTTTTTTCCCTATCCCCAACCGGATTGGCTGATTCGCAGCGTTCGAGGGATCGTTGGATAACCTCTGGACTGACTGATGACTCACGGTACTTGTAATTCAAGGTTGATTTTGTAATTCATATTAACTTCTCATTAAAGATCGTACGCGCATATTTTTTTGGCATCTGTCATGCTTGTCAAAGTTATCAAAAATTCTCTTTTTGCATCAATTTAAACGCTTCATATTTCTGTCCTTTACACTGATACACTTACCTGACGAGATCGAGTTGACGGATTCGCTGCGCGGCGTATTCATGATCGTGTTCTGGATGATGGACGGCAGCGGCGGGATGATCGTTTGCGAGTGGTTCATACCGCTGATCAGATTCCCGACGAACTGTTGGATCTGATTGCTGTTCGGTTGACCGATCCCGTTCGGTTGCCCGTTGACACCGAGCACTGTACCAACGCCAACGCCACCATTGCCGATGCCCGAACCAATGCCGATCCCGTTCATCATGCCGTTCAGGTTGTTCGTCCCGTGCATGATGCCGTTCATGAGGAGCTGGTTGGCGGTGACGGCGGCGGCTCCACCACCACCACCACCACCACCACCACCACCACCACCACCCGCACCGCAACCACCACCTCCACCAACGCCCAGATTGTTGTTCCCGTTCGACAGGACACTGTGCCCGTTGTAGGCGTTCTCGTCGTACGCACCCCACAGCTCCAGCTCGTTGTACTCGGGCGAACCGAGCGAAGTCGGGGACATGGTCATGCCGGGTGACATTACGAGGGCGGCGGATGAGGACGTCACCTCGGAGCTGCTATCGTCCAGCATGCGCAGCGAGGTGAAGCCACCATTGTTGGACCATCTACGTTTCATCATCTTGAATCCGTGTTGTTGTAATGTTTCTGGGTAATTGTTGACGCGTTTTGTTGAGGGGAAACTAGGCGGCGGTGGTCAAGGATAAGGACGACAGGGATGTCCCCGCTGACAGGTACCTTGGCTGGCTCTGAGAGAGAGAGGGAGAGCGATGGAGGCAGATCACGCACGAAGAAGCACCAGCTTCTGTACGGTACGGTGATCCTCGATGAGGTCTGTCTTGTATACAGCACGCGCGGCACTGTGAGGTACTACTGTGTGAGCAACGTTCTCCCCTTGTTGTTCTTGGTTGCTGTTGCTGAGGTCCACGTTGAGTTGAGGCAAGTGGGTGGAAAAGGGTGCTCTGCCACCAGTGTGTGTTGATGAAGGCCAATCGTTAAGACGAGAAGGCGACAGATATCCGGACAACCGGATGATGATCCTTTTTCTTCTTCTCCTTCCACTTCTTCTTCACGGTGATCTATCTCCTTCTCCAGGAAGGTTCCTAAACACCGAAACTAAACCAATTCTTCTCTACTAAGTATTTACTATTCACGGAGTTACACCTTGTTGTGAGACCTCACCGCTCACACCGACTCTGTTAACACCTCACTATAGGATCTGACACCTCACTACTGCTGCTGCTGCTGCTACTGTTGCAGCCTTGGTTGTTACTACCTCCTACCCTAGGAGGATCCTGTAGTACACTTCAGCGGATCACTTAGCACCTTTGAAAAACTCCTCGTGTTTCACAACACACAGACACACTATCTTTCGCACTCTTTCTTTCCTTTCCTGCTACTTTTCCATGGAATCACACGCATAAACACAACGAAACACGTTCGTGCGGTTTAAAGGAGAGAGGGGGGGTGTCCAATTCTTCTAGGACCAACACCTCCACCGCTCGTTTATCACTTCCTCTCCCTCATCACGATCATCACGGATCAACACGGCAGCGGCAGCGCGGAGAGCAGCACGTGAGCGTGTCACAACGCCGACGATACTCGACAATGACGGCGATGTTGCTGCTGCGGCTCCGGATGACGATTACCAGCGTTTGGTGTACTGTAACTGTGGGCACTATTCCGAAGTTGTTTCATGCTGAGTGCGGATCGCTATTGCCGCAACCGCACACACCACCACAACCACAACGCCTATCAGGGGGGGGTTTGGCCACTGCGTGCACTGGAGAGTCACTGTCACTGTTTGATGATTCTGTTGAACAAAATGTTGTGTTCACTTTTTCATTCCGACCGACGAATTAATAGTCGACGATCTTTTATGCTGTATTATTGATCATTATAAGGGATTATAGAGAAGGATATAGTTAGTGGAAGAACTGCTTTCCGGGAGTTCAAGTGATTGTTGGAGGCTTCAAAACAACATCGAGCTTTGCTTGTACACTTGGAGGAGTAGAATGATTGATAAAACTCCCTGAATACACCGTCTTATCCCTAGAAGCAGGTTTACTTGTGTGATCCATATCTGGCCGAAGATATCGGATCTAGGTTATCGTCATTTCGATTGAAATGATATCAGGGAGTATCGTTTCAAACGAAACCACAATCTAGGCCAAACTGAACTCACTAGCAGTGATTAGAAGTGTCCCTCTCTAGATTTCTGACTTAACACGACGATGAAAAAAGAGAAAGAAGCGCCATAATCGAAGAACAGAGAAGAATTTGGATCGAAATTAGAATGTTGCCGCCATAGATCATCAGTTATCGAAACTACTGAAGTGTAGACAATCTTATCAGCTTAACTTAAATTCACCTTCAAAGAGAAATCTTCACTGACATCCGACAAACAGAGTGAAAAGCCCACACATAAAACGACTTACAAAGGAAGCACTTTGTCCAGAACAGCGCGCCATTGCCGCTGATCGATGATCGGTGGATCGGTCGATCTACATTCTACATTTGTGTGCCCGAGTGCTTGCCTTGCGAGTGTCTCGCTTATACCCCCGGTGCCACCAGCGAGGACGGTGAATGTCAAATCGATGTGTGCTCCAGAACGGGCATTTAGCGTTCCTTCGGGAACCGACGACGTTCAGGAACCGGTCCCAACCGTTCGCCCGTTCGATTCCTGTTCCCTGATCGCTTGAAAACAAAAAGAAGTTAGATAAGAACAACCTGTGCATGTGTGTGCCGTGCCGTGCCCGTCGTCGGTCGATCGGCTGACATTTGTCTTTCGCTTTCTCGCCCCCGTGTCTTCGTGTGCCCCCCCCCCCCCCCTTCGCAGACCCAACCACCAACACCAGAGATTCCAAAGATCAAAAAGCCACGCGCGTCTTGGGGCATGTGTATGTGTGCTCCGTGGCTCGAACAGTGGCACCGAGATGGAATTTCCCTTCACTTTTGTGCGGAGGACTCGCCAGACCACAACAGGACCTTCTTGCTGTTGCTGCTTAAGGTGCCTCTTGGGTTTCGTTTACAAAAGAGGACGCTTCGCTCTTCTCAACTTCGCTACTCCACTGTCTCCACTGCGTCCGTCTCAGGTCTGTCAGGTCAGCGGGAGATCGAAGCAATTGGAAGATTTCATTATGCTCGGTTCCTTGTCTCTCTCTCTCTCTCTCTCTCTCTCACTCTCTCTCTCTCTCGCTCTCTCCCCGTATGGTGGCCTGTTTGGCGTTTTCGACTCGGATTCTGGTTGTTATCGTTCATTATCCTGATTCCTCTCGCTCTCTTTGCTTCCTGGTTCTTCTGGAGCTCCTTTTCGCACCGACCGACACAGTTTTTGCGAGAACAGAACTGCGCGCGCTCGATCCACAGAGGGGAGAACTGAAGCCAAGCGAAGCGACGACGCGAAGCAAGATCGTTAACTACCGAGACAACAAGGTAGAACAAGGTACCTGTGCCCTCTCTTTCTCTCTGTGTCTTATAAGCCATCCGATTTGACCGATGGCTTGATCACATCATCGATGCTTCGAACAAAACTTCTTGTTGTCAACTTTCAGCATTAAAATCCGTTTCCCGTTGGTCCAACAACAACAACAACAACAGCGCCAGCCTAGTGAGAAGATGTCGGGAATAAAGGTTCCCTTTCCCCCCAACCCCCGCCGTGTGCCCATCGCGCGCGACTCGTCGTCGTTTCTTATCAGGAAGATTTACAAAAGCGGAGCGCGAAACTAGGCCAACGGTGGAATTGATAAGCGATAAGAGATAAAGCTACAGACAGGGCGTGAGGGAGGAAGGGAAGCGAAGGGTGCCACGAGCGGGCACCCACCGCCCACCTTGAGGGCCGACCTCGGGCGAGCAAGGTTTCTTTGCTCACTTAATGCTCATTGTTGCTGCCAAGACTTGCTGCTGCTGCTGCTGCTGCTGCGTTGTTGAAAGTTCAACAAAAGGGAGGGATCAACGTAGATGATGTTGCTGGAGAAAGAGAGAGTGCGAGTGCGTGAGACGTCCTAGAGGAGAGGACTCGCCATGCCAGACCAGCTTTGCACACCTTTGCCGTGAGCACAATGGCGAAAGTTAATCATTAAAAGCTCGTGGGTGTCATAATCCGGGATTCGTTGCGCAAACAGCGCTGCAGCGCAGCGGCCGACAAGGTCTTGTGTGTACACAGAGCATCCTCGGTCTCGGCGAGGCCCTTTTTCTCGGCCGTCGTGCTTTTACAGTGGCTCGAATTGAACCGTCGTTTCCTTTAAGGGCCAGCGATTGGAAGAATATTGCGCGGGACTTAAAAGGATTAGGATGTCTGGAGGTGGCTCTTTGGATTGAGCTAATGGAGTTGGTAAGTTGTTGCGGGAAACAATCTTTTAAATCTAAGATTAATTCTTTGTGAGCTATTCCAAGCAGTAAATGTATTCGATTCCATGGTGTCTAGGAGCAATTGATAACAGACGATAGACGGCAATTCGATTAAATCCAAAAAGGATATCCGGATACATTGTAAATTAAATAGACGATACCATTTAAATACTAGAGACCAAAAAATAATCAAAAAAATATTTGAATCGTAAATAAGAAGAAAAAAACCAAAACTGAATTGGAGATGTAGTGATGGAATAAACTTCTGTTAACGAAAACTTTTCTTACCAACCCATAAGGCGATAAGCAAGTGATCTAGTCCAATAACTGTTGCTACATTGATTAGCAATCATGTTATCAATCGAAATCGGACGAAATCAATCGAGAGCATACATGTAAGTTAGTTGCACCTAGTCCCCCACCCATTTGCGTCATCATCATCATCATCATCATCATGAACTGCATCTAATCACTGATAGTGAATGGGAAAACAGTGGCCGTTGGAGCCGTTTGAAATCATTGATCAATTGAGAGCCCTCCTCCTCCTCTTCCTCTGAGAACACAGCAAACACCAAACAGGCTAAGATGGTTGGTTATGTCCCCGAAGTTGTTCTAGAAGCCAGACACACAACAACAACTAGAACAAAAGTGGTAGAGACCCCACCGGTTGTCTGTCGGATGGCTCAATTGATTTGAACCAGAGAGTATCAATCCACCTCCTCTCCTCGTCCTCCACCATACGCTTGGCGCTGTTCATTCCGTGCGATTGTTTGCGTTGATCACAGTTCCAGTCACCCAGGGAGCCAGGGATGGGTTAGCCATTCCCGCGTGGCGGTGTCGCCGCGCACTGTCTGGGTTTGGCTTTCGCTTCTCTTCGCTCGCTCTCTGATCGGTGCAGCCGCCGCCGCCGCGAGTAAACAGACGAGCCGCCGTGTGACCTGCGGTGCAAGGAAGGGTAGACCGGGCGCTGCTGCTGTGCGATAAGCGCGTTCGCCAGACGCGTGAACGTCTTCTCCTTTCTAGGGAGAGCAGCGATGCATCAAGATCCAACCTTGGATGGGGTGGTGGTGGTGGATGGATCCTCAGCGCTTCACTTCAACTCCACATCGTTGCCTTGCATCGCTTGCACCGCTTGCTTCGATCTGCTTTGCTGAAGGCAATGTAGCAGCAGTACGGTGCTCGCGCGGTGTGAAGGAACGCGTTCAGGGCCGTATATCACACGACGACGACGACGACGACACCACACTCGACGCTCTATCAGCAGGAAAAGGCGGGCCTCCTCGAGACCGCGACTTCCGATTCGCGCGCAACTCACTCACGCTGCTCTCGTTGCTGCTGCATAATGCGAGGTAATGGAAATGTAGATTAATAGTACGATCACAGGCGGGCCAGCGAAATGGAAGATCACAGCAAAAGATAGCGAGAGAGCAGTGAAGTAGAACTTCTTGAAGAAGCCATAAAGGTATTTCTTATTTGAATCTTTCTTGAAAATGATTGAATATCCGAATGCGAGTTCTTGTACGACTACTTCTCCAACTGTTCCCCTTATTCAATCAAGAATTCGAATGACCGAGACTCCAGCACTTCCCTAACACTAGAGCATAGACAGACACCCATGTTTCGACTCCGTGCAGCACCGATGCAACACAGATGCCCACAATTGCCACAAATTTGGTCCGATAAATTGGATAACGAGATGGATGTGGTGCCTAGAAGTTGCAGCTCGACGAAAAAGCCAAAAGAACAATCAATCAGACCACCACCACCACCACTAGGAGCATAACCGGTGGTGGTGGTCCAAGAGGTCGCTAGAAGATCGGAGATCGGGATTTTTGAAGGAGAAAGTATTTAACCGTCTGTCTAGCTGAATAACGTGTTCTGATGAGTACATCCACAGTACAGCGGTCACGGGGGGGATAGGAGGCCTTAATTCTGCCTCGCTCGATGGAAAGAAAATCCCCAGAATTCCCCCTCATCGAAACTAAAGTCATAAAATGCGGATCATAAAAAAAGAGGTTTCCGAGCGTCGGCCTAGGACACGCTAAGCGTTAAACCATAAAATGAAATCACTTTTCGCGACTCCGCACCATCGCCCTCTCTCTCTCTCTCTTCCTTCAATCGATAAGGGAAAGGAAGGTTCTACTACTTAGCGAAGGGACCCCAACCGATCGACCTGCCGTGCTAACGAGCCTCATAAATGCGAGGACATTTGTTGGGGCTGAAGAGAGGGGGCTTCAGTGCGCCTTTTGGGGAGGTCTCCATCAATTACCGCGATGGCGTTTCAATCAGCCGTCATAACCGGGACGGAGGGATGGAGCGACTTTAATGATCGATCTTCTCTTCTCGTGGTCCAAGCGGTGATCATAATACCCGGAGCCAAGGCATCCACATCAGCGTTTTGAACAGCCAAGCGGAGTAATAAAGCGTACCAGTACTAGAGCGAGCGTGCGCAACTAGCTGGCACACGGAAGACTCATTTTTGCATTGCAACGACACACATAAATGTGTACTTAGCATACCCCGCGCAGCATATTGCGAGAACCATTACGTGGTCTGGCCCTCACGATCGCCTAGTGGTCGGTGTCGGTGAACTCTTCGAGGACAGAGCTCGGCCCGCCGACCGGCTGGCCTCTGCCTGCGCCATGTGAAGGACGCGATGAGAACGCGGTGTTGCCCAGGTATGATAAGAACGCGTGAAGTGTTGCTGCACACCTTTTCGCACAAGTTCATGGTCATCCGATGAAGCGAGGGCGCAAGAACGTGCAAAACGTGGGCTCTGCATCACGCTCCAGCAGCTCCTAGAAAGAGGGGGAAAGAGGAGTGTTTTTTGCGGCAGAATTTACACTTGCGAACAACAGAGAATCCCACGTGGTGGTGCACACAGCTGTGCGTGCGCATCGCTACGAAGAGCATTGAACTCGCTGCTGCTGCTGCTGCTGCTGGTGCTGCACCCTTTTTAACGCGATGCACTCCGCGCTTAGTTGCATTCTCTGTGGAGAGGGTGAGGAAGCCTAAGGTAACGCCACCACCGTAAGGTCGTGACGCTCCTATCTGTCCTAGTATTAATTAGCATCTTGCGCCCGTACCCTGCGCTCCGGGGCACACGATTTATGCAGACGACGCCTTTGAGGGGCGCCACAAAAAGAAACGAAAAAATAGAAACACTTTCACACAACGCCCTGGCTGTCTGCCAGTTCTGTCCTCCTGTCTGGCGGGGTCTGTGTCACCTGTGAGCACCTCCTCCTCCTCCTCCTCCTACTTGCAGTGTACTGCGGGTGTTGAATATGCGATGCGATCGGCCTCGTTTGCGGTGCGCACGGTGTTCGTCATCAAACGGCACAAAACGGCGTATCGTGGCGCTATTACCCACATTTCTGGTCGCTAGCATGCTGGCAGAACCAAGTCAGAGTCGAAGTGACTGTAAAAAGATCAATATAGGGGCCGCCCAAGGTCGATCTACGTGACTTTTTGCCAGACAGAACAAGCAAGAAAGAAAGAGAGAGAGAGTGCGCTCGCGATCGGTTTCGTAGTTTATCTCACGTTTCGCGAGGGCGAGAAGCGACGGTTCTCGGTGACTCCGAGGATCGAAAAGGGCCGTGTGGTGGAGGCATTTGATCAGCAAAAAAAAAATGGATCCGTGACGATCCACCACATTGCCACATTCCAGCACGACTCGGTGGCTCCTCTCCGGGGGGGATAGAATAAGCTCCCTCCCTTCTCTCTATAGATGGAAGGTTAAAGGGGGGAGATTATTTTTTAATATTTCTTGAGCCGGCCACTCCAATCGATTGCCCATGACCTTAAGAGGGAATTCTTCTCCTCTGAGCCGTCTCCCTTATTAGGCTTTCTCTCCTTTTGCAAACGAGCCAAGCGATCGTTGCGCGGAGCCGCGATTGACAGGCTAATTGTTGCGGTTTTAGATACTTTAGACGACGATCAATGTAAAGATCACGATGCTAAGGAAATTAATGCCAGCAAGCCACCGCTTTCGAACCACTGGACACATAACAATAGAATTAGGCTTTCGGCTACAATAATTAGACAACGATCGTTCGATCGTATCTGGAAGGTTTGTTGTTGGTTTATGGAAGCTTTGAAAGGGGATTCCACCACATCGCAAAAACTAGTTTCGTTTGTAGTGCGTGGCGCAGGGAAACATCTTAAGAATTTCGTCCGACAAGGTCGTCACCTTTTTAACGTGCGCGCGCCCCTCTATTCACCGCGCCTGTTACAACAGGTTGATGCTCACATTCGGCGCTGGCATAAAACCGGGCTTAAGGTGATAACACATAAATCAGTCTCCGCGGTCGGTGTCGCCGGACGGACCTAGACACCGAGCACCGGAGGAGGGAGGGTGGCGCGCAGAAATTGAATCGTAAAAAAAGGATTACAAAAACGAAACAGAACGACGAGCCGACGAGGATGATGATTGCCATCGCCGCGATATGATCGCGCACTAGAGCGCGATCGTGTGTTCAACATTTCGGATACCATGCTGAGCAACACTGATGGGTGGTAGATCAGATGTAGGAGCTCAGCGAGAACTATTCCGCACCCAACAGGCACCCCACCTTCCAGGAATTTAACGATCGCACAACTGTTGCGAAGGAATTTTTGGGATTTTTTTTCTTGCTCCCCTTCTTCCGAACGAACATTTTTGGCACACACCTGGGTGAGCCAGATTCCAAGTGTAGTAGTGGTAGTAGTAGCGCAGCAGTTGGTAAGGTGCAAAGATCCTCCACCAGAAAAAAAAACTGCAACCATTAATAACGCCTTTTGAGCTGAAAGAACCCCCCCCCCAAAAAAAAAAGAAGAATGGAATCTGAAGGACCAGATCCTTGGACCCATTCTTGGACCCCACAGACACCGGCGGAGTGCCTTCGAAACGAAATCGAAACTCTCTTGCCTTTGCTGGAGCAGTTGGCGAATTCTAGCGAAAACGTAGCGAGGGGCTACCAGTGGGCTCAAGGGCATGTTGGTGGAAGAGCGATCGGTCCGGCCGGCCAGATGAGTCGCTTCCCCCCGTTCCCCGCGCTGGTGAGTAATGCCGATCCGCATCTCCGGACCTGGGGCGGAACCGGTTTTTCCCATCCAACCGCTCGTCTTCGCTTCGTTCTTTTTTTCGTTTTTCTTCTCTACGCACAACGCACAAGTGCGCCACAACACGCACACACTGCTGCTGCTGTGGCAGCGATGAACAGCTTTTAAACATTCTTGTAACATAAGGGGATTCGGCTCGCTTCGCCTATTCGTTCGTCTTACTCAACGAACAAAAAGGAGCAACAGAAGAGAAGAGAGCCTTCACGCGAGGACAAGCAGAAGGACCCATACACGCGGTTTGTGGTTGGGAAGCTGTGGCGCGTCCTTCAAACCATACTTTTCTCCACTCCAGGCCACAGCACCAGCACACCTATCATCATCATCATCATCATCATCATCATCACTACCTGTTTCTGGAGCGGTAAAGGGAGCACCAGAGGGAACCAGAAGAAGGCTCCTGCGGGATGTACGAGGCATAAACTCCCTTTTCTAACTGCTTTTCTCGGGTTTTTTTTCTTCAATCAATTAAAGTCCTTTGCGGTAATGCACACAAACGTTTTTGGTTTTTGTAGTTAATTTTTTGGAGCTCGTAATGCCACAAGACGGTAGCGAGTAGCTAAAAACCCGCGGCCTAACTTCCAAAACAAGAGACTCACGCGACACCACAGACAACGAACTCTTGAACCACTTCTTCACAATGCAACATTAGCTCTTAGATTTCTTTTCATTTGTCCCTTCGAGCACTCTTCTGATCGAGTTTCATTGTTTTTTACTGCTTCGAGTTCGCTGAGAATGTTTTCACCGCTTCCCTCGCTCGCTCCATTAATACCGATTATCAATTGCCAAGAATAGATAGAACACTCCCCCTCCCGGGCCATCACCAACAAAAAAAAAACACAGAAACCTAGAAACCTAGCACCAGAACCCAGAAACCTTCTCGTCCCCCCGAGGGGGATTCCTGTCCATGCCAGGAGGAGGAATCGAGGGAGCGACGAGCGGGTTTGTTATTATTTTTGTCCTGTCCTCTTTCGTCTCGGGAGTGTGTACGCGTGTGTGCGCACAACACAACCCAAAAGGGCCTCTCTTTTTCCCCCTTTTCCTTCGGCGACGGCGATTGCGTGCGCGAGTTTGGTGCGAGTGCGTTCGCGTTAGCGCTTCTCTAACCATTTTCTGTTTTTATTACTATGCGCGTCTTCTACTCTTCCTTCACTCCCTGGCACGCTTCTTGCTCGCTCGCTCGCTCTTCATAATTATATTGTTGTTCCTTTCGTTTTTCTTTACCTTTTTTCTTCTTTCGTTCTCCTCCTGCTCTCCTCTGTGTTCTCTTTTTTCCGTTCTTTCATGTTCTTCGTCGTTTGCTTCCTTCGCTTAGAATATGTTTATTCATTGCCGTGTTCTTTTCCACGGTGCTGGTGTATATGTGTGTGCGTTTCAACATTTTTTTTCTCATTTTCCTTCCTCTAATGCTTCCTCTCCTTCTCTCCCAGTTCCCTTTCCATTTGGTGCCTTTATTAGCTATGCGTTTTCCAGGAAACTTCATATCATTAGCGATGCAGAGCGAGGAGAAATCATTCTTCGCTTCGTGGGGCGTATAGAAGCTTCCCACCACACACCACACCACACCACACCAAACCCTCCCAGGCCACCAGGTTCAACAACAACAACAACAAAAAAATACGGTGCGTTCAGAACCCGGGGGCGATCGTCAAAAAAAGAAAAATCGGAAACGCAAAGGAGAACGAAAGGAGTTTGAGCAAAACAACATCAGCATCTCGCGTACTGGGGATTGTTATATGCTGCCTTCAAATTGCTTCGTTTCACTTGCCCGGTGGTTTAACACGTTGAATTACATCCTGCCTTCCGGGATTCCGGGACAGCGCGGAACCTTGAGAGGACGGAACACGAGCCTCGCTGCAGAGGCTGCTGTATGCGTCTTCGGTGCACTTCTTGGTGGTGGCACCGATAGGATGCAACGCAAAGGGCTGGGAACCATATTTCAATAGTTTGTTTTTGGTTTTGTTTGTTTGCAAATTGTTGAAAAGAATATTAAATTATTTGAGTTGCTTTCTAGCATTATATGCATAACAGTAACTTCATTTTCATTTTAATGGACACTCAGTCCACAAATGAATGAAGGAAAGAGGAAAAACCATCTTCAATTCTGGTAATAATAATTGCTTAATGACGATCAGAACACACACCAGTATATGTGCATTGCGCTCGAGGTCTTGTTTTTGACGATCGCGACAAGAATTAGAGAATTAGCAAATCCGACATCCGAGTTCATTTCCCAGTGGATCGATAAAAGAAAGATGTTCGCACAAAAAACATTCTTTACACACTCGAAGTGACACCGCAACGTTCAAAGCAACATCATGAAACGTTTTATGTGCTGCAATAAATAAACTTCTCTGGCAACGACATCAAACCACGGAGAGAGAGACGGATTTTGCTCCGTGACGAGATGTCCGTATCGATGTCAAGTAGTAGTCCCCCGCCATCGAATGGTGAGCTCAAAATTAGAAAATTTATTTACTAAAACCCCACACCGGCTTCTGGTGCTGTGTAGGAAATGAAGAGTAAAAGCAAGGATCGATCGACAAGAGTTGACCGCGCGGCGAACAGCTTCGATTCCCATCGCTGAAGATGATGAAACTGTTGCTGCTGTTGCTGCTGCTGATGATGATGATGATGATGATGTTGTGACCCTAAAACACACACGCCTCAAAGGAGAGCGACAGTCCTTCTCCCGGGCAGCGGAGTGACATTGAAATGTTTTACTATAATTTATGATCTCAGAACGAGCCGCAGGCTGGCTGGCTGGCTGGCTGCTTTGGCTGACCTACAACAGTGACCCAGACCAACGATCTGTGCCGTTCGGTTCCATTAGAATATTGTCTTTGATTTTTGGTTGATTGCATACCTCACTCGTTCGCCCGTTCGCTCGCTCGGACACCTCGTCTCGATCACGCACGATCGGCGACCATCAGGAGGACCGCGCATGAGAGAGAGAGAGAGCTTGCTGCCGGACAGTCCCCGGGGCCGTCATACACGGTTTTTGGCGGGTGTCATCTACAGTTGACCCCCCACACAACCTGTCTGCCACTGTCACCGCCTGCTACTCCTCGCGCTCCTGACATTGGACGCGAACACTCAGACGCAATTTGACTGCGAAAGTCAAGCCAAGCCCCGGCGGCGGCGGCGGCGGCGACTGCCGGCGCAACGGAATAAAAAGAGGTAGAAGCGGTCAGCCAGTTTTGACATTGATTTCGAATTTGCGCTGGCCGAAAGTGAACTGAACTCGCCCCGAGGCTCCACCAGGGAAAGGAAGCACTTTTTTTCGGGCGACCGAGACCGGGGAGCCGCGATGTTGACATTCACGTTTCGCGTAAACTTGACCGCCAAGCGAACAGCGCGACGCCTTGAACGGAGTGAAATGGAAATCGAAAATTTGTAAATTTACCGCGCACCCGGTAGTGGAGTGGGGCGATTGGACTCGATGTAGGATCCAGGGAAAAGGGGGTCAACCAAAAGTGACCGCCACTGGCACCGCCGCCGTGACATTCTTCCGGGCGTCATTGTCGTTGCGTATCAGTCGCCGGTTGGCTAATTAAGCAGGGAACTGATAGGGGGCTTGACAGATTCGAGTAGAAAAAGGAAAAAACGTACTCGTCTGTAATAGTAATAGTAAATACCTATCTGGCTGCTTTAAGTAGTGATTAACGCTCTTGCTCTTATACTTCGCTTTCTTCTAATTTTCCAAGTCTCAGAAGAAGCTCAAAGTGAAGCGGCACTCGCGTAATATCTGATCCCACGAGCTTTCGAGCTGCGAAAATGTGTGTTTTTTTAGGAACATCTGCAGTTGACATGCGTTCCTCGAGGCACTTAGCGTTCAGCATCGACTTCGATACCTCATCGTCAGTGATTTTGAAGTATTTTTCTTCATAGAATTTCTATCCAAACAACCTCTGCCGAAGGGAAAATTGATGTTTTGCTCCTGATTTTCACATTACAACCTGGCCCTATATAAAAAAAAAAAACAAATTATAATGTTGTTTGTCGCAACATAATGTTTTGGAAGAAGCCCTCATCAAAGGCCACTCCTTCGCACTTTACGCGGCCAGACGCATTTCGCATCGATTAACGCACTGTTTGCGACGTTTAGGGAGGCAGTTCAATCGCATCCTAGACGCCATTGGATATTGTTGTACCAGGAAGGAAATGAAAGGGAATTTCGAAGTGTTGGCTACGTGACCCAAATACACTTTCACGGCTTCCTCCCTTCCTCCCATCTATATCATCAAGCGTACGGATACAAGGTTCATATGTTGTAGGCTCAAGCACAAGGAACCTATTTTTGGATGCATTTTCCCTGATTCCGCGACACAACATTGTCGTGGGCGAGCAGGGAAACTTTGTCCTACCCTACTGTTGTTGATAAACATCCTTTCAATGGGAGGGGGTTAGTTACCGGTTACACTCGTGCACATCGCGCCGCCTCGTGTTGCGATCCAACATAAAATCAGGATGCAGAATAGGGTTTGCTGCTGCGTCATTTTGGATCCCGGCCATATTACGCCCCCTCCCCCTCGGGGCCGGGTTGAATGGGGAAAAATTATTCAAATTTATTCCAATGCCGCGGGGTGTGTGGGTTGCAAGAGGACCGCGCCGCCGTTCATTGTCGTGCGGTGGAAATGACATTTTAAATGCCAAACGGTTTGACGATCGATTAGCGGTAGGAGGAGAGGCGATGTTTGGTTTTGTGGAACGAGAAAAAGGGGTGACCACATTTTCCTGTTTATGCAATCCCACAATAACACACATCACATGGTTGGTGGTTTGATAAGCGATACAAAGTACATTTGCTCATTTAAAAATCATCAAGTTTATCAACCGAATGAACATCGAGAACATTCATTTTATGGTAGCATCCACCAAAGTAAGCGGAGATTGTTCTCGACATCTTCTTCTTCTTTCCTTCAAAAGGCGGCTTCATCTTGCGGTGATCTTGAACTCACACCCACAAGCACATGGTTTGTCTGTTGAATGCATTAGAAAAGACCAGAAGAAGAGAAAACGAAAAGATCAGAACCCGACAAGACCCAGAATGGCCCTGAAAACCACGCGCTCGCACACAAACACACATATACACTCATGATGCAAGTGCATTCACAGCAGCAGCAGCAGCAGCAGCAGGCCACCACGAGCAGCACCAAGGAAACTGCATCTAGGTTACTATGTAACGGCTGATGACGGCTGCGATGATGATGATGCTGTGGCTGCAGACAGTGCATCGCAACGACGACCCCGGGAACAGAGGTGGTCGGGAAAAGGGGCCTTACGGGCACCAGACTCTCTCCCTCTCTCTCACTCTCGCTCTCTTGAGATTAGAGCTTATTAGATCCGTGATCCGTGGCGTGGCGTGGCTTGTGGCGGCTGCACGGGATCAGGTTCAAGTGCACAAACACGGGCCGCCTACTACTACCAACACTTCACCACTACAGCGCTGATTGTTAGTGGCCGCCATCGCTTCAACCTTCGTTCCTTTCACAATCTAGTACCCTAGTAGCTAGTGGTGCCCGGTAGTAGTAGTAGTAGTGATGGTGATGCTGCTGATGGCTAGTTTCTGATTGTAGTAGCCTAGGGCAGAAGCCCGGTAACGCTACTCTACTACCGGCCTGCTGCTGTTGCTGAGCGAGAGCGACAGGCCATTCTCGGTGCATCTCCTCTCTAGCTCGCTCTTTCGGCGGCTTCGGATGCACTTGGAACGGGCCTAGGAGATAGGGCCTCAGACCCTATCTCTCGGTGGCGTTGTTGCGATGGTCGGACGGACGGGCAGAGAGGAGGAAGGAGAGACACAGAACCAAAACGAGCTAGAAGACATTTTCTGTCGTTCTCACTCTCTCTCTATTTTTGTCCTTTCTTCTCGCTCACTCTAATGCACTTCTATTGCCAGTCGTCCGATGCAATTCGAATGCGTCGGAGGCGTGCAGTGATGGTGATGGTAATGGGTTCTTGCCGTCTCTCGCGCGTCTCTCTGGTCTGTGTGTGATGACCATAGAGGCACTTCGTTTGGAGGCAGGAAAAAAGAAATGGTCGCCGACAGCGTGGAGCACGCGGATGGTGGACAACGATAATTGCGACAACGACGGCGGGGAGAAGGGGTAGGTGAAAGTGGAACTCGCGGCCCGGACCGGAACTTACACTTTCACCTAGTTTCAGAGTGACCGGGGGGCAAATTTGCAAATCTGCAATCCCATCAACTGTTGCAACACTAACGACGGCCACTTCAAAGGACACATCACCAACCGTAACACGGAAAGGCGACACAGTAGCACGGCGATCTATTGTGATCCTTTTCCACTTGAGCGCTATTTGCCTTAGCAACCAACCGGCAATAGCATGCTTCGAACGCACACACCAAACACCGCAGTAGGCGTCAACTGATATATCCTTCTTCTCGATGAACATCAAGTGGCGCACATTTCACTTTCAGACGCTATCACACAAATACGATCGACATTCCAAGGCCATCTGCCCAGATTTGATAGATCTCGAGGATCCACGCTGTACCATGTGCGTAAACGCCGGATGCGATTATTGCGATTAACTCAGGATTCACACATGAAACAGAAAATCGAATATTGGAGTCGATTCACAGGACACAGGACACTGTACAACAATTCCTTCTGCACTGCTTCGTTTTAGGAGCACGGATCACAACCGAAAAGGCCATTCAAACAATGATCACACACTGCACACCGATAATGAACCATCCTTTACCTTAGTCGCGCGAGATTTGATGGACGACGAAGACGACGAGATCCGGATGGATTTTTCCGGAGTTTTCCCGGTTACCCCGGTGATACGCAAACGGAATTACGAGCTTGAATGCAAACGGAGGAGCGTGCTCCGGCGACGTACGTCCGCTCTCGTTGACTTCGAAGTTTTGAAAAAAACTGTCGACGACTAACAACCACCAACGGGTTACCACCATCGGGCTACCACCAACACACAGGAGCAAACTTCTCTCTCGCTCGCAACCAACCACGACGACGTTATTCTCTCGCGTGCTGGGGTGCCACCGTACAATTCCGAACCGCTGGATGGTACTATGCTCTCTATGCTCGCTCTCGCAGCACAGCATAACGAACAAGCTGCTGGTGTGCGTGCATGCAGACACACAGTTCGCTTCCCTGCTAACAAAAGTGAGTCCCACTCGGCGAACGTTTGCTGCCAACTCTCACATCTGACGAACGCTCTGATGTTCGAGATAGAACTGAAATGATGTATGAGATGGTACTATCTGGCAGTTGCGTTGGTTCGTATGCTAAAAAGAGTTAAATTGGCTGAAAAATAGGTACACTTTGTTCACGGCAAGCTCTACCTTTACCTTTTCAGCACAAAACTCGCCAAACCCTCTGAAATTAGTGCCGTTTCATCAGCCATTTCGCTCGCGACCTTAGAGAGACTCAGCTTGTTAGTTGGGTGCTTGCTTTCGGTTTCTCGCAGCCGAACATCACCGAAGTTACGATTGCACGTGTTTTAGTGAGTGTTGTACGGCACGAACAGAGCTACACATTTCATGCATTTTTCTCAAGCTGTGGGGTGAGTTACTCGCCGCTCGTTCGTTGGATAGAGGGAAGCGCGGGGAGGCACACGCACACAGAGAAAGCGTGCAATTTTGAGCGTGTGTGCGTTCGATGCACCGCACGTTGCACCACACCACCACCACCCGGCCGAGTTTTCATTTTCAATATCAAGGTGCAAGTCTGCTTGCCTTCCTGTTCCCTCGCGCGGTACCCACCGCTCGCTGCCTCTCACTCTCTCGCTCGCGTCACAGATTCTGGCTAGAACTTTTTCCAACGATTTGTTTGACGTGTTCTTTGACGTTTAATATCGCGGAAAATACTTAACTTACGACAATTGACAGAAAGAGATTGAAAGAAATTGGACGAAGAGAAATGACAAAGCAACGTTAAGGAGGAAAAATGTGCCCCCGTTTGACGTGGGTCAGTGCCATTTGCGTGTCGAGAACTTGTTCTACGCGTACTCCCACACACCACCAGCAACAACAACAATAACAACAACACCATCAGCGTTGATGGTTCTGCCGCCCATCCTCGGATTTATTGGTCCGATGGTTGTGTCTCCTTTGCTCCCTCACAATCTGTCTCTCTCTCTCGCACATCCAATCCCTGACCCACCACAATCCGGATTGTCACGAAATTTCGAATTTTCCTTCTCCCCTGACCAAGGGCTATTTCTGGGAGGGCAGTGAAAAGGTATCCATTTTCCACCAGCTCCACCGGCAGCAGCAGTTTATGGAAGTGAGTCACGCGTCAAATAAGTTATTTATAAAAGTTATGCACCGCCATTTGCAAACTACGGACAGCGCATATCCTGCATATGTTACTCATCAAGAGTGCAGGATGGCCATCCGGGGAGTGCTGCTACTCCGCTACTCCCGCTAACAAGTTAGCTAACCCAGTGCACCACATATCTTATCCGCGGAGTTGAGAAGCAGAAGCTGAAAATGCTGCGCCTTCTTCAAGCGACGAGACGTGCTAGGCAAGGGGACGACGCCACTGACCTAGCAACACGCTACCACCATCCATGCTCTCTTGCTCCCATGGAAACCGGCGACAGCACGGGCGACGACGACGCAACGGACATATCATTAAACACCAGCCTACTCCTCACTCACGGTGCCTCTTTTTCTGGTGTGAACGAACTGAACTTGCTGGTGTGTCACGAGAGTTAAGGCAGAACACGCCCAAGCCCACCAGAATGAGTTGAGTAATAGTGGGGGAACGTAATGGGATAAAATTGGTTCAAAGTGTGACGAGGGTTACTGGGCCCTAGAGATCACGACTCTGGCGATCAAGAACGACCAAAACGATCGAGTAAACTATAATTTGACAGCGTCACAGACAGAGATATAAAGTTGACAGCGAATGCGATCTGCAATCCGATAACGCAGCAACATCGAACATACCCAATACCCACAGCTGCTGCCAAGTGTCAGTAGTCAGCCAGATAAACGTGAGACAGAACGTGACGTGTCGACTTACCTAGAACGAAAAGAATGGAAAACAAAAAAGGGATCAATTAATACTCTGTGATCTTCAGGCTAAGGAAACGCCACCACGAAACCACTACCGTCATCATCTCAAGCATTTGACAAGCAGCAGCCGCAGGAGCCGCAACCGCAGCTCGATTAATGGTGCCGAAACGAACGATAAGAGGAGTGGCTGCAGGCCACAATCGTTGAGCCAGAACGGCAATCCTCCAGCCAAAAAAAAAAAAGAAGCCCCAATCAAACGCGCAATGCGCAATATTATGCGAAGCGCGAGCCGGGGAGAAGGTCAACCGTGCCAAGCGCAGCATAATGCAAAATCGACGACGCACCTCTCCCTCTCTTACTCTCCACCACCGAACATAAATGCAACACAAACAGCAGGGGGACACCGGTGCGGACGTTCCCCCAAAAAAAAAAAAATGATGCACGCTGCACTCGCGAAAAAAAAAACCACCGCAAATCCCTCAACGCGAATCAAACTGCGCAGATTGTCGACCGGTGGAACCGATCGAGCCTAAATTCGGCTGCAGCGAAAGGAAATGGAACGAAATTGAAGGCCGGAAAGGAAGCGCGAGCCAGAGCCGCCGAGCGAGCCAGCGGGTGCGATAAGAACTGTGCACTGCAAACACACACTGTCCCCGGTGGTGGTGCTCCGGGACTCTAAGCAACCGCCTCCAGAGCCCCCGTCCGTTGCACTCGAGTGACACTAACTTGGGCAAGCAAGATCGCAAGATCGCCGCGGCGATCTCGCGATCTCGTACGCGATGATCGGGCTGCTACACGCATACAGTCCATCTCATCGAAATCACGTGGCCAGACCTAGTGCACGGGGCCGTTTGTGCCCCCCCGGGAGGGCAGTTATCGGCGACAAATGGAGTTGGTGCGTGTTGGTGTTTGTTTTAGACTAGAGATCGTTTAAGCGTTCCCTGCTGGAGGTGGAAAAAAACGGGAAGCTCAGAGTGAATTTAAAACATCCCCTAAACGATCAAATTGTTCATTAGGTATTTTATTTTATTCCTGGGTTTTCATATCCTGGGATTGTAACAATCTGTGGATGTTGGCAGATGTTATGACCAACTTTTCTTTTTATTTCGATTACCTTATTCTACTAAAAACCAGGGATGTATGATCATCTCCTGTATGAAGAACCATTTGAATGTATATGGGAAGCTTCTTAAAGGGGGGGCTTCGGTAATTTCTGGGCAAAACAAGGATAATTTTTGACAACTTTTTGTGGCGTAACCATTCAACTATATTCTTTCAAATGAATAGCATATTAAACTACTACTTTTCAAGAATCTTTTGTTCTATTTTGGGGGAGATTTAATGGAAACTTCATCCATGGCTTCAAATTTAGGCAGTCGTGTCTTCGAAAAGATACGTTTTCTGGTGTCCATCGTAGCTCCTTGATGGGTTATCAGAAAATCTGCAAATCGATACTCGTTTGAAAGATTATCAGTTTATCCAGGCAACCCCTTCGAGTTTTTGTTAATTTTCCTATTTTTCGATTTTTTGCAGATTTTTGAAGTTGAAAAAGTGATGCTTTTTGCCATTTAGCGAAAAAACCATGATTTTTAAAGATTTGTTTAAAAAAAGTATAAACAATTTTCATGAAATCTCGACGGGGCTTATGCGCTAAAAAAATCGAATCGATCGGTTCAGTAGTTTTTACAGTACGATGGGCACCAACTTTGAAAACGTACGTTTTGGGAAACGCTTTTCAAAATAGCGAGCTGCATTGAGCCTTGTATGAAACGCGGATTTTCAAAAATCTGTAACTTGATCAGTTTTGCTTCGATTGATCCAAAAAAATACACAATGTTCTTGAATGGATCAGCATTGAGGGAAAAATGTTAAAAATATGTGTCACAAAAACAAAATTAAATACCGAAGCTCCCGAAACCGCAACGCCCCGTGACAAAAAATCATCAGCAACGCATTCTTCTCACCAGAGTGCAGGCGCAGTGACCGATTACAATGAACCATTAAAACAGCCATGAACCACCATCTCTCTTACATAATGCCTCGCGAGGTTCCTCTTGCTACGGCGGATCGTATAGCGAACTCGCGGCTCAGTCCAGTCCTGAGCGGTGGTGGTTTGTCCCTCCTCCCCCTTCCGAAAGACATTTTGTTTGTCCAGCAGCAAGACGAATACGCCGATTACTTGATTACACCGGGGGAAGAGAGCGAGTGAGCGTGAAACTGTGTGCGACATCCATCACCATTGCACACACGGAATGCAGTCCGGTCGCGGAGGACGGTGTATTATTTGTTTTGTCGCCTTTATCTACGCCGAGCGCAGCAGCAGCAAACTGAGAGCGCAGCGACGTAAAGAAGAAGCGCGCTGAACGCGAAAAAGCATTTTTATGCTCACACCAAAGGCCAGCCCCAAAGGGTCGTCGTCGTTGTCGAGTTGCAGTCGATCAAGTATCAACCACAGCCACACGAGCACACACATGTGTGACCACGAAACGATGGCGGCATTATCAGTAAGGAGAGTCTCTTGGTTTTCTAACCTCACTTCGCGCGCCCCCCCTGGATTGTGGTGCACATTTGTGCATCCGCGAACACATCGATGCCTCGATGCTTCGTCTTCGTTCGATCGTGATAGCACCTTATCGCCCCAGGTCTCGCTCTTGAAGGCTGCTCCTCTTCCCTTTTCTCTCTCTCTCCGCAGCACCTATAGAACCTCAGAGCTTATGCTTCTTTGACCGCAGGCAGCATGTTACGGGCTGCTGTCGGTCGCTCTTCTTCTTTGCATCCACCACACTCACAGGGGATTGCATTATCAGCGTTTTAGTAGACCGAAAGGTTGTCCACGGTGCACGGTGCACGGCAGCTAATGATGAAGGTGATGATGACGATCGAGTAGCAGCAGCAGGGGGCGGACGAGGAGGCTGAAGTAAGATTAGATAAAAACCAGGGAATGGAACAGAGATTATTTCGGCGTAGGTGCAATGTACTGACGCCATAATGCGCTTTGTTTTTTGGACTTTTGGTTGCAATTAACTTCGGTTGCATAACGCTGGCGTTGATACCTCGGATCTTCTGGCGCCACGACACGGTATTTGCACAAATCTTTCTGATGGTGCACGGCACTGGCGGACCGAGGTCAAACAAAGTGCAATAACAGAAGCAACAAACCGGAAGCCCCCTTTGTGTTTGCATTCCGTCTTCAATATGCAAAATGCGTATGCTCCTTTGCAGTGATATTGGTTTTCGCTTCGCACTTTCGTGGGGCTGATCACCGAAAGTTGACTTCTCCGACCGGAAGCGGTTCGTCGAAGGAAACGGTCAATATTGACACAACAACCAAACGATGATGCAGGCGCTGAAACGATGGTGTGGACCTTCAGTGGATCCTCTTGCCCCTTTTTTGCGTCCCATTTTGTGCATCAATCGTCTCTCTGCAGCTGCAGCTACACCGCAAAAATCCAGGGGAAAAGAGAGCGAAAGACTGAGGAACGGAAGACGTGTTGACATCGATGCTACCAAAACATTACTGAAGCTTCCCCCGAACATGGTTCTAATGTGTGACTCTGAGTCCAAAGGCACTGAAAGGCCCCTTTCCTGCATTGCCAAATTCCGTTCTGGGCCCTCGCATTCACAGCTGCAGTCAAGAAAAGCCAGACTGGAAATGGAAAATGTTTTCCGCTTTTGGGTTCCTAAACAAGAGCGAGTGATTTGCGATAAAAAAAAAAGAAAACAAGTTAAGGAACAAACAGGAACAGCTAAAAAATAACATCCAAAAAACCCCACAATGCAACTCCTGTTCCCTGGTTGCAAAAAAAAAAAGAGACTCTGCAGCGACTGGACTGCCGCTTGGAGCGAGCACAACGAATGCCAATGCCAATCTCCCCCTGCCCTCGGCCTTCCAGTGTTCCAGTTTTCCCGTTTCCAGTGTCTCACCGTGACAGTCGCCGGAGGGCGCAGGGAAAAGCGGGAAAACTCGCGCAGCACCATCATGGAATGCGCTCCGGATTCCCATTCGTTTAATGATAGAAAGAAAAAAAATCATAGCGATCTTTTGTCTTCGGAATCGTGTTAGACGAAGGGGAAAGGTGAAAAAGGGGGACAACCGACACTCCTTTCCCTGCCCTGCCCATCGGGCACCGCTAGCAGGGAATCAGTTCAATCGATTCCACGCTCCAATGGTGTTGGTGGTGGTCCGAGGGAGTCGCTGCTTTGCTTCGCTTGACAGACAACCCATCGAAAGCATCGAGGAGTATTGCAATGCTCAGCATAATCGGCCAGTAGCATTGTGTTGCCGTTGTCGTCGTCGACGGTCGTGCATTCGCTGGCCAAGGGGGTCCGTTAGTGGCCGAATTGCCCCCGGCGGGTTCTAGTGTCTTCAGCTTAGCGCACTTTCCCTCAACGATATGCTTACGAAGGCCGCTTTAAGCTGCTGTCCTCGTAAATGCCAAACGAAAAACAACAACCGCGTATCAATTGACTATTTTGTGTTGTGTTGTGTTGGGTGTATGATTATGGGGTATGGCGCGAGAGACAATGGAATGGTGATTCTGCTGACTAAGTAAAAAAGAAAAACCGTCACCATCGAAGGTGTGTCGCCATTCGATCGTGTTTAAGAATGTTTCAATTCGTTTGTTTTTGGAAGGAAAATATGGTGCGACTCGCTGGGCTCGCTACTCCTGTTACACCACACTCAGCATGTCGAACCGCGGGCACACCACGAATGTTAAACTGTCTATACAAATATGAAACAATATCGAACAAAAGAGATCAATTTTTTTAAGGTAGTTACATAATATTTTGACAGTTTTAACGCAAAGGTTCGTTTACATCTGCTTTAGATGCAGTGTTGAGAGATTTTTGGAACAGCATTGAGCAAGTTATTTTGCGGAAATTATATATGGTTTGAGTGATGTTATGCGAGCTATGTTTTTTTGTAATTTACGGAGAAAAATTGAGCTAAACAGAGCTATTTTTGTTTCGCTGTGACAAGGGTCTCTACACACAACATTTTGTTTATGTATGGACGATTGGTTGCAATATGAAAATTTCAATTCTAAACTAACATTTTCCTTGTGTTTAGAACCACCGTTAGGGTGGTGAAGTTGTGGAATTTAAGAATTTAGTTACAAACGACCTCTTGGCTCGCATCTCGATCGGTTTTCCACCATGTGCGCTTCTTCCACCACACATCCGGTGGTGTGTCAAGATGGCGCCCCGGATATTGGACACTAGATATAACGGGGTGGAAGAAACAGAACACGGCGCAGATACACAGAGAGAGAGAGAGAGAAGCGACAGAAATCGTCGTTCAAACACGTCCTTCTGCTGCACTCAGCTGTCAGCATTCTTCGGTGGTGAAGGTTTTTCTCCGAAATCCCCCAAACCCCCGGGACACCGGTAGGGCTCTGTCAGGTCTGTCGGGGTGGGGTCGGGGATTGACAAAATGCACCCGGCGCACGACTTGCTCGCGCGTGCGCTCACTCCCGTCTTTCCACCCTACCCCTCCTTTATGTGACACTGTGGCATGAGGCGTTGGGGGTATGAAGCAATAAAACATGCATAAAGTGAACCATAAACGCACTCTCGTCGTGCTTGTCGTTGAACATAAACGTTAGGCAGCATAAATAAATAGACGGCAAGAGAGTCGAGGAGAGAAGAAGAAAGTGAGGAAGATGAGTTTTCCAATTTGAAGAGAAGTGAATTCCAATTTTCTTGTGAAGCCAAAAAAAAGGGGAGATTCTGATAGCATAATCAAGTGGCGTCAATAGGGGTTTTCGCATCGCAATCTCCACCACAGCAACGAGGAACAACATGTGGAAATGGGTGACCGGAGCACAAGAACGAACGAACCGCGTCGTCGGAAGGTCGGAAGAAAGTAAAGACTCAAAGACGAGCGTCGACAACACCTTCTGCTTTTCCACCAATACTTCTCGTCTGCTGCGAGCGAGCGAACGAAGCGTCTTATTTCTGTCGAACCAGCCCCAACCACCAACATGCTTTCTCTTCCATGTGACATCCATGTCTCGACACAACCACCATCATACCAACGGATGATGATGCTGCTGTTGATGCTGCTGGTGATGCTAACCATCCCACGCTTTCTCTCTTTCTCCGGCATTTCTTTCATGCAGCATAACTCTCACTCACGAGACCTGGACCAAGAGGCAGACGCGGACCGTGCCCTATCAGAAATGGTTTTACGTTGGTCTAGGTTAGGGAAAATTTCTCTCTCTCTCTCTGCCTGCCTCTTCGGTTCTCATCCTACACCCTACTCCCAGTCGCAGTGTGCATCACCCGCATCATCGGCAAGGGCACCAAGGGCCGTAGCAACAGCAGCATGGGCACCACCACCGCGCGCGTTTCGGTTTATGTGGGTTTTTCGTTTAATTTTTTGTTGTTGTATGATTTTATGCTTCACGATACATACACAAACTCTGTCCGGAGGAAGGCTAGGATGAGGCTGCAGCTTAAACATTCCACCAGCGAGCTCGGTGAGTTTTGGGTTGGGTTGGGTTGGGATGCTCTGCCCGGTCTGCGCTCTTCTTTTGCTTCTTCGTCAGCGTTCTGGTCTTGCGCTTGGGACCGTGTTTTATGATTCATGTTGCGCCCGCCCGGCCAGTTTAATGGCCTGGCGCCCGGGGGGTTTGTTGGTTGTTTTTTGTTGTTGTTGCTTTTATTCAGCATTCAGACCTTTATCGAGGACACGTTGTCTGGCTGCTGACATTTGGGTGACCTTGCGATGGTTGCTGGAGAAAGCATCACACTGTTGGCAGCATGATGCAAATAATTTTGAGTTTTCCATCGATGGTTTAAATAATAGATGGTGATTTTTATTCTTTAATTGTTTTTAAGAATTGACGCAATATAACATCTAAAGCGAACTGTTAGACTTCCAAAGGATTGCAGAAGGACTCAATTGGTAGTTTTTGCACAATATGATCGTTCGTGATCGCACATTAATCTTCCAAACCTGACACCAGGCATACAATGCGAGATTAGCTTTCAATCAAAAACGATTGTGGTGTTTCACTCCCTACCGACACTCAACACTGGAAGCTGCCAAGGTTGACGGTGTTATGTTGGACTTCTCGCCGACCAGAGCCACACAATTTAACACACATTCCGGATTATGTGCGCCTCATTTGGTACCCAAAACATCGGGCACCAGGACCACCACAGCCACTAGAGTGAACGAGACAGACAGACAGACAGCGAACGTGGTTATGAAGTCAATCCGATCCGATCCGATCCGGACGTGGTAGTGGAAATGATTACTAACCCACATCAACCCCCGGCATCCCGCACTGACCATCCGCGGACCATCCAGAATGTGGCAGGCAATCAACAAGAGCACCGCGCGCGCCCGCGTTACCAGCATCATCATTCACCTCGCCCCCTTTCCGCTGGGGATGCTCCTTTATCGAGCATTAAAAACCAAAAGTTCTCAACCCACCACCAGGTCGATCGGCCGCTGCCACCATGTGCGTCACCGGGTGCCGGAGTTTGTGGGGTGGCACCTTCACACAGAGATACAAGCAACCCCCCCCCCAAAGCGCTTCACGCAGAACGTTCTACGCGATCTTCGGCATTCTCACGAGCTGCGGGTTCTTGTTTATTTTTTTTTGCTTTTTTGTTAATGTTGTTGTTGTTGTTGCTGTTGGAATTTTTCAATCAACCAGCTGGCATTTGCGCGCTCCGGATACGCGCCTCGCTTCGTTCCAACCCAGCCAGTTCTCGAGTGATGAACGGACGCTGTTGCGTTTGTGTTCTCTATAGTGTATCTTTTTGTTTTTTTTTGTATTATCCACTGTATTAGGCTGGATGAGTTTCAAAGGTTGCACACAAGAAACGGGCCACTGGTTTACTTTCTCGATGGTTTTTCTCTACAAAATTAGCATTTAGCTGTCGCACTGGGTGTTTTCGATGCCATTAAACATTTTCTAATTTTACTCTTGACTTTCAATGTTCAATTAATGGATTTCAGGTTTCTACACGGTGCATTAAGATGTTTTTCTTTGATAGCTTATTGATTTTTTGTGCATTTCAACATTTAGTTCAGAGTTTTATTTGTTTTAAACCTCTTAGCCTTGGCCCCAAGCTAGCACATACTGATATTCTTTTCAATCAAAGGAAAATGAAAAAGAAATAGTTTTAGAAAACCCTAAAGTACTGCCTCTGTTGGAATAGAAGATAATAAAGAACGATTTCGTTGCATCACTACGATTCCCTTTTTAAAATGTGCATGACTTTTGACAACATTTCCAAATGTTGCTTTTATCATTTCATGTTTCATGGTTACGCTGCATTAACAAGTTTGCATTATCCTCTTTCCCTTCGAATCTAGTTTATCCCTCATGAAATACCGTGCATTATTTAAGTTTAGTTAATCGATTGTGAAATGTGGCAGTACTTTTTTTCTATCAAACAAAAACACCCTCAAAAAATGTTTCAAAAACCCCACAAACGGACAGCAACCTCGCAAGGAAAAAAAGGGGGTAACGAGGCCAGAGGAACACCGAAAGTAAAACCCTTGCGCTCCATCCAACACATGCTCCAATACAATCGGCAGTAGTATTGTGTTTTCTTATTGCGTCTTAGACAACAACAGAAAAAGGGAAAAGAAGAGGCAAAAAAACAAAATCCCAAAGCCCCAGCAGTAGTGCGCCTGTGTGTTTTCTTCTCCGTGTACGCACCCCACCCCATTGAGCGCCATCCGGCCGGCCCTATCCGGTGCCGCGGCTATCGGTTCGGTGTTGCGGTTGGTTCTCATTCTACCTTGAAGCGCGAGGAGCTGTTACCCCTTTTTAGTTTCGCTTCCCGATGCCACCCAGACCTCCCCCTCCCCGTTACCCATTGGCCCCATCACCTTCCCCAGACAGAACACTCATGACTTCCATGTGGTGGCGGCTTCGACTTCGAGGAGCAGCTTTTTGCTTTACGATCTTCCTCTCGCTGCCTTCAATTCCCTTTCGAGCTGCTGTTGGTGCGGCTGCTTCCCGTTGTCCGTCGCCACCACCTTTTCTGTGGTGTTGCTCATTCGTTTTGTTTTACTTTTGATTTTTATTGCCTCAAACGATCTTCTTTGCTGCTTCTTTGTTTTTTTTTCATCTGTTGCGCAGCTTCTTCCACCTTTTCGCACAGCACGGCGTTTAGGCGTCTCCACCGACCGATCGCAACGCGTCGTCTTCTCTAACCCTTTACACACCCGGCAGCTTCGGAGTTTAGTGCCGGTCCCACTTCGCTTTTATGGTTTTGTTTTCTGGCTGCGGTCTCCTCCAAGCGACAAAGGGGATTTTAATTATTTTGTTAAAACTTATTCTCAACCGTGGATGTTGCAAATAGTTCAAGATGAGTTTTGATTCATAACGAATCTCCCATATTCCTACCAGACATTCCTATTTCAATAATATTCAAAACATTCTCATGGTGCCATCGTTCCGGACTTAAAATTCCACGTGGCGCGAGAGCGATATCGAATTGCGCAACGTTGACAAGCGCGCGCGCGCGCGAAGTTGTGCACGGAGCTGTTTACTCGCTCACAAAATGTCACAAAAAGCAGCACCACGCCGGCGGCAGCTGACTTCCATGTGTTTGGGCACTGCACACTTTCCTTGTGGGAATGTGTGTTATTAGAACAAATTCAATGCAACCGACCGTTACACCGCCACGCAGACGCTACTGACCGACGACAGAACACTGCAGCCGATGGGCCAAAACGCGCGAATGCAACTAACTAAAGCAACTAAAACGTCCCGCCACAGCCGGCGAATGATGGCGACGAAGGTGTGTAACGACAACAGGAAGAAATGCATCACTGACATGCATCTGTGCAAAATGTGTGCCGCCGTCGCCGGTCGAGCTGCTGTGCTGCGCTAATGCCGAGCCGATGCAAAAGTGCATTTGTGCGGACGACACACATCCTGCCGGTGGGGCCGTGTTCGGATGCATCCCGCCAACTGCCAGGCCAGGAGGATATTAGAAGCGGTGCGTTCGCGTTTGGACACGCCACAATAGAGGCATCCGGCGATGACGGCGCCGTGGAAGCGACGACGCAAAGACGACGCCAAACGCTAGAAGCTCTAGAAGTCTGGTGGTAGCTCGTTCCTCGTATCTTGTGACTGCATCTTCTGCTGCTGGTGATGGGGTGCTGGTGCAGTGTTTGTGGTAGCAGCTGGGCTTGCAACTTATTATAAACAAATATCCCGGGATTCCAGAGTTTGGTAAACTGTGGGCCTGAGAGGACTTGCTGTATTTACAATAACAATAACAGCTTAAGATAGTTTATCATTGGTTTACAGTTGATATAGGTTGTAAAAATATTAGAAATGTTTCAAAACATACGGGCATAGAATCATGTTTTAAATTCTGTAGACCATTAAGATATCCCAAACCATTCAACAACATTAACTACCATATTTTATTCTATATACGCCTTGAAACATAATTTAAAAAGAAACGTTTAATATTCCTTGTATAAGATGTAGATTACTTTTACCGAAACTTTACGCTATCGTTTCGCGACGTCGAATAGAAAATTAGCTTTAAATGTCCGTACTAACAAACAAGATCAAGGCTGAATGATCGGATATTGTATTGTACAGGGTGAGGCAAAAAAACTGCAACACAGTTAAAACGCCATATATTTTTCATTTTTGTTAGGATTTTATTGAATAAAACCAAAAAATGTTGGGAATTTCATAAACTTTCAGAATCAGTTATTTTTTTTACGGTATGTTACTTTTTGGAGGAATTATGGTCTTGAGACCGTGAAGAGGCCTTGCTTCGCTTGGCCGCAAGTGATGAAATTCTGAACTTTGTTTTCTTTGATGAGAAACCATTCGTTATCCTGTAGTTTTTAAACGAAAAAAAATATGGGATTTAGTTTCCAGGAAAGTCAGCTGATAATTTACACTCTCGGCTGGCCACCACGACGCATAAACCGGGTTGATTATGAGTTGAGATGCGATAACACGCAATTTTTTGCATTATTCGCACATTTTCGTTCGGTGGATCCGATATAAATCAACAAATTAATGTTTCTAAAGCTATTAAAAGGTTCATTGTAGTCCTAGAAATGCAAACAATTCATGCGAAATCCCTAGAGATTCCAAGAGGACTCTGTATCTTCCCTCAAAGCAACCGAGACATGAGATTAGCGTAAAGAAACATTTCACACTTCATTTCCATGTCTCATTGGCTGTCAATATCTATGGGCGCAAAAAGCGCAGGACTTCTCCGTTTGCGGTATTTTGAAGGGCAAAGTTAGACCTAAAAAATGACATAGTTTTGAACAGTTTATGCAAACGCTTCTCTAAGAATGAGCCAAAATACCACAAAGCACTCTGCGGGCAACGAGCGATGGTTTCTTCTACCGTCTCAAGATCATAATTCACCCAAACAGTAACATACCATAAAAAACTGAACTGATTCTGAAAGTTTATGAAATTCCCGACGTTTTTTGGTTTTACTCAAAAAATTCCAAACAAAAATGAAAAATATATGGCGTTTTAAATGTGTTGCAGTTTTTTTGCCTCACCCTGTATTGTTTTTTTTCTGATAAGGAATATTTAATAATCAGCAATACTCAGGTAGGAATAAACAATCAAATCAATAGCAACAACACAGGTTGAAAATCCTGTTACAAAGGCCAACACTACTCGCAAGATACCATAACAAACATACACACCACTTACACTACCAAGATCATATCAAATTAATGAGGAGAAGCATGATCTGAACTCATTGTAAACAAAACCTCGATGTTATATCTATTATATTAATAATAAACGAAATTTTTGGAAAAAAACAATCAAATCAATCTCCATTTGCAAGAGAACTCTATCAAATAAAACCCAGCCCAAGGAATAGATGGATGATACTTGAATACGGATAGAGCTAACGGATATTTGGGCAAGAATAGCACAGGGACTGTTGAGAAATTTAATCATCTGGGTACTTAAAGCCTTTTCAAAAGACAGGAATTTTAAATTTCCTGCCAGATTGCGAGGAATCGATTATCTACTTGTCGCTAATGTGGTGAAAGTCTTTAAGAACATTGGTTATAAATTCTAATGATCTAGAGAAAAGATTTAAGATCCCACCATTACCTAAATTCTGTAGATTTGGATTATATGTAATGTTTTCTGTTTCAATTTCAGCTTAAAAAATGGAATGACCTTTACAGGATAATATTCTTTTCTTTTACTCTTTCCAGTGTGACCACAAAAGCTTGTATAAATGCCGAAACTCTCTACAAAAAAAAAAACAAAGCCCTACTCTCACCTGCCACACCGCCACCGGATCGATCTAATACCGATCGTGATCATACAACCCCTCAAACGATACATAGTTAGACTGCATTGTTCGTCCTCACCGCGCAGAGCGAACGCGTGGAAAATGAAAACGGCCAACAACGTGCAGAGGAGAGCGAAAAAAAACTGTGAAACCTCAACCGCCACAAAAATGCATGCCAGCCTCCGGGATCTGGACGCATGATGATGATGATGATGATCTCGATGCATCACCACAAACACACCCGAGTGGTTCGCGGACATTTGGAAGCCTTATGGCGATATTATTAACATAACGTTGCAGCCGGGAGTCTCGCGCGGAGATGCGCATATGTTGTGCGTCCTTCACCACCATGTTCCCCAGGCACCATCCAATGTGCTCGCTGAGGTGCACCACCAACTGCATACATCGTCGTGCTCTTCTTCGCGAATCCGCTCCCCGATCGCCCATCTCTAAGCTAACCAACATCCAACCGATGCCGATGTTTCTCATCCATATTCTAACGCACTCGTAAAGCAATCTCTACAACGCGTTGCTGGCGGCGGATAAAACCAGATGAAAACGGTCGGAGGGTCCACTCTCGGGGATCGGTCGCATCACAACTCGTCGTCGGGAACAACAAGTTTGTCGAACAAGAATGCATTAAATGCCCTAAGCAAGGGCAAAACACACAGAGTGAGAGACAGAGGCGCGGAACGAAGCTGAAACAGTCCGTTTTTTTCTGCCAGCCAACCCCGCCATCCGTTGCATGACGCTTAGAATGAGAAATTTACATTTTTATCTTTTGCGTTAGAAATGGTGGCTGGCTGGCTGGTTGGCCAGGCGGTTTAGCCCCGGTACGTCTTTTTGCCATCCTCATTCTCTCTCTGTCCCTCGACCATTTGCCAGCCCGAGGCTGCAAACTGCATCCAATTTAAGGAAGAACCACAAAAAGGGGAGACAGAAAGCGAGAGGCGACACCAGGGAGGTCGCACGCAGAGGCAGTTTGTGCGCGAAACTGCAGTGGCTGGCTGGTGCAGCACACCACCCATTGGGGCTAAAAAATGCGTCAGTATCAGTCCCTAGACTGGGAAGAAGGAAAAAAAAAGCTAAGTGAGTAAGGGGTCGAGGAAGCGCAACGTACGATAAACCGAGGAACTGTGGCGTGGCGTGGCGATGTGGGTCCCGCGGCCCAAAGCCAATCGCCTTTTGCTCTCCTGGCCTTTTTTTGCCCCTGGCCCTGGTTTGAATGCGAAGGAACGCTGTCGCTAGCTGCCGGTCTGGCCAAAATGTGCATATTCGTCTCCTTCGTGTTTGTGATTCTTCTTTCGTGTCTTAGAATGCACCTCAGCTCTGAATGCAGAACGGAGACGTCTGCGCGATTGCGATTGAAACGCTTCAATGGGGCACGAGATCTCGTGGTTGTTCTAAATTGTAAATTCGAAATTCGACATTCTCGAACTGTCGATAAGCTTTACCTCGGCATTTATTTGGTTTTTATTTATTACAGAATCATCCAGATGTACTAAACTGAATTCAGATTCATCATAAAACATATAAATTGCTGCACCTTCCTCAAGAAACGTTTAATTTTTACGTTTTTCAGCATCAAATTACGCACGAAGGCCCTCTTCCCATAGGCCTTTATGCCATTATGCGCGCATATGTGTGTCTGTATTCCCTCTCTCACCTCTGTCGCTTCTTGTGTCCGGACTGTGAGAAGAATAATTAAATTAAATTAGTACACGTTACGCAACGCGTCCACGTCGTAGTCCGTCGCCCATTTTAACAATTACACTTTTTAGACGATCGCCACCATGCAGCAGCAGTTGAAGATGATTAGAAGCTAGCCAGCGGGAGAGTCAGCTCTTTCCCCTTCTGCTTCTGCGAAAAAAAACCTCCCCTGTTGGTTACGTTTACGTCATTCACCGGCAGGTCCCGCCACCATCACGACTCAACCGTCCGGCTGGACTGCCTCCTGCTGGGTGCTGCTCTTGGGCTACCCGTTAATCACCTCCGGCCCGGTTAAAGTGCGCTTGCTGCTGGCGGTGGCAGCAACAATCGAGAGTAAAACTTTTGCTGAAAAACTCAACTCAGGCCAATCCTTCTCAGAGGCAGTGGGCACAGGGGAGGTGAGGAGAAAATGAAGTTGACGTCTTTCCTGTGTAAGGCGATGTAATTTACCGAACATGTAAGAGGGGTGGCGGTCACATATGCGAGCACCACACAAACACACCAGCGACACCAGGGACACCAGGGACATGAGGGACAGGACGAAGGATACACAACAGGAGGGCAATGGTGGTTCTCAACCTCCCCGATTTGCATTTCTGCCGCATGTTCTGGCCGGAAACGGGAAAATTGCATTCTAATCCTTGAGCACCGGAAGGAGGGGTTGTTGTTGCAGTGCGAATGTGGCTGTTTAGAAAGGGGTGTGCTACTAACACACTGCAGCACACGGAAGGGAAGAGTAGGGTGCACGAAGTGGCGAGCGTGGTGGAAACGAAGAGCAGATGATAAGGAATTACATGGAACTTAACTCGGACCCTCTAAGGTCTAGAAAAGGGGTGATGATGCTGGGTAATTGAATAGAAGAACCGTTGTGACAATTTTATTATTTAAATTTCTCTAAGGATGTTTTTCCAACTACTTTTTAGAATGTAATTACATATACGCAAAAAGAAGATAATGTAATTACATGTAGACCCAAAGAGAAAGACAAAGGAAATCATAAAACATATTTATAAACATATAGTTTGTAATATTCATTTTGATCTATCAATGTAAAAAGATAAGTGGAAAGCAAAAGAAACATGATAGTTGGATGGAAAACTTTGAAAACACAATGAAAAACAATGAAACTAAAAATATGCAAGAGAACATTAAAGGAACAAGATAATCAATATTTCAAGAAAATCAATTATGATTAGATGAAAAAGTTAAACAGAAAAAAGAATCCGAGGTTTTTTTTTAAAAAATAAATCCAAAGTGAAAAAAAAACGAATTACCTCAAGCCCTTCAGTCACGAATTGAATAATGCTAACACAAATCCGACACAAAAAGCACCCAAAATGTAGTGCAAGCAACGATCTAATAATATTAATGTCAAAGAGTGAAATCCACAATTCCTAAGGATGAAAACATTTCGTTTTTTTTTGCAGCACTCCTTCTGTTTGTCGAAATCCTTCCATTAAGATTAATCTCACAGGCGTAGCGTCTGCCGGGACCGCTCAAATGGAAGCCACTGTCCAGTCCAGCAGAGCAGATGATGCCAATCGGTGCACCACTTGATGATTTGCATTTCCAGTCAACAAATGGTCCAGGGGAGTCTCCAGCGTCTCCATCCAAATCGCTCAACTGTCGTTCGAGCACCGCCAAAACCAACCGGCCATTATCGCCGACTAAAAGTGGTCCACAGAATCCTGGCGGGTCTGCTGCATTGGCACAACAATAACACCCGAGGAGTGTAATTTCTGGTTGCTGCTGTTTCTGCCAACCAGTGGAGCCAGCCAGTTTGGGCAGCGCGATCGAACATGCGATGCCCAAAACCGTTTCAACTCCGATCGATTCGCGCCGATCATGTTGGGACGAAACGACGTACCCAATCCGCAATCTGACCGATGAGTGACTGGAGGGAAGTGCTCTTGAAGACCGAGATCGAGCGCAGATCGCCACGGGGACGAGACAATTACACATTCCTTCCACCAAGCGCTGGCAAGCTGCAGGGCCTTCCTGAGTAGCAGCAGCAGCAGCAGCAGGCTTTCCGTCCGGTGTCTCCCCCGTTCGATCGTTCCGGCTGTCTGTCAGCTGAAAGCGAACGCGCCTGACGGTCGTCCGGAAAACGCTGTTTCTTGGTTTTGTGCTCCTCAATCGTCGCAAAAGGAAAACACAAAAACGTAGAAGCGCAGTAGAAGTTGCTGGCGTTCGTATGCGTGCTCCGGAGACTCGAGAGCCAACCAAATGGCGACCGCAGTTGATGCTTTGGGGCATAGGGGTTTGGAGGCCCGCGAAAAAGGAGCGAAAAATTCGCCAAAGAAGAGGAGACAATTTGTGCGGAAGACTACAATTTGACGAATTGGAAGGCACTCCACCACAAACGCGGAGGCCACAGAACGTTGCGGACGAGACGGATACGGCGGAGAGATAGAGAGGGAGAGAGAGAAAGAGTGCGATCGTGCGTCAGAGTGAAGATCGGAAATCGGAATTAGACGGAAAATGGCCGGCAGGGTTCTTGTTCTTCTTCTACTACTGCGGCCAACTGATGGTGTTACGACGACGACGGCTGCTGCTGCTGCTGCTGCAGGAAGCGCACTTGTTGGCGGAACACACCACCTTCCCTCCCTTCCTTCCTCGGAACCAATTACCTGATGGTGGCTGGGGCCACCTGAGTGGCTCCTTGCGTCGAAGCAGATCGAATGCAGCGAGATCGAAAGAGGTTTTCGTCAATTTCTGTTTGAACACGGCCAGCCCCGGCTGCTGTCGGTCGATTCTTGGTCGTGACAGAGCTCGAGATCGCCATTTTCCTCCTTCTTCACTCTTTTCACTTTTCGCGCCTTCCACTGGTGTTGCCGCGTTGGATCGCTTAGACGATCTCCTCTCGATATGCTGGGCACACGCAATTCGCGCGATCGAGGCCGAATCGAGGACGATCCGAGTACCAAGGGTTGACTCCCATCCCTCTCTCCCTCTCTCGCGGCCTCTCTAAAAATAGATCTCTTGATCGCCCAGAAATAAGGGATAGGACAGATCGTGGATGAATAAAAGCAACAGGGAAGAAGCAACTAACTGAAACGAATGCCCGGTGCTGGTGCCCTCAGCAAACAGCCCTGCGACTCTGGGGAACGCGAACGGAGGAGAATTGAAACCAAGGAATTAGACCAAGTACAAGAATGCTGTACCGCAGTTGTACAGTCCCGTCTATCTCGTCGATCGACGCTGTTCGATTTCTATTTACAACTCGATGGTTCCACATCGTTGGAAGGGTCTTCCCTCTGGCAAGAATGAGGGAATGGTGTAAATTTAGCGAAATTCCTTAGCGCCCAACCTGTGACATGCGGTGCTGCTGCTGGTGGAAAGGAGGAAATCGGGCATTGGTGTCACACGCGCACGTCCCTTGTCGTATCCTACTCCCGTGGCGGCGGCCCATGATTCGTTTTTGTTCGTTTTTGGGATAGGAATTGATAAAAATAAAGTCGATCATTGGGGATGACGAATTGCGAGCGAGCGAGTGAGCTAGTAAGATTTTATGGTAAAAATTCGTAATTTTCGAACTTGAAAATCGTCGTTTGAAAGGCCAAATTATGGACAAGAAAGAAACCGACATTTCCAACTATAATAAGAGATCATCAGCAGCATTAGTCTGCGCCATGCGGATAATACCCGGAAACTCGCTTACGCTTGCGTGTCATCTGGAACTTGCACTTTGACGTACTAACGAACGAACCTCCATTCCATTCAGTACTCGCCAAGAGCAGGTCTGTCCTGCGTCAGTACGCACGCAACCACGTAGTGTAATTGGCCTTGCAAACAAATTGCCTCTTTCGCACACCGAGATGGCTGCAGTTAACTCTTCTGGCGCTTTTTTCCCTCTTCCTTTGCATGTCTAGACCACCTCCGAATGACACCTTGCAGATGGAGTCAACAGCGAGAAATAGAGCTAGTTAACGAAAGCCAATTACCTTTTTTACTCGGTTTTCACTGATGATGATGATGCCGGTCACGGCAATGTCATCTCCCGGCGAGGAGGGGAAAACAGAAGCTCGCTCCACGTTGCAGTCGACACATCTTTGCTAATTAACAGCCTGGTGGTGCCAATGGCGACCGATTGGTCGTTCCGATCGATCAGAACGGCGTTCTATTGCACCAGTTTGGTGCAGTTTGCAGGCGAATCACAAGCGACTACTGGACTGCACATGACTTGCAGTGTTCGCAGTGACAGTGCATCTCGTGCCATCTCACGAATTAACATAGCCGCGACTTCAACTTTGGGAGAAGAATCATGGCAAGGTAAGGGTCGCAGATCGCGCTTCGTCATCGCCAGAGCTCAACAGCTGTGTCCCGTTAACTGTGTTACTTCCGCTGTGAGAGTGTGTTAACGAACGATAACACCTTCGTTTTCGGGGAATACAATTCCCGGTGACCTACTTCATCATCAGCAGTTCAGTGCTGGATAAGAAGCGTGGTCGAAGAAGAGGAAGTCGCTGGTGAGGGAGACTCTTAAAAGCATTTTGAAGTTTTATCCTTGCTTAAAAACATCAAAAAATGTACTTGTGCTCATTAATCTCCGTCGCTGGTCCCCGTTAGAGCCACAGATTCTCGCGAACTGGGACGTAAAAGGTACTTGACTGATTGATTGTGGTGAGGTGTCCTTCGTACTCCGCACGTTACTTTGCTTGTGGGGAGTAGCTTTGCTGTGGTCCAGTGTCAAACTGTGAGAGTTGGAGGTTGTAGCGCTGTTTCTAACTCGCACAGACAACCAATACAGCGACTGATGTCTGCAAAACTGCAAAAAAAGAAAAAGAAAAAAACGTCCCAAAGAGCGATCTTGATCTCGAGCATCGCGGAAGTGGGCGGAAGCCTACGGCACGATCACGCTTACGGTGATGGCGGCGATGATGATGGTTGATTGGTTTTTATGGAGATCGCTGGGTTGGGCTTTGTTGCTGAGAGAATGCCGACAAACGGTACCATTTCCGACTCAAGACCCCTTGTCTCGAAGCAGGACGACCACACACATGTACGCCCGGACGGGCCGATCCGAAAATCTGACTTAATTCCTTGTACACGAACCCCAATTATGATGTCATTTCCTCGCCGGTTCTTGACTGTGCCGCGACAAAGAGTTCTCGAGTTCCAGCAGAGGGTTTCAGTAAATTGTTTTATCAAATTTATACTCTTTCTCCATACGTACTCCAGTTCTTGTGATGTTTGTTGACGCAATGTGGCTCTCTCTAGGGTTATTTAAGATTAAACATTATGTTAATCATCCTGCTCCTAAAACCATCTTTAAGGTACACTAGGGAAAAACAGGGTTGGTCCATAGGAGAAAGGGGTTGAAAACTTTCCCTTCTGGGCAGCATGAACCCGTCAGAGGACAAGAGAGAACCCTTTCATTCCTTCAGACCAAGTTTGGGTTCCACCACAAAAGTAAAAGCACAATCTATTGTGCAATAGGCGTGCCAGGGGACAGAACGAGGGTTCAAAGATCGTTCCGGAACACACAATTCATCATCCTCAATGATGCCCCTTCGGAGAAAGCGGCGGTAGAACATGAATGAAATTATGTCAAGCACTTCCATCTGTTATGTTGCCCGGGATCCTGGTGCTCCTGCAACATAAAACTAACGCCAACCCAAACAGAACACTATTAACCACGGACGAATGTGTGGTTCTTATGTTTTGATGTCCAGAACCGACAACGGAATTGGACCAAGCTCGCCCGTTCTCCCTCTCATTCTTTGGGATGAGAAATGAGAACGGAAGTCCTTTCACCGTTTGACAATCGGTTCCTCCTCATTCCGGCAGTCCGGAAAGTCTTCTAAAGGACCTCAACCCTAGGAGCTAGCAATTCAACACCAAAAGAAGGGTTAATGACACATCTTGAGAACTGATGCGACTCAAGTCAGTCGCTTCAACGCTCTAAATCATCGCCACACTGTGGTACAATGACATCATTTAGCTCACAGCAAAATGGCCATCACCGAAAAATTCCCAAAAACATCTCAAACATTTCAGCGACCCTGGGAGGAATTATTTAAATTCAGATCCAATCCAAGTCAGTTCCTGTGGCTCGGTGAACTGCGAACCGCGAATCAATCACCGGAACCGACCAAAAAGAACCCGGGATGCTCGCACAAGCTCTGATTTATTCCTCCAAGCCCAATTCTACCAATTAGTCAAACGGTTGGAGATATATTTATTGCCCACACAACAGCGACCGCACCACCCCATCGGGAGGTGGTTTGCCTGCTCGTTGCCTTTCAAAGAGAGAATCCAGTCCGATCTTAAGCCGAAGTCCAGCGCTGGTGCTCCTCTTCGTTGCCCGATGGCCAGCGATTCGATTTTATTTCCAATTTTACTTGATTGTTCTGACTCGCTGACCACCAAGCAGGAGTAGTAGCAGCAGCAGCAGCAGCAAGCAAGCAAGCAACCTAGGCAGGTGCTACACTACAGCTAAGAAGGAGCTGCGAAGCGAAAAGCTAGGAAATTGAGAGTGGCAAACCTCTACGTCTCTCCTTTCCCTCTTCCCTTTCCTCCACCTTAAGCGCCATCGACTAGCAGCACTACCGCGGTGGATGGCATAAAAATTTATGACAGTCATCCATCCTCGCCGAAGCACTAGAAGAGCACCGCAGAGAGTATAGATAGAGGCCTAGGCCGCGTAGTCGCGGTCGTAGTCGTTGCGGATTGCATTCCTCTTCCGTCGTTTCCACCGTTTCGTCCTCAGACCACGACTCATTACACTGCCGCTCGCGTCCAAAACCCGCAGCAATCAACGCACCACATTTTGCCATCGTTCTTCGCGATCGTCGTCGCCGTCGTGGTTGTCGTTGTAGCCGCACTTGAAATAGCAAACTCATCCTCTCCGGCGCGATCCTCGCCAAAAAAAAAACAACACGGAAGATCAGCCCGAAACTGTAGCTAGGAGCACACTATTTCGGACCATATGGTGCCCGCCACTGCCACCACCACCGGTAGGGAGCTGCACGATGATTATCGAAGATTTAAATTATGCGCTCCCACCGTGCACGAGGAGCCCGCACGCTCGCTCTAGGATTGCCGCGAAACCGAATCACACTCGCCCCTTGCCGCTTTTCCACCGTGCTTCACTCCCCAAACCGTGGCCATAGCGTAGCCGGCAACAGCGAATCAAGCCAAGGTCACCCCGGTGACGGAGGCGAAAGAGGCGAAAGACTTATCGCGGCCGAAGGCAACGAACCTCGACGAAGAATGGTTGGTTGGTTGGTTTCTCGATCACCACTCTCGATCGAGGTGCTATTTTTGTCTTCTCTCTCCCTCTCTCCCTCTCTCGAGCCAGCTCCACAGAGGAATCTAGTTTTGTTTGGCAAATGTTTACCACGAGCTTCTGTCACCATCACCAGCATGAGCATAATGTGCTAACCGTGCCCACTGCTTGAAGCAAACGTGTGAGCGCTGTCGCTTGATGCCGGTAAAGGTCACCCAGTCTCGGTTTCTCTGGGGGGGGTGCTGCTACTCCACTACGCACGCCTAGGCCAGCTACCTTTTACACGGGATCTAAAACCAGCAAGCAAACCACGACGAGATACGTGCGGTGTGATCAGTGATCGCTTTGAACCTTCATTCGCACTGGCCCAGATCGATCCGGCAATGGTCGGTTGGTCGGTCGGCCGGAACGATCACCATTACGATCCAGTTTATTGTGCTGCTACTTGGGACAGCAGAAGGCGAATTCAACGACCGGTTAACATTATGCATCGCCACACATTTTGGGCTCCAAAGACAAGACGCACACAAGAACACCAACGTAAAACAGCAAAAAAAAAGATTGACGCGACGCGAGGTGAGGCACGCGAAACGAGAAGGAAATAATAATGAGCAGAAGGAATGTGCGAATCCAACCACCATGTGGTGCGATCAGCGATGGTCGTGCGAAATCGCGAGCGGTTGCGCTTTGGTCCATTTAGCTGGTGATAGATTTGATTTTGGTCAGATTTTGCGTTGCCAACTTAATTCGGCATCAAAACCGGGCATCATCTCCATCATCGGAAGTCATAACTCCTCGTGGCGATTAGTGCGTGAAGACAGTGTCCTGTCAGCGGGATCATCACTCGTACGGTCCGCTAAAAAAACACGAAATTCATTTACATAAATGTATACTCGGGGAAGGGAATCGTTTTGAGTTACTTGAATTTCGATTCCATGCCACAAAACGATACCAGCACACTAATTTAGCGTTTTATGGCGAGTGCTTCAAGCAAGCGCTACATCAGTAGCTCCCAGTATTATTTTCGGAGCCACAGATAAGCAGAGCCCCCCGTGTACCTCATCGAAATGCAAATGCGTTCCACGGTCCTGGTCCACGGGGAAGCCACGAAGCTCATTGAGGAGGTCGGTCTTTGAGCTGACTAACTGACTGGTATCTGCCACCCACTGCCAATTCGGACCACGCGCGCACGGCTGGGGCCGGTTGTTGGCGCTGGCGGTCGCCTAGCTTAATTGGGCCAGGGTCGCGTCACCGCGGTGGAGCCGCCACACGCACGCACACATACCATGAGCCAATGAATGTGCGCATGCTTGAGCACCGGTAGCAGCAGCAGCAGCCACAAGGGGCTCACAGTTGGAAGTCGAAGTGGATCCTAAAAAAAAAGAAGCTAAAAAAAAGAAAGAAAACGAAAACAATAAAAAACCTGCCCGGCATGATGATGTTTTGCGCGTTCGTCAACCTTCACCGAATTCGATTGCCTTCGCCTTCACGCCGGAACCAAAACGACGCTTTTTGGTGATTTTTTTTTCCATCAAGTTCACGAAAATCCCCGCACTCCCCCCCCGCTCTCGCACTCGATCGAGGTCTGATCGAGGTGTTTCGAGGTGCACGAAGTGCGTGGAAGTGGGTGATGAATCCCGGCGCGATCGGCACCTACGGTTTGTGGCGAGCGTACCATTCTTGAAAGTTTATGTTCGCGGTTTTCTCACCGAGCGTGGTTCGAGAGTCTCACCGGTCCGCGTGGTGAGAGCTGGGTACTGATGAGGTATACGCACGAGCTTTGCGAATGGTACTTGACCATTGGCGAGGACAAACCAGAAATAAGAAAAGAAAAGTAAAAGGAAACAAATCGTTCCAGTGGGGCCCCACCAATGGCACCATATGGAGTGATATTTTCGGCGTTGTTGTGCGCATGTGGCGCCAGCAGCTATCACCCAGACCAGGAGCACCGGAGGTGGGTGCTTCCTTGCATATTTTATTGCACCGGCATCGCACAATCGCAATATGCGCAGTATGTGTCCTCTGCGCGACACACTAAGCCATTCGTCGATCGCATGAGGGTATGCTAAAAGCATTATTAAACAAACGAAGAAACGCGCGAAGGACTCGCGGCCGCAAAAGCAGTCATAACCTTGTAACATGCATAACGCCGTGGACCGTGGAAGGGTGCGAGAGGGAGGGTGTCGCGTGCAGTAAGCCATAAGTAATACCATAAGCCCACGAGATCTTCCCTACCTCCTGTGTGCGTGCATCGCAACGATTGGAATAAGAAATGATGACCGGCATCTCCTCAGCAACCACGCCACATAACCATGGTAACCTACTTTGGCAGCAGCGGCAGCATCTCTACCTTCACCCGAGGAGCACTTTGGCAGCGAAAAAGGTTGCAAATCACCACCTCCTTCTCCTCCCAGCCGTTAGCTGTCAAAAGCGAGTTCGAGATGAAAAATCCTTCTTTTCTTCTTCTTTTGGGGCGGAGACACAACACTACATCAGTCCTTCTCCGATCGTGCAGATCGAGTTGCGTTGATTGAGTGATAAACGAGTCCTTCTGCACATAAAAAGCACCCTTCCCACTCCTCTCGTTCGCGGACAGTGAAATGACAATGTTTCCAATCATCATCATCATCGCCACTGGGTCACAAAAGCTTCCCCCTCCCAAGCAAAATGTCAGGAGGTCTGCACCGGGAATGACCGCATCTGTGTTTGGCCAGAGGGTGCTGCTGCCCTGACACTGATTATCGAGCAGAGTGGCGCACGGGAGCACGAAACCGCAAAATCATTTCTTTGCCGTGGTCGAGGTTGCGCAAACCATTCCCTTTCGGATGGGTCAGTCAGTCAGTCAGTCGGTTGGGAGATTGAAAAAAAAAAAAAGGGAAACAAAACCCGACGCACCGCAAACTCGTCGACCTTAATAAGCGACAGGGGGGAGAGGACTCAGGATTGACAACTCGGAACGGAACATTGTCCGTGTTCGCCCCGTGGGGCTATTCATGCGCGTTTACAGCGTATCTGCAGCGCTCAGGGCAACTCGGGGGGAAGCAACACGTAGAGGAATGGTCGGTCCTGTAGCGACGCTCGTCGTCGTCGTCATCGTCGTCGTCCGGTTTATGGCGAATGCGAAAGCGAAACTATGCGCCTCTCGCGATACCATTTTTAGACAACGGACAAGACCGGTGCCAGTCCGTATTGCACGATCTGATCGGTATTGTTTAGTCTGGGTGTGTTGTCGCGATGGATGCCGGCCCGGATGAGGATTGTTTATGTCTGAATGCGCCAGCGCGGTTATTACGAGCACTTTCACTTAAAAGCCACATAGGGAATGGTTCTCAACTGCTGCAAGATCATGGTATTTCTTCTGTAAAGTACTTTTGTCATGCTTCTTTTTGTGGCTTTGAGTTGATTAAAGGTGTGTTCTTTGGGTGTACTACAACCGATACTATCTACAGATTTTTAACGAAGCGATAGACTAAGTAACAGAACCAGTTCAAAGACATTCAACTACACCGATCATGTCATTAGAGGTAGACTCATTCCGTCCTGATTCTACTGCGCTACCGATGAGTAAATGCAAACACAGTCATCATCGTTCTCACCACTCAACGATCTACCTCATTCAACCCACCACACCACCGAGCATTGAAGTTTGTCTAACTGTCAGCAAAGAACCGTGCCAGGAAAATCCCATAAAAATTGCTTCGCTAAACACATCGATCGCAATCACGATTTACAAATTAATCATAGCGCTCGCTCATAGATGCCATTGCGTCGGGATGCCGCCACCCCGGGGGCGTTGGGCGGAGAAGCAGTTCGGCCACGTCAGCCAATCGCACAAAAAATGGATCGATACGTATGTGTGTCCGCGGTGCGCAAGCCTCGGTGTGACTCACAGGACAGTGGCCCCAAGCTGCCACTAGATCGCCCGCCTGCCAGGTGTGTGAGTGCGTGTGTTTGCCGGTTAACGCATCGAACTAACAGTTCACCGGAGTTCAGAGTTGTTGCCGCATCATTCGCTCCCTCTTCGCGACATCCGATAGCTGCTCCGGCGCTTGATCCGGCAGCCTGTCAAGGTGAGCTGGCAACAACGGTCACGACGTTGACGATGACGACGCCGCCGACGGCTAGCTCTCGTGCCTAGCTCGCTTCCTAGATCGGTGATCATCTCTTGATCTTGATCACCAGCACACGAGATCAAGGTTGAGATGAGATCTCGATCATCGCCGAGAGTTATTGAATCGTCACGATTACACCACGGTGTGCGAGCGAACCAGAGGATGTACTAGCTACGAGAGCCACGCCAATTAATTGTGGTGATCGCCATTCCGTGCACTGTCTGCCGATTCCCATAATTGGCGTAAGGTTATGATGGGGTTCCTTATAGGCAGGCGGCTCTTGTAGAGATCCGTAGCATCCTTGAAACCTTCGCAGGGATCCACGAACCGCGGGAATCATCGAGAATCTACCACCGACTGGAATTATAGCACCAGGCTGCCTCTGCGAGATGCTATAAAAGGTGCTAGATTCCACAAGATGAGCTTAGGATCTGCGGACCTATACCAATTGAAATGTAAAATCCGTTGGGCAACTAGTTCCCGATCGTATACAGATCAATCTCGTCCCTAAGCCTACCACTGGACCGTTGATTTATGACATCGTTTCGGTCATCATGACTCGTGCGCTGATTGTTAGCCGTTGGTGATACGCGATCGCGCCCCTCGGATGATCGCAAAACGAGACGAACAGTCCATCGTCTCCATTCCCGTTTGTGGTATTGTTATTGTGGTCGCCGTACGTCATCGTGACTTACCTGTAAAGAGAGAGAGAGGGAAATAGAACGAAACGATTAAGAAAACGTAATACAGCGCGGCGAGGGGTAATTAAGTACGGCGAACGACCGCAACCGAGATGCGATCGGATGCGAGATAAATCTTTGGACGTGGCGCGGGCCGGCGCACTTCAAGCGAGAACGAGAACCGAGGCCTCCCGCTCCCCTGCTGGTTCAGGTCGCGGCGACATAAGCCAAGCTAGTAGTGACACGCACATGTCTACATAAGCCTCTTGTCTCTACAATACGGCCTGTCTCAGGGCGAGCAGAATGCGGAGCTGTTCTGCTTCGTACCACGACTGCTCCTATCCGATGTGACAGATGCTATGCGCGTGTGTCGTGTATGTGCGCGCCAGGGAACGAAACATAAGCGTAGGCCACCGCTGGCACTCTATGCCCTTCACAATTAATTGAAGTCAAGGCCAGACCGTACCCCGTATATTGTCCAACTGCAACTGAATAGTTCCGAGCACTTTGAGGTGGAAGGCAACTCTAGAGCAGATCAATACTACCATGATCAAAAATAAACCGGAATTTGGTCATAAAAAGAAAAGTACTTGTTTTTTCTGCAAAATTCAAATTGTCCCCTTCAAAGTAGTCCCCGTCGGATGCAATGCACTTGTGCCAGCGTTTGATCCACTCCTCAAAACTTTTCTGGAGTCGATTTTTAGTATAATCATTAGTGCCACCGGCGATTTTAGCTTTATTGCCTCCACACTCTCAAAACGAGTTCCTCGTAGTGGTTTTATGAATAAATTTAATAGGAAAATGTCACATAATACGAAATCAGTTGAATTGACCGGTTGTTGAATGGTATTGGTATTGTTTTTGACGAGAAACTCTCGAAAAATCAACGCATTATGAGATGGCGCATTATCTTCATGGAGAATCCACCAAGGCAGATTTTTTTTTGCGGATTGATTCAAATGATATGTTGGTGGTCTCAGCTATCTCCCTTATCGTCAATTTGCGCTTTTCGATCAACAATTTTCGGATTTCATCGACGTTTTCGTCAGTTTTGGATGTCAATGGCCTTCCAGGACGACAATCGTCCTCAACAGCCTCACGACCACTTTTAAAGCGTTCATACCACTAGTACACCTGTGTTTTTGATAGAGTATTGTCACTATAACACTTTTGTATCATTTTTAATGTGTCGGAACACTTAATTTAAATTTTAAAGTTGTTCATGATTTGAATCAATTTTAAAAATCGCAATGACGTAAAAACTTAATGCAAACAAATCTCTGCTGTAAACGTAAATGAAGAGCTGGCAAGCTGAAACTTGGCATGTAAATCACTAATAGAGCCGTCAACGTAATAAAAAAAACAGAATTCAAAATTGATAAACCCGCGCGGAATAAATTCAAAATTCCGGTTTATTTTTGATCATGGTAGTATGTAATCAACTTCCATTGGCGCCGGGGCTCGAAGTGAAAGATTTTCGATGGTTTGTACTTCTGAAACTTACCAACTATCAAACAGCAGCAGCTACAGTAAACATGTTTGCCATGTGAAGGGGCTCTCCTGTTAGTTCGTGGCGCAACCACACGATAAGCCATAAACCGTACAAGGTGCTCGGGGTGCAGATTAACCGTTTATTGCATTCTCTCCATATCTGTGGGGGCCACAGGCTCGCCCGGGTACAAGGGGCTACTGAAGAAGCGCAACGTTCGAACCGTCCACCAATAAGCACCGATCGATTAGTACTCGTGCGATCGATTCAAACACTTCCTTCTTCCTGTATCGTAAACCGAGCGGAACGGAAGTGCACTGCTCGCATTGAGAGGCAATACATTCGTGGACTGTTGGAGTAGAAGTGGACACGTCAAACAAATAAACAACTTAATAATCTGTCAGCTTAATCTCTACCATGCACTGTATTAAGTACAGAATGGCCATCAGGCAGTGCCTGTAACTATCTTGAAAGTAAAACAATGCTCTCGAATGCAATAACATCCTTTTCCGAATCGACTCCCACGTAAACGTGATCGTTCCAGCGTTCATCGATCGAATCTAAATCGCTTGACCACTAAATGCATCTTAGCATCAGTATCATCGACCTGCATCAGCAAACGAAATCTTGCCCCCCCCCCCCCCCCTTGGTGCGGATTAGCAACATCACAAACAGGATGAAGGGGTCACACAAAAGGGCAAACAGAATCGTAAATCAAGTCCTTTCATGATGCACCAACGATCTTAACGATTCGTGATTCCTAGGAGGGGATCACCTCCTGCAGTGCCGCAAATGGGGCCACCGCAGTTACCATCAGCTGACTCCAGAATGGTCTCTCTCTTTCTCAGTTTCTGTTGCTGATAAGAGTCGTCACCGATTGGCGCGATAGATTACGCGCTGGTGATTGGCGAGTGAAAGCGAGGCTCCGATCACTGCAAGTACGATTATGTCCGTCGTGATGATCCAATCATTACAGTCCACCGCACAGCAGGTGATGTCGTTTATCCGAGGAGCAGGAGCGTTGACACGTGAGCCACCACAGTGTGCGGAAGTAGAACCATAATTTTGTGGAACGGAAACGGTACTGACCAGCAAAAGTACCACCACTATAGTGGCTACCAACCAACTCCTCTCCTCGGTATCTTGCACCGAACCGAACGGCGAGCTAACTGATAAGCTACAGCAGGCCACGAGGCGTCATGACGTGGCCTCGCCACCCGCAAGTCCATCTCCAACAGCTCCAACAGCTCGAGGGGTTCGGCAGAAGTGCTGTCGATGCACTTTTCAATGTCATTCTCTGTTTCCTAGGGTGGCGAGTGCCGAGAGAGTGCCAGTGCCGGGCTGATAACCTCATTTCCGTTACGTGCCAAATCCCCGTTGCTGCCAGAAGCGAGATCCAGAGACACGAACGGACACCACACTGCGCGGCGAAGGATGCAAATGAGAACGAGTCCAGCATCCTGGACACTAGCGGGCCAAACGGACGGACAGGACCTGTGGCTCGTGGCATTGATTAAGTCTTCTCGTTTGCGGTTGCTTTCTCCTTCTCCCTAGATGGTGGTTTCTATGGTTGGGTAATCTATTCTCGAGACAATTTCTCGTGGATGCACCGTGCATACAATGTTGCAGCGTTGCCCAATGCTGCAGCGAAGTGTTGGCCTTCAACAAGCCAGTGGAAAGATAGCTCACAAGAGGAAACAGCAAAAAGGCACGAGAAGCAACATCATTAGTTGTGCAAACAAACGGAAGCCGACAGAAAACTGAATCAAGCGATTGTTGATTGATAATGAAAAACAAAAAAAAAACGTTTTTCATCGTGCACACTCATTCTCTCTGTCTCTGTCTCTCTCTCTCTCTCTCTCTCTCTCTCTCTCTCTCTCTCTCTCTCTCTCTCTCTCTGTCGTGTGTTTGCGCGTATAACATGCAGCATAACTTGTGCCTGCTAGGTTGTTCTGTAAAGAACCAAAACAAGGGGGCTTCCAGCGCCGGAGGTTACATGTGTTAACATCGATTGAGAGTCAATTCCGGCGAGATGGTCCGGCAAGGGCGCACGACCAGCGCTTGGCAATTACCGCTTGGCACGCGAATACGGCGACGGTTTTATGTCGGTTTTCGGCAGGCATGCAAGCAAGCAACTAATTGTTTGGTGAAAAATTACATCCGGGAGATGGGACGGGCCGCCAAAAAGGGGCCACCACAATTGGCGACAAATGATGTCGGAAGGCAAGCATGAAACATCATAAGTATAGGGTGTGCGGTTGAGTTGGCGATAAGAACGGTCGGTCGGTTCTCTTCTGGTCACTCGATCGCGCGTAACATGCTCGTTGCATGCGTCCCGATTGCGATCTCACGGGCAGATGCAGCGCCAGAGTTGCATGATACCGTGTCGTCATTTGAAGCTTATTTGACACGTTCCGTCGTGGTGCATCATGGTGCTTCATTAAAGAATGGATGTTTGTACGAGAATGTTCATCTTTTTACCTCCGCTTTTCACGCATTTATGCTTGTTTGGGGCATGTTTTTTTTTCGGGGGTTTCGGGTTTGGTTGAAGCATGTACAGATGTTTTTTCGGCGAAAAAAAGGGAAGGTTTTGAGGTACTAAGCACACTACCTTATGGACATGGGCCATGCCTTTCGCTATCTTGCGAGAGAAATCGCATTCAACAACAGTCAACAACAGCTCGTCCAAACCATTTCATTGGCGTGTGTGGAGCCACGGCTGAATCTCAAGCAGAGCCGAGCGTTTTGGCAATGTTTGCCCCGCAACACAATCTTCCCCAGCCAGCGTGGTATTTTCATTTGTGAGATAAGTTTTTCGTGCAAGCATTTTCCTCGCTCCTCTCCTCTTTCTTCACCCCCTGCTTCGCCAAAAAGGGGAATGATGCACTGGCATCAAGCCGAAATGGGGAGGGGAAAAAAACGAAAGGAAAAAGTGAAAAGTTGCGCTCCGTCCAACACACCAGCGTTGGTGAAATGGAGCGAAACCGCGAAAAGGCGTAACATCGCGAAAAGTAAAAACGATGGAACACGACCGGTCGGTAGAGGGAGGGCTCGAGAAAACCCCCGCTGAACATCAAGCGTGCTGCGAGTAAAAGTAAAATAAAGACCGAACACAGACAGCCCGCTCAGCGCAGCGAAATACAAGCGCAGAGCGCAAGCAGGCAGCCTAAAGCAAATTACACGTGGCGAGGGATAGGAAAATGGAGAATGGGGAGAAAAAGCGACGAATCAAGATCAAGGGAAGTGGCATAAGGCAGCGCGCACTGGAGCGCACAGGCAGCGCGGATTGGGGCCCAGTGGTGCGGAGAAAAATGGTCGCCAAATTCAAGTTCAAGTTCAGCGGCGCACTGTAGCAACTGCAGACCGAACTTATGACAGCAGGCGAGTAAAATTAACCCATTATGCAGCTTGTTGGCAACTGTTTGTTGGTCAAAATGTCATGGGGCAAAAGTGGTGGACAAGTGATTGTTTGGATTTTGGAATCAATGCATTAGCTGAATAATAATTATAGGTGCGAGTTGCTTTCACATCGGATTCTCTTTTCAAATAGCCCTATATGATACTTGCAACAAAGTAATTTGTTTTAACTTCTAACTTTGGTTAAGCAATAATTAACAGAGAATTGTGAATGAATTTGGAGATAAATAAATGAAATAAATGGAAAAAGAATAAAAGTATAAAACAAAAAAACAAAATGACGCAATTAAAGAAATACAACGGTCAGAAATACTGCACTCCGATTTAAAAAATAAGATGGAAAAGGCAATAAGGAGTGGAAAAATGAAAACATAACATGGAACATTAGGCTCGTGGATTGAATAATTGAATTACTTTGATTTGTTTAATTATTTTGCAGGATCCATTTCCGTAATCCAACGCAATTTAATCAACATTAAGGTACTGGCATCAAATTAAAGTGATTCGGAGCATGGAGTTAGTCATCAGTTAATCACAGTTGATGGTATACAGAAGTAATGATTGTAGGTATTACTAATGAACTTTACTGATTGAATAATACACCGAACAAAAAGAGGTGTGAAAAGGCAGAAACTTTACAGCACGAAGCATGAAGGAACTGAAAACTAAAATAAATTGTTAATGAAAATCAAGCCAACAGCGCCAATCGACCGACCGCTCATCAGCAGAACCCATAGCCCCCAACGCCCCGCACGAGATGTCACAGAAGAGCCCAGGCAAGAGGCCGGCGGAGTCAGCGCGAAAAACCTTGGCATGGGCCCCGTGTGCTGGCCAGGTTTGCCGGCCGGTGAAGCCACAATTTAGTCTCAAAACTCCGGGTTGAACAACCTGCAACAACAAACGACACCACGAGAGAGTCAGGTTCATGGTCACCGTGCCACCGGCCACCGGAGCGCTCGCCGTCCCTCTCACTAGCACCTCTCCACGCAACACTGCGCTCCATTGCTATGCTAGACCCACCAGCCCGGGCCTCCGGAAGTTCTCGTTTTCGCATGACAGTGAAAATGGTTCGGGAAAAACGACACAACGAGCAGAGCGCGAGAATCGCAGGGTGGGAGGGAGGGATGGAGGGAGGAGCAGCGATTGTCAGGAGGTTAATGCTGGGAGTTAATTACAATTATGAGCCATCAAGCAGAGCACAGAGGCTCGCACAGAACGCGAACCTCGAACTAGCAGCAGCAGCAGCAGTAGCAGCTAGAACCAACAACGCAACGTGACAACCACATAACGCTCGGTGGTAACTGGCCATTGCCGTACATTCCCAACAATCTACTGCGTCCACCAACAAAGGGGGGAGAAGATCGAGGACGGTAGGTAGTAGTGGCAGTCGAGATGCATAATTTACGGCAAAAAATATGTTCGTAATTGGCACACGCGCGAGTGCGAGCGAGAAATTAAATGAAAATTAACAAAAGCAGTGGCGGCGCTAAAAGAGGACAGAGCAAGAAGAAAACAAGGGAAGGCCACTAGCAAAAACCAAAAAGGTAGAATGAAAAACAAAAAGTAGAAGCTAGAATCGAAAAGCCGAGAGAACCGAAAATTAACACAATAAAACACTAATTAACTATCGTGAAAACCGCGAAAAGCCAAAAGCCAGCGACTGGCGACAGCGACAGGCCGCTTCAACCCCCGGGTGGGGGGAGAGCGGGCGATCGTGTTTTGTGCTGCGTCACACACTTTTCATAAGAACGGCAACCGACCGTCGATCCGCGTATCCATCAGAACGACGACCAAGACTGTGTGCTTGTCGAGAGGGTGCCACTGCCACCGCCGCGGCTATTGGAATTGAGTTCAGCGATGCATAAAAACCATATTGCGATGAAAAGATTGTAAAACCCCCCCCAAATGGGGCGGTTGAGCGTTAGGGGGGGTGTGTAAAAGGTGGGAGAAGCGAGGAAAACAAAAAGAAAAACGCCCTTAAAACATTCAAAATACATATTCTACGCCAAATGCAAATAGAAACAAGAGAGACGGCAGAAGAATAAGTAGCAGCAGCAGCAGCAGGAAATGCAAAACAAGCAGACGACAAACGTACGCACATTGTAGAGAGTGTAGTCGCCAAAAAAAACACGGCGACGAGGCAATTTGGGTAGGGCAATAAATAAAAAACGAAAAACACACATGGCAATGCACACAAGAAGAGGTAAAGAACATGGGTAATAAGCGAGAAAATGAAATGCTTGCAAGTCTCGGGCCGTGGAGAGGGGAAATTAGGCATCGTGAAAATCGTTCGCGGTCCCGGTAGCAGTTTTCGGCTTGGTGTTTTGTTCGATAATGGCGTTGAACATGGGTTTGGAACATCGTGAGTTCTTTTTTACTGCCAACAGACACTAGACGACACCCCATTATCGTGTATGTTTTTATGGAACGGGTGGCTAGGGCTTGCCTAGTCACCGGGACCACTGACTGTGGTCTGATGTGTGTTTGCTATTGTTGTATTTGGTGCTTTTTTTCGCTTTTTAAAAATTCTTTTGTTGGACGACCACCAAGCACAACAAGCGTCATCGGGCGCATTCACGCAGGTGGTGGTGGACTTCAATTTTGAATTACCTTTTTTGATAACTCAATTAAAGGTCTGTTTGAACTCTACATGGTCACCGGATGTTATCAAGTATAAGTTCCTGAGGACGAGGTTCTCAAAATCCTGAAATTTTCAACTTCTCGAGCTCCAGCTTTCTCTGGTGCTGGTTGACTGATGTCATACCATACGGCTTAGACTTGTTGCAGTCGAATTTTCCCAAAGCCAATCGGTTGGTTTCAGTTTCCCTCCCTTACCCTCTCTCAATCTTGAGCTCTTGTCGATCGGTTTCACTTTCACGCGCTCGCGCCAAGTACTTGCCACCATTGCCAATTGTTTCACTTTCTTCTCCGGTCGACGATCAACTGCCCATTAGTGCGCGCACCGTGCACAATTGTGATCCGTGTGCACTCGCACTCAAACAATGCGATCTTGTGTGCAACAACAGTAAATACCAACCTAGTGGAAGAAATTGGCGTGACGGCGGACAGCTGCACTCGCGGTTTCAAGCGTTGGCCACTTTCTCACATTTTTTCTTCCTCACCGAGGATTTGATCAGGAGCAGAGAAGGGGAAAGTTGAGGTAGTTGCAATGATGAATCACTTCGTATGCCGCTAAATACGAGAACTTGGCTTTGAGTTCAATATTCTTCTATTCACCGACTCCATCCCTCAGCATCAGCATAAAAGCAGCATAGACGCACCGATACAAGGTAAAGCAACTCGTCGGAAGTCTGCTTGACAGAAGTCACGTTGGCAAACTGCCAATTTCTGATCATCAAATGGCGCATGGAGCACTCGCCTGTATTGGACAGACAAGAAGTGACATTAGATCTTCACGGAGTCGCGTGTTGGTTTCGTTCGTGAAATACCACATCGTGAAGGTTGCGATGATGCCGAAGAGGAGACTAATTTTGAATTCTCCACTCCACCTCCACAAGCTACCGGAGGCGGGGGCAAGACGTTCCGTTACCTCTACGTTAGTAAAGTAGCGCGTACTGGTGCGTCGTCGTGGCCTCCACCGTTGACTTTGATCTTTGCATCGCGATCCGCATCGTGCCAGTCAGTCAGTCAACAAACCAACCAAGAGGTAGGTAGAGCCCGAGCTCGAGCCCTTCGGTTGGCGGTGTTTTGAACTTGGCCCCCAACATCATCATAGCACTCCGATGCCGTCGGACTTTATTAAACGATCATAAATCTTCACCAACGGACACGGACAACCCACCACCGGTGTTACCGGTGTGCTACGATGCCGTCGTGCAATTGAAAGAGGCGAGAGAGAGTGAGCGAGTGAGCGAAGGAGGCCAACGCCGGTGACATTTGGTATTTTGCGGAGCGACGGAATCCACGTAACCATGCAACGCATTAAGAATGCGCGCCTGTTGCGAATGGCAGTAGCTTGTACGCGGGCGCAGATTTTCATTTATTTGGTGGAGTTGCTTTAAAAAAGTATCTGAAGGCAACGTCAAAAGCGACTAAAAACCACCACAACACTTCTTAATGAGACAGCATGACAATGAAAATCACTGCAGCGGAAGGTGGTTGCCATGATCAGCATGAATTGTGAGGTTATTTTCGTCCACGGAAAGCACCACCGGGACCGGGACAAGATGCATCCCTCTGTCCGCGTCTGGCAAAGTGAAAGGGCCATTCGCTGACCGGCCGGTTGCATATTTTTAATTTTCAAGATTATCCAGTTGATTAAAAGGCAACGGAACGCCTTTACACTATCGCCCGCCGCAACGTTCCTGTGCCGAGTTATCGATCGCGTTTCGCTAGTGGTCAGCACATTTGCATAGTGGCATGGTGCGCAAAACCGAGCAGCCATTCTTCCTGTCGCACACAACGGCCGGGCGAGTGGTGCAGCAATGTGAAATTAAGCGTATCAAACCCGTGGTACCAACGGCTCACCGAGTAATCTAGTACCTTTATGACCCTCTCCCCTCCAATTCGAGAATCCAAAACAGAAACCAAACCCGGGGGACCAGACGTCACACATCGGTGTGTGTCTCAGATTAATTATTGCGTGGAGTTGCTGTTGGCGTTGTTGCTGTTGACGCATTGTGGATGTCGTTTAATGCTGCTGCTCCTACGCCTTCCTATTCGTCGACCAGTTACCTCCTGGTCGAGAGGCTGTCGAACCGAGCTGTCAACTGCGCATGGCGGTTGGCGTATGACAAGGGCGAAGATTTAGCATTGTCCTGCGGAGGATGACGATAGTTGGCCACCGTCGGTGACCTTGCATTCCCGCAACACGGCATGCAACATCCAGCGCACTGGGGGCCGCCTCTATTCGCCCATGATTGGACTGCAGCGAAGGCACTGTGTTCCTGCAGAGTGATCTCTCTGTGATCGAACGAAATAGCAGAAGCGTTACTGATGAGATTTTTTTACGCTTTAATCCCGTCGAATTTGGTTGTCAAAATGAGCATCAGAAATAAAACAAATAAGTAAAACAAAAGAAAAGAAGTAAAAGCAACAAAAGCAGTAACATGAACCACCAAACCAGGCACAGGAAAGCCAAAGGAAGTCCGAAAATATGGAATAATAAGGCAATAGAGGATGCAAAAGGCATCCGCAGCATTGCGGAGTGGCTAAAGCAGGAGGAGGCAAAGCAGCGGCCAGCACTCACGCGGCACGACGGCACGTTCCGCGAAATGAGTCACAAAAACGCAGCCAAATGACAAATCAGGACAAGTAAAACGACCATTTTATATTCCTTTCACCGGCATGAAACGCTACAGAGAACCACCGTGCCTCGACCGTGCTGCTTGTGTGATGGCGATGGAAGAGTAAGAACGGAGATAAGCAGCAGCCCCCGAGATCATGCCAAAATGACAACGCACCAGCAGAGCGCAAACCAAACAAACCAAAACACAAAACAAAAAACAATCGAAAGAGAGACATTTTTAATATTCATATTTTGGTGTGTCCTACGGGAAGTTTAGTTTCTTTGTTTTAAGGCACACACTGGGGCCATCATCATACTTCCGCCGGCCATCATGATGATGATGATGATGATGCCCAATGTGGATAGCTTTGGACGGACGTGACACTAACTTCTCCTCCCTTCCGTACGAAATGTTGCAGCGAGACACCGGCGCCAGGAAGCTATCGCTGGCCCACAGATAGTGTGTAGAATGGTCACGCGAAAGAGGCGCATCGCATAAAACATTTGAAATGCGTCTCACAGCACCGTCGACGACGACGACAACGACGCCGAAAGTGATGTGGTCAGCCTGGTTGATGCAAATGCGCCGGTAACAACAACAACAACGACACCACGCAGAGCACGGCTGGTCAGTTGGTTGTGGAGTTCATTGCTTTTATTACACCCACCCCCACCCCGCGATGCTGATGATGTAATTGTGCTGTGACACAGAAGTGCCTGCCATGGTGCCGGTGGTATAATGGTGACGTTTGTTGGCCTAAAGCGCATTTCGAAGCAATAAAAAGGTGTCATTTGCATATTATGCTCGACAAAGAAACAACAACAAAAGGGGCCGTGGCCATCGCGGCGTCAGGTAAGTCCGTTGTGTATGCGGCGTTTGCAACGCAAGGATTTAAGGTCGTGAGGCGCGCGGGAATGTTCTTGTGACGCTTTTGCGAGATTCCCAAATTCAGCTGCACCTCGGATCGGATCGGTTTGGATGGTTTGGTGGTGTTGCAAGTGATTAGCGTTCAGCCGAGTGCTAATTGGCCAATTGGTTTGTTTGTTTTTACTTTCTTTGATTTGTTCAGCTGTGTTTATGGAGGATTTTCTCATTAAGCGTTTGTCGAGTGATAAACGACGCATTAATCATCCAGATGAATATTCATTTAACATTTTTAGCTCTTTGCAACTCTACTAAGCTTTAAGGTGTATAATCACGATAGAATTTTTCCGTTTAGAACTGTCAAATAGAGGTAAGCACAAAGTTACTGTCGTGGCCAAGCACGGTTAAAGTGAAGGACACTTTCTTTCAGATCCAAGTTGCTTCTTATCCAACTGGATTGGAAATTCGCTGCAAAGAACTGTCAAAATGAGCGCAGCATGCGCATCTGTTCGATATGTGTCAGTTAATTGCAAAACAATGTTGCAATCGTTGCATAAAGTTTGAAATAAAATTTCGCACGTCGCTAAATGATCGCCAATTGAAGTTTCTTTACGGTCAAAGTTGGTATCGTTGCCAGCCACCTTTACAGATGCTAGTAGGCTGTCAACATGGCAAAGCAATAAAATGCACCATCCTCTGGACATTCAATCGGAATTGCATCGCCACAGAGCTGCAGCTTAATATTCACATTATCACCAGAAAGCCAACCCTGGCATGGCTATCTGCAATCACACATCAGAAATACCATCCACCAGCAGCCTGCTCCATCATAAAGTTCATCTTTTATGTAGTAAAGCTAAGCGATTCTGATGAACAGCGACTGGGATCAGGTTTTGTGTTTTCTAATCTCCGGGATCCGGGAGCGCCGAGCGCGTCCCCCATTCCAACGTTTCCAGTGAGAACGAAAAGTTGATGACAAAAGGCTCGTGATATGGTGTGGCTTTGCGTGAGAATATCGGTTCCCGGGTGAGATCGGGAGATGCGTTGTTACTCGCTCCATCCCATAGAATGCACCGTGAACGCGTCATACGAAATGCATTCGCCGTACGCCCAAGTGAAGACCAAGAGGAAGCAGAACAGACGCAAGAAGCAGAAAAAAAACAAAGAAAATCTGCAAATGGTCGTGGGATTTCCTTCGTCTTCCCTTCGGTACCATCTGTGGCGATTTGAAGGGGGGGGGGGGGGGGGGGAGGGGGGGACGCGACTCTATGCAGCACACATTCACACAGCGGCCACCGCACTGCCGCTGCATCTTGGATGCATTTTTGTTCCCAGAAAAGTGCACGCGATCTCTGTTGCATCCCGGGCCCGGTGCAGCTGACGACCCCTGATGGCGGCGGCCCGGTTTCGAGATGCATTTTCTGGGGCAACCAACCAACCTAGACCCCTGGCCTGGCCTGGTCTGGCCTGGTTCGGTTAGGAAGGGGTTTTCATTCTTTTCTCGGTGATTTGCACTCGTCGAGCGTTGCGAACAGGAGCTGCTGTTATTTCTCTGTCTTGCTTGTCGGTTTGAAAAGATTTTTGCTTTCTTCCGCTGCAACTTAAAGGGTGAAGAATGGTGTTCTGGAAGCGGGTTCATGTACCAAATAAAATCCACGACTAAGCCATCATTTTAACTACAATTCTTTTAAGAATTCAAAATCATTTCTGTTTGTTGTTTCACACTTTTAGTGAGTATATTTTCCACTCTCTATAACTAGTAATTAAGCTTTGCTAACACAAATGAACTCGAATTTGCAGACAATATCATCCAACATCAAGATGAGGTGATGAAAGACTCAGAGAAAGCAAATGTTTAGTTTCAATTAATTTTAATGGCTGGTAACACAGCAAAAACAGATGACATATTTTGTTTGTTCAAAACATCAACTCCAGAGACCACAATGTTTAATTGAAAAATCATATTGTGTCGGGAGTACATTTTTAAAAGTAACCGTCTTATTTGGTCTCGAGTATAATTCTTTTCTCATAAGCATTTCTCGCAATCAAAGCACAAACTTAAAATGATGCATCCATACTTAAAACTTCCACAACGATTACTTAAACATAAAAACCATTCTTTACTTTCTCGTTGTCAACTCAAAGCTCAACGCCACCAAGGAAAGTGTCGTAAGATACTGCACCGGGGTAATTGAAAGTGAAATTTATCTCTTCTTCTACCAACCGATCGCTGCTTTTCAGCGCTCAGAACGCAATGCAATGGATTGCACACGAGCTCAGGACACATCAAGGCGGCTAAAAGCTTTCGAGCTGGAATGAAATCCAATCAATTAATCGTCAAACCCATTTGTACCCCGGTGGAGTAGTATGAATGGTGAACGCAACACCCTCTCCCCCCTTTCGAGCCACACATTAACGACGTGCCCAGATGCATTAGAAAGGGTGCGCATCTCGTTGCACTCTACCTTCGATGCTCCTTCCCCCGGGGGTGTTTTCTAATCGCACTTCTAGTTTTGTGTAATGCTTCTCTCCCTCTCTCTCTCTCTCTCTCTCTCTCTCTCTCTCTCTCTCTCTCTCTCTCTCTCTCTAGAGAGGGGCTGTGACGGTGGTTAGGTCGACGCCGAGCGGAAGAAACACCCGTTAGAAGACCTTGAACGAGCCGGTTTATCTGGCCGGAGAGTTGCGGCGAGCGATAGCTTTTGCAACTAACCTGAGGAACCGAACGACCTGCACCGCCCAGACGATGCACCGAGACACCAGCGACGTCCAGCGTAAACTTACACTTCTTGCCACCACGTCTCTTTCCTCTCCCTTGCTCACCAAAGCCCTGGCTACTGCTTCACAAATCGATCGACGTAGAGGTGCGGAAGGTGCGAAATGTGAGAGGTTTGTTGTCGGTTGCAGCAGCAGCAGCAGCAGCAGCAGTGCGCAAAGTGTGCTCGAATGGTGTTGCATTACCTGCAGTATGAGGTTCTACAGGTGCGGTGCAGAACCACCACCATCACCACGAAAAGGCTGGACTCTGGCTGGAGCACAATTTTTGCTGCGTGCGCAAAAGACGACCGTCAACTGGAGGCACGAGTACGAGAGCCCCAGTAAATGCACTTCCTCGCAGCACCACCACCAGCTGCCGATTAGCAAGATGACATTTCACTCGAAACTGACGTTGCGACGGTTACCGGTAATGCGGCGAGCGGCTCCGTGCGCATTGCCTCAGAAGCGGGGCCCGACAAGATGGGGGGACACGGTGCAATTCAATCAACTGTTGCACATTACGCGCCCGGGTGTAGAGTTAAAGTGCAGTGTCACATCGCACGCTTGCGGCGTTTGAGCTGAGGGACCCGTTAGATGGAAATTTTCCAATGAATTTAGGTTCTCCAATAACTTTCCATCGAAAGCGAGTACCAAGATGGTGACTAAAAAGGGTTTGGAAGGCGTTTTTTACTGCTTGCTGGAGCCACAAAATGGAGGAAAAATATTGTAAAAATGAGTTGGAAATGATAACTGTAACCCATCTGATCGAAAGACTGCAACGAGGCGCAGCGACGAACCCCACGATTAGTATGATCTGTTACTCAAACGAATTATGCTCGGCGTTAAGTGCATTCAGTGTCCAGCATTTTTTGACAGCCGTTAATCACACTTAATTCACTCTAGTCACCATTTACCCACTTTGCCTGAAAAAAAAAACGTGATCGTTGCGGGCTTGTTAGCACCACTGCCGGCCGGAACTGGCCCCGACCGGCGAGAGGGAGACAGAGAGAGAGACAAATTAAATTAAATTAGCAATTTGGCTCCATTTCAAAGGCTTTATGTGTCCGGGGGGCGGGTCGGTTGGCCTGGTCGGACTCCCGGTCATGGGCCACGGCACGGTCGCTGTCGAGCAGTGCAATCGTGGTTTGCGTTACACCAGCTCCTGGCGCTCGTCAGTGGATGGATCAGCATTTTCCACACTAACACCGCTCTCTCTCTTCCTCTCTCTTGCTCTCTCTCTTTCGCTGGTCTGATGCATTAGTTGTGGTGGACACACTTTTCGGTAGCACAGTGCTCGGAGTGCAATCCGAGAACCGAATAATGGCCAGAACACAGAACGAGGCAACTGAAAAAAATAAAATAAACGTAAAAAAAGCAACCACGAGACAAATGAGCACATTAGTAATGCACCGCAAATGGTCCCTCTCTCTTTTCCACCGGCTTCCTCGCCACCCATTTTCTCACTCAAAGCGATCGTTAATGCAGAAGCACGGCCCGGTCGCCGCAAAGGCTTCACGCGATGTTACTGCGAATCAGTTGAGCAGTTTTTTTAGAGTAAATTTTGCTACAATTGTTTCACATTTGGAAAGCCAAAAAGCTAATATTTTCCACCATAAATACCCCAAAAAAGGGTCGTTCTGCTGATGCCTGATGCTCGAAGGTTTGAAATCTGAGTTTCTAGATACCGTCACCGTTCAGTGGAACGCCGGAATCGGCAATCAACCGCATCATGGGCCGATTTTCGGCAACATTACTCGGCGGACAAGCGATGCGAAAGATAAAACCAAATTCCCTGCACTCCTCAGTCCCTTGCCTCTTACGCATCGCATGGCCATCGCACTAACGATCAAGCGTGGAAGAAAAAGAAATGCTGGTTGGTGGTATCCACAAAATTGAGGCAGATATTTGACCAGACAATATTTACGAACTTACCGAAAGGGGAAAAAACTGCAATTCCCCACCGGGACGCAGACGATTTATTAGGAACTCGCCGGGTCATTTGTCGACCTTTTTGCGTTGCAGCATCGTTAGCAGCATCAGGAGCAGCAGCAGCAGCAGCATAATCATTTACACATCATCGCATTAATGTGGCTGACCTCCCGGTGCCCCCCCCTTTTGCAAGCGTGTTTGGTTGCCCTTTAATTAAGGATCTCTTTCGGTCTCACAGGTAGGTCTCGGCCATTTTGAGCACAAAATTCTGGCGAAAATGCATCTCCCTGTTGGTGCCCCTCCTGTTGCAGGTGAAAGATAATCTGATCAGCCTGATTTGAGGAGTTTGATGATGCGAAACATGAACATGGGCGACGACGCTCACCGCAACGATGATGACGAAAGTCAAACAACTTTACAAGCGATCCAGTGAGACAGAGAGAGCGAAACCTAAACAAGATAGTAAAAGTAACACAAACGGAGAGCTCGATGCGATCTCGAGTTACGTGCTGCCAACAATTAGGATTCCGTACCACCGGAGGACCGCGATTTCGGAGTCCAGATCCCTTCCGATCGACTGGATACAAGCAGGCCCGAAGCACGGCGGCGGCGTAATCAGTCATTCGCTGGTCGCTCGAAAAAAAATCTGTTGCGCTCGCGCCCGCTGTCTCCTTATCGGCCGCACGGGAAATGGGATTCGCGGAATGCAGTGCTATGCTGTGGTGCTACGCAGCACCACTGGCCGCACATAAATTTGCGTCGAATTTATGCGCCGGGGGGAGGGACGAATGGTTTCGCTCAAAATCCACCATTCCTTCTCCGACGGCATTCCTCCTCCGGTGCTTTGTGTGACATGAAACTCGGCGAGTGCCGCCCCGTCGTACGTGCAGTAATGCACCTCCCTCCTCTTCCAGTCGGCAGAACAGAATGTTTGAGATGTTCGCCAAAAACAGAGCAGAACACTATCGATGGTGCGTCCCCGGGGGAGAGGGACGAGAGCGAGGCCCGCGGACGTTAATGATGTCATAAATTGAGTCCGGCACGTCGGTCACCATTCGTCGTCGCTTTTCGTCGAGGCTAATAGCGACGCAATTTAATTGCCACTCGTTGCTTCTCTCGCGCTCGCGCGTGTAATTTAATATCTGGCCGGGCCGGTGTTTGCTTTGTGTGCTTTCGGTCATTTCGTGGAAATGAGATAAATTGCTGGATCGGAACCAGGAACACAGATATTGTTTTTTTTTTTCTTTGGGATGGATGCGATGGGTTTGGATGTTTTTTTTTCCTTTCCTTCCAAATGCAGCATACACTGTAGAAGCTGTGATAAGGCAACAGCAACAGGTTGCAGCAGCAGAAGAAAAAGCGCACGAAATTCTACAATGGAGTCTAATGTTGGCACTCCCTAATAAAGGGGGAATTATTTAACAATTCGATATCAACGCTACTGGGCGATTTATTGCACTATGTTTGCAATAAATTCTTCACAAAATTTCAGTATCTGTGATTCCATCTATGCTACAGACATTTAATAATCGTCGAAACCAATTATCAACAACGTTAACTAACAGAACTGTGAGCAAGAGTATCCGAAGAAAAAAATCAGTGATTTTTTTCTGAAAAGAACTTTAAATGAACTGCATTTTGTTGTACAAACGGTGTCTGTACCTTTTAACAAAGATTTAATGCCATACACTAAACGAAATCAAGTTTTTTTTTAATGCAACAAAGATCATGAAGGACTCGATCCACCGCGTCGACAACACGCATGCGTGAGCCTTGCGCACCCTTTCATAACAGCAGCTGGACAAAACCACCCTTAAACAAACGTTTTTGGGCAGAGGTTTGCGCAGAAAAGCGTCCCCGAAAATGGATATAAAACAGAAAAAAATCCACAATCCTTCCCGCCTGTCGATCGTCGATTGGGATCAATAAATGAACGCCGCGTGATCGAGAGGGAGTGAGAAAAAAAAAGACTGACGAAAGGCTGCACCAAAAACCAGACCAGCAACATGCGCAACAATGATCGAAATCTTTGTTTCCTTCCCTTTTTGGATCCGTTGGTTTCGGATGCCACTGCATGAAGAGTGTTTTCCAAGAGGGGAAAAGGCGGCGGGGTGGATTGTGGTTTTCGTTGTTTGAATTGGCCACGAGGTCCTGCTGCCGAGGAGGAGAAGAAGAGCTAGGACCACCACCAACCATTTGGACGTGTTTCGCGTTTCCTGCACTAAAGTGGCACCATCGCAAACGTCTGCCTTCTCCCCGGGCATAGGCATGATTAAGATCTCTTTCGCGTTTATTCGCTGACCACTGGCTTCGGGGCAGAGCCCAACCGAAGAGGACGACGATGGTGTTGGTGCATTTTGACTTTTTTCGCCCAACGCATTTAGCTCCTCCGTTTCCCTTTCTTCAAATAATGGTGGTCTCTGCGGGGGGAACGGTGGGAGAAGATTTGATTGCCGGCTGAATACAGGGCCGCCAGGAGGAGAGAGCATATGCGAGGCCAATGCGTTCTAATGCCATACGCGAAACGATCTTAATAATGGCAATAATAATCACGATCAAACAGCAAGAAGCAGGACGTTGGCTGGACTGGCTGAAAACAGGATGCATCAGGCGATCAGCCAGCGAAGCGGATGCGATGGATCGATCCACCCGAGAGCGGCAATAATATGTGAGGAAGAAAATGTGAGAATCGCTTTAAATTGAATCAACTGTGCACAATAGATTATTTTAGAATCATTTTTAAACGTTATTACATTTTCAAATAACAAACTATCAAATCATTTCTATCAAATAAATTTTATTCCCAAAATGGCCGCTAGTGCAACTCAAATCTTAACGCTTTGTGCTGTCCACAAAAAACGACAAACAGTAAACATGAAAAGCATTTTAATTGTTAAGTTATTTCAAAGGGTAACAACGCACCTCCTTTTTACCAATTGATCCAGCGCCAATATCGGTTCCAAATTGGCAAAACGGAACCAATCTCCTCTTCTCTGTCTGCTGCCAATTGTTGCATTTGAAAGCTGCAACCTGTCCAGATCCAGTGCTCCCTCGAGCAATTCGAGAAGCAAAAAGGGGGAAAAATCATCGTCTTCCGTACGCATCATCGGCAGCCGCAGCAGCAACGTGTGGCCAATCGACGACCGCGAAGGGATCGGAGAAGCAAATGCACCTTGCGGATGGCATGTGCGCCATCATTGATGCAATTGAGCAGAGAGCCCGAGGTGAGGCCCGGTGCACCACGTGCCGTGCTATCAGGAGCCACAAAAAACAATTAAAATTCGTCCGAAGTCAGCCGGCCTGGCTCTAACGGACACGGCGAGCACGATCTTCTACTTTGCTTAGAAATTGAAGCTCCAGTGTGTTTAGAAGGTCGTAAAGGGCTGGTGCAGCTTTTGAAGATGGTAATAACACCGCAGCCGGTGGTGGCGGTGCGTGAACCACGGAATACATTAGCGAACCTCGTATATTTGGCATCGCAAGAACACATTTCTAAGCACATTTCGCTAGACGGCATCGGTAGAGCATCTGCTTTGGAAAATTAATATTCTAACGCCTCAAGCAGCATAGACAGCATGTGCTATCGGGAATGGCGCGGCAGGGATAGTGACTTTAGCAGCAGGATCAGACGTCCTTTTTTTTAGCGAAGCGAACATGCGAAGCCAGCTGGTTCGTCTAGACTCTAGAGCATGCCTTAACCTTGACACCGGCCAAAAAAAACCTTCAAGCGCTCCACTAAAAAATCCAAATCCCTCGCAAATCGTCTTCAAATAGTCTGTCTGGCAGCTGGTTTCGATGTTTAATCAAAACCCCCGGCGACCGGTGACGCGAGGCCAGTTGAGAATCGTTGTAACCCCAGAGCGTTGGTGCGAAGATGATGATGATGATTAGTGGGTTTTGAAAGGGTGCACGCACAGCGTTTGCAGTGCAACTGTTCATCGCGATGGGCTTTGGCAATTCGGCAGCTGACAAACGAGAGTCGAGAAGAGGGTGTTTCGCTTGCACAGCGCGGTACAGCCATTTTTGGCGATGATTAGAGGAGAATTAGAAATGGCGAGCGATGGTAGAGTGCAGCTGGTGCACCATTTGTAGTCGCTAATAGTTGGCTCCGCTATGCACGGATAATGGAGGCAGATGTCAGGCTAAGGTTGTATTTTGGGGTAAATTGCTGGATTAGATGGATTAGATTTGTAACGACAGACGCAAATCGTTGTATTCGCAATGGAGATTGGTGCCTAATGTGACTAGTTGGTGTAAAATGACAAGAATTCAAGTGATTGATTAGCTAGCATTTGGCCACAAAAGTCATAAACGTTACATAGAGATCATTTTGTTTGCTTTTGATCTACACTGCGCGAAATTAAAATAGCACCACCATGTTTTTCGGCAGTATTTTTCCAAAAATCTTAGAAACAATGCCAGTCTCTATGTTAATTTTATTCGTGAGCTCACTATCGATGTTTTGAACTGCTATATGGGATATTTTTTTAAGTATGAACATTAAAACTCAATTTTTAATAAAAAAAAAGTGCGAAGTAAAAATAGCACCACCTCAGGTTAGTTTTACTTTTTTCACTCATTTTAAAGAACTATGTTTTGGTTTTCAGGACTATGAAAGTGGACTCTAAGTACGTGCAATTAGCAGTGAAATCATTTTTTTTCCTTTTGATTTAGTTCCTATGATTCCATCAGACCACCTACCTTTAAAGGGTAAAAGGGAAAAGGTAAACATTATAACCTATTATAACCAGCGAGCTTATCTAACAGAAAAATGGTTCAAATACTTCATCAAGCACACACAGCTGATGGAAAAATGTTGAAAAATAACGATAAACTTGATCCTATCGAGAATTGTGGGGAGAAAAGTGGGGTTTCCGCAAAGCATGACAGGACAATGCTACAGATTTTGATGAATGGAAAAAGATCAACATCATAAATCCGAGCAAAATTAGATCTGACAGTGACTACACGTCACGTACAACAAATGCTGGCAGGTAGTGAGCACTTGGAGTTACTCAAAAGACTTGGAGGACACAAACTAACTAAGCTACATAAAGTGTATTATCTGAGCTTCGCGAAAAATCACATTTCCTGTCCGAAGAATGGAATAACTCGATCATTTATGATTTTAAAAGGTCAACCTTGATGGTTTAGATGACTTACAATACTACTAGCTCGATTTGCGCAATGACTAGATTTAGAGATGGGCTGGAACTTGGGCGCTCACACATTGAAAATATAGTAAAACTTTTTCCGCCTCAAGTAGGCATTCGTTGGCTTAAAGAACAATAAAAATGAAGTTTGAGGATTATGTACACATGTTAGAGATACTTTTGAATCATCATTGATGGGTCAAGACTTTGTTTTTCAACAAGATAATGCTGCAACTCTTCATTCACAACGCACAAAACGTGGTTTGCTGATAAAAATACAGAAGTTATCGAATGGTCAACCCGTTTTCCGGATCTGAATCACATAGAAAACCTTTGGTATATGCTTACACGTCGTGTTTATGAAAACAGAAAGCAATTTGAATGTGTAAACAGGCTGAAATGTCGAGTTCTGGAGCGCTAAGAGCAAATCAGTCATCTAATGCTTGAAACTCAGATTTTTTGTCTCGAAACATTGGTATAATTGCTGAAATCGCATTTAATTGCAATCAGCTGTTTAATTGAAATCAGTTAGTTCATGAACAAATGCCAAAAACATGATGAATTTTGAGAAATACAAATGAATTTTGTTGAAAATCATAAGTGGTGCTATTTTTATTTCGCACCCTTTTTTTAGTTTTCCAGGATTTTCCAAAAAACGGCTAAACCAAACAAAATAAACTCATGCTAGTTTAATCCGTAACAGTTTTTAGCACATGTAGCAGAAAGCATTTGATTGAAACTTAATTATTCGTCTTTTTATAAGTAAAAAACTGGGTGGTGCTATTTTAATTTCGCTGGGTGTAGAAGCACGATAAATATAGCAGTTGAAATCGCGCTAATGGAAAAAAATACAAACGTGAATTCCAACTAAGAGCATAATTTTTGGAATATAGAATTCTACTTTTTTGTAGCGAAAACCGTCTGTTCTTACAGCCCTACTCATAGTGCAGTGCACAACCAACAGCATCATAAAAAGGTACAGTAATATCTTGTACCAAATGTATCTCGTCTTGAATACGAATACGGCATTTTAATTTATATAAAAAAATAAAGCAATTGTTGTATTGACAATGCGGTTCAAAATGAAAAAGTAGACAATACGGCACTAAAATCGATAACTTTACAGCTCATTTTACAAAAAAATAATCCCAAAATATCACCAATTCCAATCGTGTGTAGAATACAAATGAAACAGTCTTATGACGCTCTCATAAAGCGTCGAGAGCACCTCAGAAACCTAAATACAATTTTAAAAAAGAAAAGCTGCGCACAACCTTTTGAAGAATGCATCTCTCTCTCATTGCCTCTTCTGCGGCACAATTCGATGGCAAAGAAATACCTGAACCTTCGCCACCGCAACCATTTTGTTTACAATTGTCATTATCAAGCCGCCCGGGCGCGCTACGGTCCCTGAGTAAAGCTACGCTCGCAGCCGCACATTTCTTTATTCCAACCTCGAGCGCACGGTGTTCCCATTTTTTGAATGAATACCACAGCCTCACTCTCAACAGTGAACCACAACAGGGCACAACAAATTAATCATCTTCAGCGCCCGCGGGGGGGGGGGGGGGACCATGGATTCGACCAAGCAACACGGATTGGTGTAGGTCACGGTGGTGCAATTGCAACAACCGCGATACACACGGTGACAGCAGCACCATTGCGCATCGGACCTACGACAACCGAATTCGTCTTGCACCGTGTGGCGGCGTGCGTCGCGGTCGCCATCGTGTGTTCCTCCATTCATCTGGCCCGGGATCTGGGCGCCCGCGCACGGTGCAATGATGATGCAGCAGTAGCAGCCGCAACCGCAGCCCCAGAACCGTGCGTCGTCCCGTGAACGTGAAAAGAGGAAAAAATTAACTAAAAATAAACACCCCTCGGTACTGAGCGGCTGTCGTGTGTTGTCGTGTGGTGTGCGGTGTGTTTGGTACACTTAAAAAGCAATTAGAACCATTCCCGGTGTCCCTTCTCTGTCGCTCGCTTACTCTTGGTGCTGCTAACGACCGATAAACGTCTTGAAGGCCTTCGATGAAGGCTGAAGAGTCTGCCGAGGACTGGTCTGACGAATGAGTCATTTAGGGAGGGTCTAAAGCATTGCAGAAATGACTTCTTGTAATATTTCGGACCACTTTTGATCCCGTTTTTTTGAGGAATACTTCTGGCAAGTCAATGAAACGCGTGCGTGGTCCTCAAATCCACTTGAAAACGATTTCAAAATAGGCAGTTGCGTCAGTGAATCGGTTGATCCTCCTTTCATAACCGGGAACGCGGCTTTATCATCATCCAGACAAATAGTAACTCAATTTGCGGTTCAACAGACGAAGAGCTCCGTTGGTTGGTTGGTTGGTTGGTGTGCGAACACCTTGCAAACACGTTGTTTTCTACCTTTTTTTCCTTGTTGTTGTTGTGGCACTTCATTGAAGCCAAACCCCGTCAAGACGCCGGAGAGGAGACGATGCTGCACCACCACTTTTCTTCCTTCCCTCCGGTCAATACACGATGGTCCGGAACGACAAAGAAGCGATTGCAGCACTCACTGGGTCCGTTCGCACCCTCTTTCTTCTTTCTTTGCGGTGCGGTTCTTATCAGCGCCAACGAGTGAACTGCACCCAAGTGCAGTGGTGATAGCGGTGCATGGTTCCATCGTGGTTTTGTTTCATTTTCGTCATCCAAATGCGTCACCCACCCCCTCCACACCCTACGCCTGGCAGAAGGTCATTAAAATTGCATCAAGATGATGGTGACGGAGGTGGACAGCGACGGAAGCGACCATCCGTCACGCCGTTGTTGCGGTGACTAATGTGCAGCATGTGTCCATGTGCGTCGGCGTTGTCTGCGCATCGTGTGCACTCCCGTGCACCCCCGTTTGGATTTGGATCTCGGTACGGAGCGGACCTACCTCAACGCAACCTGGCCCCACCGAAAGGCGGAACCGGTTGGTTGTTTGGTGTGAATCTTGGATATTATTTGCCAGGGAAGCCAGACATGATACCTGCTACCCCCCCAGGTTCCTCCCTTCCGTTCCCTCGCTCACGTATCTCCTACTGTACGTATCTGTTCCCTAGCGATGCGCCTCTCGACTACGGTGTATCCATGATGGAATGGACACGATTGTTGTCGGCATCCGGAATCGCTCATCCATGCGATGCTGTGATACTGTCACCGAGCACATCATGGATAGCAAGTGGAGACGATCTTTACAGTGTATACGATGCACCGCATTTAAGCAAAAGAGGAATTTATAAATATAGAAACCGTCAAGTGAAATATGATACATTATCACCGAAAACGAATAAATCGAACGAAAAAGATCAGTTTGAAAAATAAATAATAAAGAGTGTGGAACAAATGAAATACACAAACCAAACGTGTACAAAACACTTGGTAACAACATTGGAAAATTTAACATTTTTTTAACCTAAATTGAGCATTCTACCGTGTTGCGTGCACGTCACTGTATGGGCCCGGTACAATTGGCATACCCCTACAACACCCTTCACTACCCCCGATCAACCTTATTCTCCCAAACAAAACATCCACCCCTCCCGGGGGCGGTATCATTGTTGGTGTTAGTAGTTTTGCATTTTTAATCTAGAGATTCATCATCCACATCCGTGCGCATTTCGGAAAACGAGGAGAAGGCGAAAGAAGTGAAGAGGAAAAAGGGGGTATGTTATCACGAAAAGTGGAACTGATACATACGCCGATGGTCATCCCCCCCCCCCTCCCCCCCTCTCACCACGAGACACAGACACACATCGATCCACAGACAGAGTGTAATTTGGTGCATCTGTGTGATATCTGTCAGTGCAATCACTGCTCCACCCCGCCGCCCCAGGACGGTGCATTCAACCTTCGCTGTCATCCATCAGACAACAACATTGTCAGCAGACCCCAGAGGGTGGGAATCGAGAACGGGACGAGATTTGCTGCCGCATATCCCCGGGAACTTATTATTCTCTAATTATCGCGAGCTACGGAACGTGACGCACCAACCGACCAAACGGCCACTGCGCATGCAACAACGACGACGACGACAACGCCGTTTGCGAACGAAACCCCGTACAAGTGCACGGCAATGTCAGTGCCAGGGGAATTGTTCCACTTCCCCCATTGCCCCCCCCCCTCTTTGGGTGCTTTTTTGGGGTAGGTCTGGGCCAGAATTGAGGCAGGTCCCGCGGTGGTGGCTGGCGTCAATGTGACATGAACGACACCACAGCGTAGGAGAGGAAGGAGTTGGGGCGTTGTGTGAAGCTCCTCCGGTGGCCAGACAGACAGACAAAAATCGATCCGAGTGTTGGGCTGGGCTGGGCTGGGTTGCACGAAACGGAATGGAATTGGAAATGAATGGAGTCGTCCCTTTCCAGTCGTCCGCCAGCCGCTCGGTTTTCCCAGGGTCTGTTTTTAGGGCAGGGAGAATTTCGGAGGACGCTTATGGTACTGGTAGGCCTTGTTTCGTCGATGTGGAGGTTGCTGGGGGGGGCGGGGGGGGGGGGGTTGATTTTCGAGTGAGACCGGTCAGGTTCGGTTCGGATACAGACACAACATTGCGTTCTCTCCCTTGACACAGGTCAGTGTCGAACGTCGTGTAGGTCGAGTGGCTCTTGGCTCGTTAGTAGATACCGCAGGTGGCCAACAAAGTTGTTTATCATAATCAAATCGAGCTCAATTAGGTTATGTTGGTGTTGCATACCAACTAGAATCTTGAATTTATGAAAAAAGAGAGTATCAAAACTAATATTAAAAGTCAGTTAAGTATTTATAGAAAAGAAGGTTGCCTAATAAATTCAAACTTGTTTTAAAAATACTAGAAGCTTATCTAAAGCATGAAGCGATTGGTTATCTTGCTAGTAAATGTCATATTTATGTAAACATATAAAGTTAATGCTACCAATAACCAGGTATCGGATGAAATACGCTCAGTTTCCCTTACTTCTCTCAGAAATTAAAATCATAAAGGAATAAGCTAGTGCATTTTAATCGTCAAACTGAGCAAGCGAATGACAGCCGACGACCCAGTCCGTAAAATATTTTTAAATCTTTTGACAAAATTACCAAAAACTCCTCAAAAACTGCTTTACCCAAATTTAGATGAAAGTAATATCAAACAGTTTAAATAAAACTATATGAGAAGCTCGTATAAAATGAACTCAAAAGTAAAAGCTCGCTAACAACATGATGGAGATTATGGAGTTGTGTTCTCCGTCACCGTACCAATACGATTCCGCAGCTCCACAACGTGGAACTCAACTGAAATACACGGAAAAAGATTATAAAAAAACCCAACCCCTAAACGGATCCCTAAAAGCACCGGACCCTGATACGCTTTGACGTCATTCCCGCCGGCAACCGAAGCACAGGATCCTTCTTAACTTCATTAATTTGCAACCACGCCAGCCAGCCAGCCAGCCAGTCAGCCAGCCAGCCCTCTCCGGACTCTGGAAGGGCATCATGCGAGTAGATAAAATAGCGCACGTAGCGCGCTTGGCACCACCACAACACCAGTATTAAAGGGCGCGGTGGTACCGTGCGCAACCCGCAGTTGAGTGACCTTTCCGAAGGTTGTTCAGTGCTCGTCGTGCTCGTCGGTGGCCAGGTCCAGTCCAGGTCGGTCCATTCCAGCCGTCGTCGCAGCGCATTCGTCTGCGTGGATGATAAATAAAGGGCCAACAGCAGCACCGAACCTACCTCACGAACCGCAGTGTGGCGCGCACCGACCGGAGCCGGGGCAAAGTATTTTCGGTTTTCGCTTATTGCCAACCCCGTCCCTGTCCCCGTCTCCGTCGTCCGCCCATTCTATGCTATCTCGTTGGCACGTCCTTGTGACAGTAAATACCCAGCAACAGCGTCGGTGGTGGTCGGTGTGTTGTTGCCACGCACTCCCAGTTCCCCAGTTCTGCTTCCAACTTTCTCCGTCTCGAATGTTGCGCGCACGCGAAATGCGACCTAGGACACGGTGCCCTTAGTTAACCTCTTGCAGTAACCGAAGTTTGTGGTGTTGAATATCCTTCCCTCGAGCGATTATGTGTTCGTTTCGTTTCGAGAAGAACGAAATTTCAAAACTTCCCTCTCCAACACAAGTCGATTACGAAATGTACGACTTTGGGGAGAGGTAAAGGAAGAAGACTTTCTCTAGAATGGAGGATGGTAACTGCGCTAAGATACAACCACTGGGGAGGGGGTCCATGGTTACAAAAGAACGAAAGAGAAAGCATCGCACCATCGCAGAGTTTGGTGAAATTCAGCTCCGAGACCGAGTGACGTGAACCCGTGGTGTCCTTGGAATGACTCTTGAAGGACGAATCAGACACGACCTGGGGTAACCGTAGCCGTTTAAATACATAAAATGGGGGGGGGGGGGGGTGGCAAAGCACCGGAACCAGCCGGAACATAGGTACATAATGTGTAGTGAGGCGCTTGTTTTTTTGGCGCACGGCGAGTCAGCCGGGGAATAGTAACTCACAACGTTGGAATTTGTTGATCTTGTCGATGAGACTCTTATCCATTTAAGATGAAAAGATGAATTCATAATAAATCTTGGCAAAAGTTTACAATCGCTTTGTTCTTCTGCAAAGCTGACTAACGTCTATAAACTCTGTCGCTCTGACGCTCTACAAAAAAAAAACATAAAACAGAAGCTCAAGCTTTGAAGTAAAACTCATGACTCCGGGACATAACTTCGGCAGCAGAATGTGACGACGACGAGCAAGAATACCACACCGAGGGAGTGTCATTTGGTTTAATTGATAATTGCAAACTATTGCAACTGTCGGCTATTTGTTGCAATTACAGAAAAAGGCGAAGGTATCCGCACACCGCCATTAAAAAAGGAGACTCAGAGAGGGAACCTTCTCCGATCGGCTGGTGGCGATTGGCCACCAGCACGTTGAGGTCTTCTCTGCCACAACACAACCGGCTTTTCCGGTTTACAATCGGACGCAGCTCACGCCTAGAGGCAGCAGCAGCAGCGATGCGGTTCGCCTTCTTGCAGTTCTTGCTTGGTGGATTGTCCTCAACAATTATCTTCCCGACACATGCACACGCTGAGTGCCACTGTGGGACAGGAATGAAGGAGAAGAAGAAAAACGGGGGCGATTGGAGAAGATATTGGGAAAAGCGCAAAGAAGCAAGCTAAGGAAAGGTTTTATCATTTTTCCGGTCACTGTTACACCACCACCTGAGGTCTGCCCTGGTTGCGTCCTCTTCTCTACACATCGACCAGAGACCACCAACGAGAGCCTGGTGCTTGTGGTCCTCGAAGGGCACCACGCAGTCAGTGAAAGGTAAAGCGTCCAGGTTTTCTAGGTGAAGTACCTTAACATCAAATGTACTCTCTCTCTCACTGCTGGTCGCTCTACACTTGTCTCCTTTCTCTGATTCGATCCAGTAAACACTCCACTGATTATGGATGGATTGTTACTCCCTTCAGCATCATGTTGTGATGTGTTTTTTTTCTCTTCTTTCTTCTCTTTTTTTCTCCCCGTGATTCGACTTGCCGCTAGGATGTTAAGGCGCTACACCGAGGTGCATTAATTGATAATGAAGATCTAGCGGCGGTGATCGCTACACCATGTCCGTCGCTTCAGCTGAGGCAGGCAGGCAGAAAACTGGAGCAACAACGACGACGATACCGCCGCCGCCACCGCCGCAAGTTTCGTTTTTAATTGGAGTAGAAAATGCGTCCCCGTCCTGCGTTAGAGAGATTCATCCAACGGAACCATCACACACGGGCGCACTCGCTGCATGGCCGGATTATGGTGAGTGAAATGATGAATTAAGAGCACCAGACCGGCGATGTGGGACTTGCTGCTGTGTACTGCAGTGGCACGCGAAAAGTGAAAGAAGTGCTTTTTTCCATTTCCATTTTGCAACCATAGCGTCAGGGACTGAAGCCGTCGTCCGCGTCACGAAGGTGTTGTTTCACTTTTCTATGTGCATCTATGTGAGGCAGCATAAGTCTCATGCCATCCCCCCCAGACAGTGCACACATTGCGAACTGTGCGTTTGAAAATGTGGTGCCCCCACGACTCATTAGCACAATGAGCGCGAAAGTGGTCCAGCAGCAGCAGCAGCAATAGAAGCATTGATGGCTGGCCACTTTCGCGACAGGAAGTGCGGTGCCGCACGTCACTCGCTAATTTCAGAAACACACGTGAATTCCAAAGAGAACTTCACAACCACACTCACTAGCAGTAGCCAGCACCGAACCACGTTCTTTGCTTGTAGTTTGTAGCCGTCTACGGACCGACGAGATTCAGCAAAAGTTCAATGTTGAAGTAGTTTACTGGATTGGCCAGCCTACCCCCGGGTCAGCATCCAGCAACAGCAGACCACGGTGGTGCACGTTTTTCGCTTCTGCCAGGGCCAAGGAAAGTCGTGACTTCGTTACAGTTACTATGGATTAGCGGTTGTCAGCTGGTGCAGCAAGAACCAGCCAGACTACCCCCCACCAAGGTTGCAAACCTTGGAGCGGATGGAATTGTTGGAGGATTGGTGCCAACCGTCCAACCAAAGCAAGACGATGGATTGTATTAATGGTAAACCCATTTAAACGAGGCAAATTCAAAAGGGAAACCCCTACAAACAGACAGACAGAGACAGAGGCATCAAGACATCGTGACACGCGAGTTTCTGTTGGAGATATTATCTAAAACCCGATGCAGATCCCCTCGATCGTCGCTCCGATTGGCTCGTTACCATAATAGCACCCGCTGTTGACCGCCACCGAGGCAGCACCAGTCGCTGCCGTAGCATAAGAACAAGGCCACGGTGTCGTGTGGCAAAGCGTTGGCAAAGTTCTTTAAAAATCGTGCCTCCTCAGTGGAGTATTGACTAGCAACACTCGGCCGGTGATGGTGTTTGCTCACGGAACACTCTGTTATGTTGTGGCCCTTGACGGCGATCCTGCACTGTTATTTTAATGCTTTTTTCTCCCGTTTCTTCTAACATCAATAACGCCCCCGTCTAATTGAAAACACTATCGACACTGGTCCACAGATAGCGAAGCTCCCATTTCCCGGGTCAGAATGGTTGCGAAATGTTTGAAGCACACTTTTGCAACAATGTAGCGTCAAAAAAAATCGTACAAATTCTACCCTTTTTATTTGCACGAGCAGCTCGTGGCAGAACCGCAGCAGCAGTGTTAAGCAGTAAATGAAATAAATAAATAGTACCACGAACTACGGTCAAACAGCACAGTACAGTGCTGCTGCTGCTGACATTGTTGGGAAAGCGTGTTCCTTAATGAACCAAATGGATGTATACCATGCGTTCGCCTTTGCTTGCGCTGTTGCGTGTCCTGGTAGGACAATTTTATGGATGAACATTGTCAGAACATTGTTGTAACAGCGTAAACATGCGTCATTGTCAGTAGCGCCAAATACAATGTCAGCATTTGAAGCTACTGTTTAATAACCTGGCGCAATTTGAAGTGCTTATTTTATTTCTATTTGGTAATTATTTTGTTTAATTTATCCCGGAAAAATCCTTTTTCATTCCTCCTCCGTGATCGTAACACTATTGAGCGATCAGATCGATCGTTCCTGGGAATCTGACTAAACAATCGACTGGACATTCGATTAAAAAGATAGAAAGAATGAGATGTACTTACCCATTTTGCCGTTTGGACTGTACGGATCGTAGCTGCCGGTTGACATCGGTGATGAGTAACCATTCGACATGGTGGTGGTGTAGGTGTGACTTTGCGAGCCCGGCGAGGGGCTCAGTGGCGGTGCCGATCCTTGCACGCTACCCGGACTAGGTGAGGATATCCACTCTTCGGTGCTGGTTGGTGGGAAAAAGAGGAAAAAATTATATTAACTCTATATCCATTAATATGATGCCTTCTACCAACACACATGTAGCTGATCGATCTAATGCGAGCCCGAGACCTAAACAAAGAGCATTCGCGACGACGGCGCCGGCCTTGTCAGTGTGGCGTGGCGGATCCACTGCCCTCACCAACATTACATCGAAACCTTCGGAAGCGCAATTTAGCCTCATCATCAGTCGTGGAAAATTGGGATAACGAGTGCACACTGATGCGCCCCATCACAGTATGACCCAGATCGGTCCGAAAGGCCCTGAACTCCATGGACAGAATCTCCATTTATTTGCTGGAGGGGAAGAGGAAGCACAAAAAAAAACAGGGAAAAGCATTTGGCGCTCTGACGTCGGTCAAACGTTGATGGCAGACAATTTTGTTTTTTTTTTTGGATCCCCTGACTCGAGAGGGTAAACATAAACGAGAACCAAACAACAAGAGGCGCATCGTGCCCAAGGTAGTCTCCAACAGATAGCTCCCAGAGGATGCAAGTGGTTCCGGCTGTATTCATTATTTGATCTGGACGACGGTGCGGACGGTGTGCTAGAAACCCGGGGCACAACAAGGGCAGACAAGGGTCCGTCTGGCTCCAGTCTAGATCGATTTCTTGTTGGCGCATCGCAGACACTCCCCCTCCTCCCCGCGGTACTGACCGCAATGGCTCATCATTCTTTTATCGTTCGGCTCGTTCGGTCCAGACGCGGTTGTCCTATCAACAATTATCGCGGCGATCAGGACTGGCGAGTGGTTCTTCCGGGCTGTGATTCAACGTTTATATTTGTCATCCGCAGCGAACTGAATTGAAATCGTCCTTATCGGGGTGGTCGAGCCAGGGGCTTTCCCTGGTGGCCTTGAACTGGATCCATGACACCCGGGAACAAGCTCCGAACGAGGTCATAATCGGTAAGCTGCTCTCTAGAGCCTTATCGGGCTTGTAATCAGTCCGACAGTGTCTCGATGAGACAAAAAAAAAAAGAACTGTCGTGCACTCGCTGTCTGGGGGCTTTTGATGATAAGAAGCCACCGATGCATATCCTTTGTCTTTGGAGAAAGGAAATGGTTCAGACCATGTCGTGAGCATGGATTCTAGTATCATTCCAACCTCTTAGGCTGTTGCCAAAAATACAAGGATCCAAATCGATCGATACAATGGCCCAGGTGTGCTCTCGAGCTAATTGAGCATGCGAGTGTCCAAATTGGATTTTCAACTATCCAACAAAGCTTCTGCCCCTTTCGCCAAAGTGTCGTTTTCGTGCAACTCGGTAGACCATCAAAAAGAAGGGGAGAAGAAGAACCAGACGGAACATGCGACGAGATCCGATTACCGGAGACCAAGGTGGGGGGAGCATGGAGTACATACATTCATCCAAAATAGGTCAAAACGTCGGGGCGCGTCTGGCAAAGACACGTCACACCACAAGACCAACCAGACAAACAAGCAAACGGCGATTGTATAGGCGGTTCCTTCCGTCACAAGCGACGCCGACCAGCCAACCAGCCAGACGGTGTGACGGTTGCTGCTTTCTCCGCTCCGTCTGTGATCCTATCCCTCTCCCCGTGGTGTTGTCTGTGGTTATGTACGTCTAATTGACGGTCCTCGCCCAACAGAACCTGGAAGCCTTGGACTAATTTTGCATGTATGACTAATTAGGTTTTGGGTAAACGAATGAACTCGCGCTCCCCCGCTGTAGACTGTTGGTCTTGGACGGTTTCAGAATGAAATCATTCAAATGATACGTTATTCTTTTTAAAGAAATATTTAAAATGGAAGTGTAGCAATTGTTCGAATAACCAATTCAAAGTAGCAGCTCAATTGATTCTTAAAAGATAAGTTTACAATGCTTATTAAGTCTATTGGTAGGTGAATGTGATGCGCACTATTCCTACAAGGATATCTAAAGCTTGGAACACTTAATATTTGGCCGCATTGTTGTTTACATTGTTGTTTATTGTGTTGTTGTTCATCGGCCTCAAGTTGGCTACATGAACTCGAATAGCATACAAAAATGTTACAAATAGATATTACGCGCAAAATAACAATAACGGGGCACATAACAGCATTCTTCTACTCACTGTAGCGCTCCTAGTGGTCGCTTTGCTACTCTGTTGGTGTCTTTTTAAAGGTGTAAGTCTTTTCTTTTAATGATAAAAAATTCGTCAAAATCGAGCCATACCTCCTTCAAAAGTTATCGCCGATGAAACACGAAGAGTGAAAAAAAAGTCTGCACAATCTCTGTGAAAACTCAATTTAATTGGAGTAAAAACCCACGTAAAACTACAATTTGGCAAAAACCAGCAGACAAATTTGACTGCAATGCAATGAATTAGCAATCGTAGAGGAAGTACAATGTAAGGTTTTAGTTCATTTAGGCAGGTGAAATTTCCCGTAAATTACTCATTTGGCAAGTGATCTGCAGTTGTCGTTTGAAAACGACGGGTGGTTTTATGACGGGAGGGTCCATGAACGGCCGTTTGTCCATGACCATGAAAGAAGAATGTCTGGAAACGATCATTCTACCTTTTATTAAGTCACATAAAGGTCCAGTTAAATTTTGGTCCGATTTAGCAAGCTGCCATTCCAGTACAGAGATCATAAATTGGTTTCGAAAAAACAGCATTGATTTCATACCAAAAATCTTCAATCCACCAAATTGCCCACAGCATCGTCCAATACCATTATAGTGGACTATTATCTACCAATGACTACATAAACAATGTAAAATGATTAAAAATCCATTTGTAATGTGCAAATGGTGTGAAAAAATGGCCAATGAGACTTCTTCCACTAGTGTGCAGAAAATGATGTGTCGCATAAAACCAAAAGTGCGTAAATTCATACGCAACGTGGCCCAATAATTTAATCGCTATTTTTACTGGATAGCTAGATAAAATACCTACAAAATGATACGTTTACCATGTGTCTAGCTTATTTCTAGCCTGAGATGTGACCTGTTTTATGCGGCCAAATATTAACTGTTCCATGCTTTATTTATCGCTATTGAATGAAATGGACATTTTTTCATAATCCTTGATCAGATTCTTAATCGATGATTAATCTTAGTTGATCATGTATTACAGCTAGGATTTTCCGGCAGAGATCCAACCTTCAATTTTAAATATCTATTCGTTAATGATGTTAATGCTCATGTTCGTTCTTACCTTTCATGCTTTCGCTTGCTTCCGATCACGATGTGGCCGTTGTTGCCTGCACTGCCAGCGGCCGGCAGTACAGTCGTCACGGTTAGGGTGGTAGTGTTGGCAGTGGGAACTGTGGCGCTAGCCACCGTAGTGGCCACACTCGGGCCACTACTTCCGCTGGTGGCAGCGGCGGCATTGCTGGTGCTAGTCGTGGTGGTCATCGGGATTATCGTAGTACTTCCGGCAGAAACACCACCACCACTACCACCGATAGTAACAACAGCAGGAGCACCGCCACCGGTATCACTTGGTACAGGTTCTACCTTGACGGTTTTCAGCATGATGTCATCACCGATCTTGAGGATGCTGATGCTGTTGTTGTTGCCGGCAGCGGCCGCCGCCGCTGCAGCCGCCTTCAGGAGCTGATGGCTGGAGGTGGCAACGGTACCACCGGTGACGGGCGTGATTGTGGCCCCACCACTCGCTAGCCCACCGATCGTGCAGCTTCCGATCGGGCCCGCCGCAATGCGATGTGTCGCATTCGCCGCATTCAGTGCGCTCAGCGTACCGGCCGTCAGTCCGATGATCGTCGCCGGAACGACCTGGGTTGATTGGGGTAACTGCAGCTGATGCTGCTGCTGCTGTTGCTGCTGCTGATGTGACGCTTGCGGCTGAGCTGACTGAATGCTCACGACCGTTCCGATGGGCAGACTAGTACCGACCACTGACGCTGGCTGCTGTCCACCACTGGCAAGGATCGTGCTGACGTTCCCACCAGTAATGCCCAGGATCTGTGCCGTCCGTGGTTGCTGCACGATGAGGTTACTAGTGACGGTGATGCCGCTTCCACTTCCACTTCCACTTCCACTGCTACTGCTGCTGCTGCTGCTGCTCGCGGTCACGCTCGGATTTGCGCTGACAATATTAACACGGTACATGACCAACTGGACAGTCAAAGAGGAAAGAGGAGAAGGAGGAAAATCGGCGTGCTAATACACACGCATGCACGCACGGACGTACGAATCGTTCTGTTCTGTTCACTGACACACGTAAATTCACTCCGAGAAGATTCTACCTTACATCAAAACGCAAACTAAAAACGAATATTCTTATCGACTAGCGAGATTCGACGGGTCCTGCGGGAGTCTTTTCGCAATGTTCGCAATGACTCTACTTTACGTTCGCGGATAAACATAATATCATCTGCCGATAGGGATACATTGCTAATGCTGCCACTCTATTGCACATTTGTCGCGAGCTTCACTCGCCATGGTTCGCTGCAGCCAAGGTGTTGCTGTTTAACGCCAGATTTTCGCTTCAGATTCTATGGTGTGTCGTGTAGTGGCACCGGGCTTAGCAGAGAACCGGACCTTAGCTTAGGACCGTGCTGGCTGCTGGTTATCGAACGGTTCGCTGTCACGTCACGAGTCATCGTTTCGTTGGTGGCATTCAGCATGGCAGAACGGGTGGAAGTGCTGATATTCGTGTTGTTCCAATAGGAGAAAGGATCTGCAATGAGACGAAAGAATGGGACGATGATTAGATTTAGGTAGCCAGACGTGGATGATTGGTTTGCGTAGCAGAACAAGTATTTTATATATTTGTACTAAAACTAATTTTAAGCTACTGGAATTACGAAAGACTTGACGATGCAAGGAAGGAATTCCACCGAATGATTAAGACGTTAGACCGAATGATAAGACGTCAATATTTTACAATCAGGCGAGGATTTATTGAAAAAGATCCCAAATTTTTAATTGCTATAAAGGTTTGGTTAAAACTGTAATGGTTTGGTCAGGAAACCCACAGAGTTAGATAACAGACTTGATAAATTCAATTTTCAGCACGACCATTAGTAGCAAAACAAATAAAAATCAGCAACCGATCGCTTCTAAACATCAAACAAACGTAGCGACTGAAAGTGGACAATATTTTCATTATAAAAGTTTCCATTAAAAATCTGCATGAATCCCAATCACAATAATACAATGTCCCAAAAAACTCATGCGGATTCTCTCATGCGCCCCAACTAATCTCAAGTAAGATAAACATAAAAAAGCGTGGAAACCCGTTCACTCCCTGCTTCCTCCTATCAGCTACTAACAAGAGTTGCATTAAACTGCAAGCTTCCTGGGCGATAAAACTGGGCGCCATCACAGAAAACTTCCCCATTTTCCCCCATTTATGCAAATCCATGGCCGATGGCCATCATGCTGCGGGGAAAGTTTTTCCCCCTTGAAAAGACATTTTGCCACCCATTGCACAATCACAAACTAAACCATAAAGGACACTGGCTGGCTGGCTGGCCGGCATACCGAAACCGAACCACCCTCATGCGCCATCGATGGCAGCAAGTGCATGCGAGCAAAAGCTGAAGCGAGATGAAAATGACGAAAAATGGGTTGGAAAATTTCTTCTTTAGAATCGTGAAAGAAAAACAAACAAAAAAAAACGGAAAACGTCTAAAACTCTGCTTATTGACAATCCGCTCCGAAGCAGCAGTGGTGCGTGGAATCGTGTGCTTAGGAACAAAGGAATGGTAAACTACCCCACCAACCCTCCGGGCCCAGCTCCCGTCGTCTACCGTTAGCCAACAAACAAACAGACCGATGGCCAAAGGGGGAAGAAAAAGCACCGCAGAACGTGACGAGTGGAAAAGCGCGGAAAACGGGCGCCCTCGAATGCCAAGTGCAAGGATAGGAAGACCGGTGCGGTGTCTGTCTGGTGTGGGTGTGTTGGTCCTGCTGTGGTAGCGTCGATTGTTGGTGTAGGTCCGGTGCTGGCACAGGAGACCGACGGCGAATCAATAGATCATCGCACGCTCCCACACATACCACTTTGTGGCCGGTTCTCGCACGCCGGGACTCACATTCAGACCGAGTTGAGAACCGACTGGGTGGAAAAAGGGGGGTTGGTTGGGTGGATGGGTGGGAAAAATCGATCGAAAGTACGGTTGAATTTTCCCTGTGCTTCTGGTGTGAGTGAGTCGCCTGTGAGTGGTTGCGAGATGTGGCGAGGAGCGTTGATGACGATGACACTGAATGTGGAAAATGGATCTCCTCGCGTGACATCCTACCGTCCTCCTACCTCAGAGGGGAGTGGAGGCCATTAAACTTGCCCCAGCATTGGTGGCGGTTTTCGTGTACATAAGACACTTCAACCCGCCCGAAAACATATCTAACCAGCGAGCAGACTTGAAGCACTCGGAAAACGCTGGTGGGTCAGGGTACGAGGAAAAACCATGAAGGAATAAAACCCCTGAGCACCGAGCCCGGGCCCCTGTATGTCAATTCGCTTTCATTCATTACCTCGTTCGTCCTTCCAAACGCTTCGGCCCCAAGGCAAGCTGCAGGTTTCTCAAGGATGGACACATCAGGATGCTGGCTGATGGCTGATGGTGTGTCCTTTGTTCGATGCTTTTCTGTAACTTGTCGCCACCGTGTCGCAAGTCGATGCGCGCGGTTTCGTCGCTCTCTCGTGGATATCATTTTTATAATCGAGAAAAGCTAGAGTCCTTTCAATGCTGGCAGGTGCTTTGCCGGTGGCCATGGCGGAAAGCAAACATTTGCGCCATTAAAAAGGTGACGTTTTCCCTTTCCAGAACCGTCGCTGCTGTGTTTATGAGCTTGGATGCTCTCTCACTGACGTGACCTGATGTGCGATAGTAGTGGTGGTGTCTTTGGGTAACTATTTTGTACAAATCATTACGCATTACGGAGGTTTATACTTTATCAATCCAGTCGTTTGAAGTCGTTACGAGTAGCGAGAAGAGTCAAGTGAAATATAAATAGCAAAATAAGCATCCGAAAATAGCATCTAGATGAAAGTGCACGGCATCAATGGACGGATGGATGGATGGATGCATCGCTGGATGTGCAATAAGCCCTCGATCGATCGGTCCAGTGATAATTACATCAAAGCGAAGGATTGGAAGAAAGAAAGCGAAAACCTTGCACCACAGAAAAGGGCGAAACATAATTTTGCACCAGACCATTTCAAATTTCACTTTCCGTGCCAATGAGGCGCGGGCACGTGATGCTCGCTAATATGTTGCGTTGTTGACTAGGAAGAGGGAGTTGTTATATGGCGGTTATCTGTAAAATATTTGCCACTAACATACGTACTACCGATATATTACCGATATCTGTCATTGATACAAAGCACCACCAATCTAGAAAGGGATTATGAAGGAGCTACAAGCCACGCTACAGCAAAAATCGGTTCAAATCTTAATTAAAAACAAATATCATCCTTCGGAAACACCTGTTTCCGATTAATCTTACCACAGGAAAGTACCAACACTATTCATTTCATGCAAGAAAGGTATTTCGATTCGCCACGTCATGGCATGAAGAATTGAAATTCAAAATTCATTGCATTCCACCGCTGCGCAAATGCCACCGGCTAGGAGAGTGGAATGAAAAGAAAGTAAAACACTTTTCACAAAACTTCAACCAACCGTCCGTGGTATGAGCGGTAAACCGGCTGCAAGCACGGAACGGAAAGCGAAATTCATCTTTTCGAACTGATGTAAGCATCTCATACACCAACGGGCTCGTCTCCAGTAAAGAAGTGTCCAAGGCAGTGCTGTATCTGTTTCTAGCGACGAAAAACGAACAAAATAATTTCCCTTTCCTCCAGCACGTACGTAATCGGCAAAAAAAAAGAGTCCGCAGCCAGCAGCTAGGTTGGACAAACAGAACCGGATCCTTCAAACGGATCCTAATGGGAATCATGAAAAATGTATCAGGCGAGAGAGTATCTTCAGTGCTCCCCTCGCCCCCGGGGGGCGCACAGAACCGTGGCGCCGGAACAACACACCCTCGTTCTGCTCCTCGTCGCTTCTACTCGAAATCGACCTTTCAACTACGGATCCCGGTGGCGGTGGTGGCTTCCGCTGGTGGAGCAATTCCCAGGCTGCTGAATCCTCGTTCCAGGCAAAGCCTTTGGTGGCTCGAGACGACTCACCCCCGCCCATTTTCTTCGAGACAGTGCCCCAAGGCAAGGATACATAAGAATTTAGGTCAATGCAGTACTTTGAACACATAGCCCGGAGGGTTGGAGGGTGCTCTCCCTTTTGCCCTCCCAGGAAACATCGAGAATCACCAGCAGCAGCAGCAGTACGTGCGATAAGGAAAAAGGAAAACGAACCAAGGCAGCGGATCGAGGCACGGTTTTCATCGACCTACCTCACTGTTTTTCCGTCCCCTGTTTCGTGTGTCTCTCCGTACGTGTTATGTACGTACATGAGGTACGATCTTGTTTTTTTTTTTATCTTTCCGACTAACTCATACTGTCTGGGGTTTAGTCCTGTCCTACCACAATATACACACCGCCAAAACGCCTTGAATTACACGAGATATTTCACAAGTGGAAGTCGAGTATTTAATACTTCAGGTGGTATTTGTGCGAGGTGCTCGTATAGAATGTCTATACTTTAGCACGGCCATCAGAACTGGATGGTGCAAAAGTGAACTTATCCGCCATCCCTCGAGCTCTCCTGGCTTGCAATGCGAATTATTTCGTTCTTTTTTCTTGAAATACATGCGACAATACTTGCACAGCGTACCATTCGCCAAACAATGCTGCGAATGTTGCTGCAGGCACGCTTAAATAACAATACAAAAGCCTCATGCAATCCCATTTGTCGAAGGCACGCGCCTGCAAACTATGCAACACAATTTGCAGCACGAACGAGCAGCAGGAAAAGGATTCCCTTCGGCTGTTACCATAACTTCCCCCACTTGGGGATAGCGTGCTAGGGAACATCGATAGTGGCACCTCTGGATCCGGGCGGCCAGCGACAGACAGGAAAGTCAAGCTCAAGGAGAACTGCGTACAACGACTCGACTCCGCCGTTCCGGGACAGCCGTGTCTGGTACATAGCGCCGTATGGCCGCACCGGTAGCACCCGTCCCATGGTGGTGTTGGTTTTCGCAAACGCTTCGCACATATAGAGCTGCAACCTTCGTCTGAGTTCCGTGTGAGGTGGTGTGAAATGGCCACCACCTTCAGGACATTCCTCGTGTATTATGAAACAGTTGTATATAGGGCTGAGTATCCTCTACAATGGGTCCTATGGGTCCGCTGGAGCTTATCCTTCTCGGGAGTTCCCATGAAATGGGTTCCAGGGGATTACTATCTGATCTCATCATCAGCCGTCTGGCCGGCTGTCTAGCTGGCTCGGCTGGTCTGGGCTGGGATGGCCGGATGGCAATGAGCTCGGGGCCGTCTGCCTGCGATGAGCTTGCGCAGAACGGTCTCACAAACCGGGGCTACACAGAAATTCGGGGTCATAGGTCATGGTTTCGTGCCGTACACCCAGCCACCTGACCGAACCGGCCTCCCGTTTTGTCGGTGTAGGTGGTGCCCGCTAAATGGTAGAATGTTATGTTCTTGGTCCGTAACATAACCGCTACCGTGTAGTACCAGGGAAACTCGCGCCAAACCCCCCCCCCGGGGAGAGGGACCGCACGTTTACATAGCGGTTGCACGGAAGATGCAGTTACAACGTAATTTCTGCCATAACAACCGGCCGCCAAACGAGGTGCGCATAACCCGGCAACAGCAATAACGAAAAAAAAAACTGCTGCCAATGTCGTCCCGGTCCCGGGGTTAAGGTTATTTGAAGGACTTTCCATTTCGACAACTCTCGCTGCAATGCGATGCAGCTAACTGCAGCAGCAGCAGCAGCCGGGGGGTTTAAAGATGCACTTTATGCAACAGTTCCCGGTAGCTGTTGACCAGCGGTGCTGAGCAGTTCGTAGAGGATTCTTTGTTCTGAAGATTGTTTTTGTGTATTTGTCGATGGAATGGTATTTGGGGCAAGTGTTTGAGAACATAAAAACATAAGCTGGCAGCATAACTTCATTGAAAAAAATTAGAAATAACAAACACAGGGAACACAGCTTTGATCATATTTATAGAATATTCTAGAACGTTTGTAAATTTCAACAAAGTTCTGATGAGAGAATGTAGGCATTAAAAATGAAATAGAAGCAAGGGAATTGGAAATTTGGTGCATATAAAAGATACGAAACATTTGATCAAACCGAGGTGACCTGGAAGCTGATGACATTGTATGCTGATCAGCTGAGGAATTCAAACGACAATCTAGGATGTATCCAATGGGATCTCCAATGTAAATGACGGACTTTAACTAGAAACATTCGATGAGCAGATTGCAAAAAATAGCATCCTATATGATGATAGAGATGGAGATTCAATGCCTTTTACAGAACAATCGTAGCATAATGGTGATGAATCAAAGGAGTGTTTAAGAAAGAAGTAAGAATCAATTGACGGTCGTCTTTCAGATTCTCTCTAGAGTCCTTGGCGAATATTGAAAGTGAATCCTTGGTCCGAATGCTTCGCGCCATGTATCAATCCGTATCTTTTGCCCTTCAAAGGGACAGCTTTTTTGGGGGAAAAACTGTGGAAATTATCTCGATTTTCCACATTTGTTTTTTGGCCAACAAGTCGCGCATTATCCAAAAGCTCAAACACTAGCGCCATCTGGGCGTAAAATTAAACGCACAATGGGATCAAAGCGCCAACATCAAAACTCGGTCAAAATTTACAGCTCGTGCAGCGCCCTCTAGGAGACAAACACGCAAGCTCGATTTGAATCGACGGGTTTTTTAAACGAAACAAACTGCTGAAGTCGCTACAAAAACAGCAAAATAATGAGAGTTTATGTCGGAATTATGATTTTAAGCGGGTTAGAGCCACTATTTTACAATATGACGCAGACAGAAGCAGATTATTTCAATGCTAGTAGTCTCAAAACCTTCGATTAATAAGCTGCGATGCATGCGGTAGTTGTCTACCTGAAACAAACCATTCCAGAATAGTTTAGAGATAAATTAAACCGTTCCACACATCTGGAACCTTCTTATACAAAACAGAAGCGAATAGCGCCCTGGAACCTACAAGAAACTCTTAAATTGCCTACAACTTGACATGAAACCAAAACAACCAGTTCCTTTATCAGGGTGTAATAAACATTATTCCACATTAAGACAGTTGATTCATCATTTCTCTTCATTTCCTTAGCTTGACGCATAGAGAGAGAGAGAGCGAGAGGTACCACAATGGCCACACTGTGTTTACCTGTTCCCACAAAAACAACCGGCTTACACTGCCACACAAATGCCGATGATAAGCAGGACTCTTGGTTGGATTATGTTAGCTATTAGCATGAATCTTACGCTACACCCACCTACCCCGCGGTGGCTACAAAAATGGGTCATCGTTTTTCTTCATAAACCGCCTCCCCATCGCCCATCCACCGGAAGCAAAATACCAAGGTTCGTTGACATTCTCCGCCTTGTAATTGTCGTCGTCGCCGTCGGGTGATGAGTGGATCCCATCTTCACAGCTCCTCCTGCTACGCACAATATTAGCTCGCTGTCAAATAAACATACAAGCTTGGTGATCCAACAATTTTTGCAAAGACCCATAGAGGCCTCGGGGGGCACACCATTCAAAACGCTCCACCATCTTGTCCTTCGTCGGTGCGGTGATGGATCTCAAAAGATGGTGCCCGGGATGCGGGTGGTTAGCAAACACACGAACACGCATGCACGCACCATTGACTAGCAGAAACTAGCAGCAAGAAGGCGAAGGACGAAAAGAAAAAGCTCATTAGGATGGACGACTTTTTTTGTAGCTTCGCAAAACACCAAAGGACTTGCCCATGGACCGTGCGAGGGTGACGCGAGGCGACTGCCAGACAACACTTGGCCGCTCTCTTGCCCGCGACCCTCGGGAGGAAAACGATCATCAATCAACGTCTCGATTTGATGTAGGTTGCGCCGGCGAGTGATAAACCTCGGCTATCACCCACAACAAGCGCCACCTCGCTCCACGCTCCGAATGATGTCATTTTAAGCAGAGCGAACAGAGAAAGCTTACCCCTCGAACGAAAACCCAAAGCCCCAAAACAAACAAACAAATGCGTCCGAAGTAACGCATCCATCGATTCGTGTCGAAGAAATCGATGAATGGAGAAGGCCTAAGAAGGGAGCCGCAAGAAAAAAGCTGCACACCACATTCTTCATACCCGATGATGATAAGAAAATGATGCCCATTTTTCTTTCGCACGAGCAGAGATACCATTATTGGATAAAGATAAAGAGAAGTTTGATTGCTGCTGCTACTTATTCTCTCTTTTGCGTCCGCGGCACCATAAAGGCCACATTACTCCAGCGAAATTAAGGGACACAAAATTGCTCCCAAACACTTGGCCGCCTAAAGTGGGTCCGTAAACATCGCAAGCCAATGAAAGTGTAATATTCCGATCCCGTCGCCCTGCGTGCGGCCATGCGGCCACTTCATAAGAATGTCGTAAAAACAGAAGAAGAAAAAAAACATCTTCATTCATTCAATTAATTTCCAACAGAACATGGACCGCCACGAAGCAGCAGCTTACGCTTACGAGGATTACGTTAATCGTTATCGTCGTCTGTGTTGACTTGGGAGGAAAAATCCCCTCTTCCGAGAGCCAGCCGAAGGAAAATTCGCACGAAAAACCCTCCACCAAAAGCCCCGTCCCCAAAACAACCGATCGATAACCGCCAGACAGATGCGCAACGCGCGAGGTGACGCGAGGCTAGATGCGGGCTGCGTTCTTGCTGATGCGCCTCTCTCCGTCGGCCGGCCGGCGACCCTTTTTGGCGAAGGATTGGGCCGATCCTTATTTTTGGGGATGCGAGCTTCGTGAAGCCCTTTCCGCCGATGGGCTGCAGACGTGCGGCACCTTTTGGAGCTTTTGTGGCTCTCGATTCGAGTATGCTCGATTGCTATTTATTGCGTGCCCTCGCGTGGGATGGTGATACTCTGTAGGTAAAGGTGGTTGTAGCTTCTTCTACTACTACTACTACTAGTGCTACGCCCAAAATCGAGCGCATCTCAAGTGTCTGGCTTTAATTAGCCAGCAAACAAGCGGGTTGGAGGTGCCAGAGGATGATGAACTTGGTCAGCAGAATGCTGGGTTTACTGGGCTGGCTTTTGCGCACCAAAAAGAACAGAATACTCAGCTAAATCTAAAGATATAAGAAGAAGTAAGAGAGTAAGTGGTAGCTCTTAGATAAGTAAATATCTGCGGTTAATATTCCATCGCATTTTAACCACTGTCTGGTTGGATACTTAATCCTCGCAAAAACACAATTCGTTCTGCACATAACAGTCACCGTTGTCCACCGCAAAAGGATTTCGATTCTATTGGATTAGGCTTATCGCAACGGAATGCTGCAAATAATTTTACGGAACTTTACCTCATTCGCTGTCCAGGCTTTCAAAAATAGAGTAACTTAATCAATATTATATTCATCTAGAAACGAAGATTACAATCTAAAAAAAGAACTTTCTAATATCCCATTCCTCACTTCCTGTCCTGAGCTTTTCCTTTAATTTCAATATTATACTTTTCTCTTTCAAAAGTTCTCGCAAGTGATAGCAGCTTCCAGGCCGTGACTTGACATTATAATAAAACATCCGTGAGGATGGTACACCTGCTGTGCTGTGCGTGGGAAGCAACGGAACGGAAAGCAAAAAAAAAACGTCTTCCAAAACGTGAGCTACTGGGCGCCTCCATTCAACCCCCCGGTGCGGGAGGCTTTACTTTCGTTTTTGGGGGGTTGAAAAACCCCCTCCCACCGATCGTTGGTGACGACGTGGAGTTTTACTTTTCATATTAAATTATGTTTGGCCTGCTTCTGCTATCCGGTAATCGGTGTGTCGATCATTCGGGTGCTAGACTGGCCGGGCACATTCCCACGGTGGTTACGGTGTCGGAGAACAAAGTGGAACAACAGAGCAGGAAAAGGGTGAGAGGGATTAAGTCGTCCGCGTGTAGGGGAAAAGAAAAAAATATATAAAAGGGAAATAAAGTAAGAAGGGACGGTGGTCAGTCGAAAAGCAAAAAAAAAACAAGCCCTTTGGTCTGCTGCTACGTCATTCAACGTCCTGCGTGGCACACATACACTGAGCTGGGTGGGTTCGTTGGTAGAACGATGTTCGATTAAATTACGGTACCACCACCACACCCGAGAAGGAAGACCACCATTGGGATTCGTCTGGGATCCGTCTGGTGACTGGTGGCCAGGATCCTAGTCGCGTCACATTCAGGCCACAGCCATGGAAAGCCTGGTTGCTCTAAAAAAAAACTGGAGGATAACTAACCCTACACTGGACCGGTTTCGGGGCATCTCCAAAATGGAAAGGGTGAGTGTGGTTTTGGGGGTCTTGTAACGATTCTAACGAAGCCATTCGTCGTCCACCACCGACCACCGCCGGGGGGTTTGTTGTAGACCGGGCCCATTTGACCAGCCGGTTTGCGTCCTCATTTTTGTGCTTCGTTTTAGTTTTTGTATTTTTGGTGTCAACTAAAGCTAAAGCGTCCCTGTTTAATGGTGAGGTGAGTGAACTTTTTGGGTAAAAGAGGAACAGTAAGAAGGAAAGTGCTTTGTCTTGCGGGTCCTCCAGCGGAGTACAGATCGCTTAATCATTCATTTCAAACACGAGAACCCGAGGTTCGTCCACGGTCCTCAACAAAGATTACCCTTCAGATTACCGGGTGTCGTTTTGAAAGGATAAATGGAACGCTATCCACGGGTAATGTGCCACGTTTTGTCAATAGCTTAATGGATTTCTCCCTTTCTTTTCATTCTAGAATGGCTATATCATCACCAGAATCAGTTTCACCATTAACGCCAGAGGCAGGAAGATGAAAAATTGAAAAGTTTTGATCCTTTTTGAAAGTTTGGAAACTGAAATTTAAATAGAAAAATGAACAATGATGTTGCATTAAATGGCGACATGTATTGAACAGTGTTCCTTGACAGTGAAGTGAGGTAAAACCATATTTTCCCCCCATTCCCCATCTGTTCGACCAGCATCCTGGCAGTCCTAGTAGAACTCCTTCCGGAGTAGCGGTTTTCCGGTTCAAAAGGAATCACAAACTTATGCCCGGCGCACGGTTCAGCAAACATAAACAGAGCCGTAAATCAACCGTGGAAAAGTGTCAAACAACATTGGCAACACAAAAAGGTCATAGAACTGCTCCCCAGCGGTGATGATCATGAATTGAGAGCCGAGCATGCCGAGTTTTGTGCCCACCACCATCACCATGCTCTGGTTCGACTTCACTCGCTCTTTAGGCGGAAGCTTTTGTAGAAACTGTTCGATACCGCACAGCCTGTTCCTGAATCTGTGGCTCAAAGTTTGCAGAGGAAGTGGTAAAGTTTTTACGAATAATCGACGAAACTGTCAGTCTTCTGCAAAGCCGGGGATAGCTGACATGAAGACAACGGTGAGAAAGGGGTATTAGATATTGTGGTGAGATGGAATGGGGTCGTTGCACCTGAGAGATTGGTGATTTAGAAGCAAGCATCTTTAAAAGGCGATGTTCCATACTATGGCGTTTAAAATCAAAATAGAGAATACATAAAGCATAAAAATACTTATTGCAATAATTTCATTTCATTTCCAATTTTTATTTTAATTACGATCACTCAAGAGCATAAACACATGTTTTAAACATGAGACCAAACCATAATTTATGGAACGACTCCAGACCAAAAACCACCAATACAAAACGATGTCTGTCTGCACAGATCAATAAAGTTTATTTCCTAATTGAATTGCACATCTACGGATGTTGATGTTCTGGAAATTGAAATACTTCAATAGCGAACACACGTGATGCTGAAGCTCTAATTGCTTGCATCGAAATGGTTCCCATTTTTGATGATGGCTCTGGGGCTCTAAACATAAGGATAACTGTCCTGATGAAAAGGTTTGGCTGTTCTGGCAAAGGTTGAATACGGAGAGGGCGAACGGGAACATTTCGTTCCTAAAAATTGTGGGTTTATTATGATGAAAGGCATTTCTTAAAACCATCAATTAATTAATGTTCTGTTTGACGTTGATCCATGTGTTCACCCGCTCCTCTACTTTTCCTAATAAAATAAATTGATTTCCATTAATTGAAACTAACCTAACTAATTCATTGAAAAAGTAGCAATTCTGAGACCGAAAACCAGGGAACAACTCGTTACTTTCGAGTCATGTGTTACCTTTTACAGACGCTTTTTAAAAAAATACTTTTATAAACGATTTCGAACGGTACGAAACCGAACCGGAACGCAAATGTGAATCGAGCTTGTCGGTCTGCCGAGCAAACATCCTTTCGCACCAGCGACACCATATCGCAGATGAATGCGAATCGTGGCCGGATGCGCGTAAGGTTGCCGTTGAGCTCGGCTTTGAAGCCATACGGAACGGGCAGAACAAACAGAGGGCGAAAGAAGGGTCTGTCTGTAGAGGGCCTGGCTGTCCAAGCCTGGCTGCTGACGGGGGTTTCTCGTTTTGCATCATCCAACTTATGCAAAAAAATGGCCAAAAACCAGTCCAGCGATTCTTTGGCAAGTACTCGACGTTGCACGTTGCCAAAAGTCACCAAAGTCTGCGGATCGGGAAGGTCGGGAATGGAATGAATTATTTATGCACGAAAAGATAAAACTGTTGACTTTGCGAGATTTGCGCTGCACCGAACCGAAGAAAGCGCGCCACGTACACTGGCGGCGAGATGCAACGATTAGAGGTCGGAAGCGATAAGACCTTCGTTTCCGGACTGAAGCGAAACGATGCAAACGTTTCGGCGCACATGGGTGTTTTTTTTTAAATCGAAACACTTTCCACTACTTCACTTTCGATGATGGTTCTTAACTACATTCTTGTCCAAGTCTCCATTACTCAACATCTTTACATAAGTTGTGTTTCATGAATCGCAAATACAGTTGTATTCAAAATAATAGCAGTGCCGAACCACCCAGTAAAGAAATGATCATTATTCAAGTATGCGTTGTCTATTTTATCAATCTATCATGTGGGTGTGTAGTGGAGAGATCCTTGATAAGATAGACATACTACTTGCACCAACAATATCATAATTTGCTGAAATTTTTGCGAAAAATTGCTGCAACGTCTGTTTTTCACTGTTCAAAATAATAGACAGTGGTGAGCGGTTCTAAGCTGTTTTCATTGTTATTTTGTGTTTTAAAAAAAATCTTTGCATGTTTTGCTTTTCCATCAGTCGGTTAATAAGCAAAAAAGCAAAAAATTGACGAAAGGCAAGACTTTTCAAGAACTACTGGGGTGCTTTGTCAAAATGATCAGCAATGATTTAAAATGGAAAGCGGAGGCAAAAACTAGTGCCGGAAGCGATGCACGTCTCAGAAGACTGGCCGAAAGATAGTGAACATATCGAGGAGAGATCCAACAATCACTTCCAACAGGATTAGAGATGCATTGGACTTGTCTGCGAACGCAGTAACAGTCAGGGGACGATTAATAGAAGCTAATCTGTACGCACGAAGTCCCCGTAAAGTACCCTTGTTGACGAATCGACTGTCTCTCGATGTCAAAGACTTGGGAGCTCTATGCCTAAGCGATGCGCCTCTGTAATCAAGAATAAAGGCTATTCTACAAAGTATTAAAGTGGAAAAAACAATACCAGTACCACAGAACCTTTTTTTCTTTCCAAATTTGATATTCTCGAGTGAAAATACTAGGAATGGTGAAACACTGCTATTTTTTTTTAACAGCTACTTTTTTAGTTATTTTAAAATTGCCCTTAGTAATGAGCTGATTTTAAGAAGTAAACTATGCATTATTGTTTATTTTTTGTTCCTTTTTGTATAGACAACAAACAGATTTCGAATCGATGCATGAATTATCATTTTATGTTACTTTTTAGCTTTTGAACCACCCACTGCTATTATTTTGAACACAACTGTATGTTGCTAACCTTTTATGCAAAACCACCACCCATCAATGAAACTCCAATGAAGAAAACAAAGGGCACGAACTCGAAGTTCACGAAAGCAACCAACAGCAGGATACACAATCCGCTTCTCGTGTTTCGCGCCTCCTCCCGAGACCGAGGGCTCGGCAGTCAAAACTGTTACAAATTAATCTAGAAACGATTTATTACCATAACCAACCGACCTGATAACCTGATGACAGCCCGGGCGGTGGAGATCAAGTGTCTCGTGGTCCACCACCAACTGGCACACACCATCCGAGTTCTTCCTCCTTCCTTCCTTCTGCCCGCATGCTCACAACAACACCAGCAGCAGCAGCAGCAGCAGCAGCGACCACGGCAATGAAGTGCAACGAGGTGCATCCAGCGGCACCAGCGACGGTGAAACCGACTGCGGTGGCAATGCAACGACGAGACAAGAAGTGACCCAGAGTGCCAGGAGGCCGGGCCACCACAGCAAACTGTACTGGGGCGTTGAGGTAGGCCCTTGGTTCTTTCCATCCAAAGCCACTCTCGCCGACTGCAGGGCCGGTGCGGTCGAGAACGCCCGGGGTCTGCCGGGGCCGGCCTATCGTTGCACTTTCCTTTCCTTGCACATGTTTGCGGTGGGCCAAGTGTGTGCGCGTGTGTTTGAGCAACCGTCTCTGTGTTTCTGGGCGTACGGTGCTCGCCCCGTCACTGGGTTGTTGTGGAAGATAAATTAAAAGTGACAGAATACTTTGTAGCATTGCCACGCGGGCTCGCTCGGTTGCCATTCACCTTCGCCTCGTGGTTGCATTAAAGACGTATGGAAGAAGCTATGAACCAAGACCAAGTGTGTGCCTTTAATACGACATTAATAAGACCAATTTGTAGACTTTTGATCGAAGAGAACTCAAATCTGAACTGAACAAATCGATAACACAAAATAGGTCAGAACGAAACCGACCCTAGAACCGGCAGCCGCAAGTTGCGTCACGCTCGTCCGGATGCACCGAGATCCGTTTAGAAGCTTTCCATTATCGTTGCACATTGTGCGACCGGCGGCAAAAATCACAGACACGCTGCAATCGATCGCTAACACCACCAGTGTTGCATTGGCAACATGAGCGCATCAGGAACGCGCCTCCATGCCGTCCCAAAAAAGTGTCTCTTGACGACACGAAAAAGAGGCCACTGCATGACTAGCGGACACCGGCGACGATACCAGGACGCCAGACGGAACGTAAATTATTCAAAAAGAAAAGAAAACGCAAAAAAAACACCCCGAACCAAGGATTGGGGGGGGGGGGGAATGCAGCATAAAAATGTGTGCAACAACAACAACAGCAAAAAAAAGGTGCAAACAAAACGGGCCAAATAACAATAAACTGCAATCAATGACGGGGCAAGGTCATTTTCATCGCGAATGGTTTATGACACGACGATTTCGCAGCAGCAGCGCATCGGAAACCGTTCCCCCCTCCGTGGCGGGCGGGCAGCAGATGCACCACCACGAGGACCGACAGGCGGCACTCTGCGTCAAAGTGCAGTGTTGCACGATGGCCACAATAATGCAACAGAAGGTGTAGCTGTTGTGTGCGCATACCGAATATTTGATTTGTTTTATTGTCCTTTCTGGTGCTTTTACTTTTTATGTTTAATTGATCCTTGGGGGAATGTATCATAAAATGTTTGTTCGGTTAACATTGTTTGCAGAATGCACAATTCAAGCTCCAAATACAATCGTCGCTGACCGAAAACCCCCCAAAAAAAAGCGATAGACAGAACACCAGACAAGAGGCAAGAGTGATTGAGAGAGAGAGAGAACCATTTTCATTAGCGTTATGGCCATTTGTATCACTTTCCCTGATTGCGCATGGCGATGCCGTGTTACCAGCCCAAGCCTGCTGGCCAGAAACGGTCAAGAATCGCGGCAATTTATGAAGCTGCCCCTGATGTAGCCGTCTGCTTCGCTTCCTCGCTAATGGTCAATGAATAAGTGTCTCTTCTCCCTCCCAAAAAAAGTACCACACAACGTGCTGGAAAAAAGATTAACCTTTGCAGAAGATGGATGATGATTGAACGGGAATGGCTTAGCAGTTTCGATTGTTGAAGTGTTGCAACAACAACAAAAAAACCCAAAAAATCCACGATCGGACACCTTCGGATCTCGGATCGCGTCATCACGAGTGTTCCTTTGGCGCGTAAACAGGAAACACCACCACCACCTGCCACCGGTGAGACATTAATTTTCGAATTATTAAAAATAAAAACCGATACGCCGCTGGTAAGAAAGAATGCCCCTCACCACTTCGCAGTGCAGTGATTTTGCGTCACCTTCGTTTTCTTTTTTGTTGCTTTAAATATTCTGCAACGCACGGCCACATAATCTCAAAGAGCAGGCCGGGTTGAAAACGAAACGAAAGAAAAAAGGAAGCAATTCAAACGAAGATGGATCGAGCGGAAATAAGACAATTCCGTGACACCAGATCAACCGGCAACACACATCAATTAAAACAAAAAAAAACCCCCGGGGAAACGAAACGCAGTGCGTTGTGCAATGGGGCACTCGCGCGTCGGTCCGTCGGTTGGTGCATTATCATTTGTTTTCTGGTTGCTCCCTTTTTAGATCTGGCCCACTCTCTATCTCTGTTGCTCTTTCTGGCCTCCCCCCTTCCCTCTCTATGACGCCATCGCGTGAAGAGATCGCGCATCGCATCGCATCGCGCAAACGAAACGAAAACGGGAACGATGTTTCTAGCTGTGGCTGTGGCGACCGGCTTAGCTTGACCGCGACCTGGGCCTGCGGGCGCATCTCCCAGCAATCAGCTCAGCTCATCTCATTGCGCGCAGAGCACACGATGATCCTTGGTGGCGAAGACAACGACCTCTCTGCGCGCCGCAACACCATTTCAGCGGAAATGTAAAAATGTGCAGCAAACGAACAAACGGGAAAGAAGGACAAGAAGATTTGCTACAAAAAAAAAAACAACAACAACAACAACAACTGTGCCTGCAGCAAACACAGACGCCACACAGACACAGAGCACACACAGAAACGCTCTTGAGCTTAGTTATCGCGAGCGAACGAACGCCCGTCCGACCGTCGTCGCCGTCGTCGGTGATGATGCATTTCGCTGTTTTCGGGGTGGCCTTCACCCTCCGGTGATCGGTGCGCGCGCGATCTCGGTCGGTCAACGCACACCACCATCACCGCCAACCGGATTGTATATCTCGGTTGCACTTTTTCGTTTTGTTTTATGTTTGGTTTCTTCGAGACGTTCCTCTTCCTTTCACCAGGCGCAGGCGATGCAAAGGGTGGTGGTGGTGGTGCTGATGCTGATGCTGGTCAATAAAACAAAACAGCCTGACGGGACTGAATGCAGAAACAGCCGATGTGCCAGGATGTGCCGTTGACACATGTTGTGTGGTGTGGCGACAATAACCGCCAGAAGGCCATATGTGCCTGCATCTTCGTTTGGCGCTGCTGCAGCTGTTTATGCATGCAAGGGAGGTTAGGGGGGGGGGGGGGCTTTTGGTTTTCGACGAATGTTTTTTTTCGCTGTTTTTCCCCCCTATTCTTTCCGAGGCATTAATAGCAAATCCATTGTCAAATGAGCGATGGGATCATTTTACAACGGTACATTGCTGTTGCATCACATGTCGGGCAATTCACGGGTCGCACCATGGTCCCTCGAATCGCGCGAGAAACAACTCTTTGCTTAATTTAATTTTACGTTTTTTTTTTGCGCATTTTTTTTTAATGATTCTGTGCATGAAATACAGCCTGAGATGTACGAAGCGACCTCAAGCGGGTGCAGGAGCGTGATCTTAAGTCATTCGCGCCACAAATGACGCAGCAGCAAGCCGTGAAACACGGTGGCCTGAAATGCGTTTATAATTCCTCTCTCTCTCGAGCAGCAAACCACGCGTGTTGTGCTCTAACGCTGATCAAACATTGGAGTCGTTAAGCGCGCAATGCAAACACAACACTTTTGCGCTCCGTGCACTCCCCGGTCCAGTGATCGTACTGGCCGTGTCTGTGTGTTGGTAGAACGAAAATATCCATTGCATAACCCTGCAAATGGAACCGCGCACGCTTCATCATTGAGTATTCCGATGTGTGGCACGAATTTCGAGTGAAAAAATATATAATACTCGGAATGTGCTCTTCTTCTTCTTCTTCTTCACCTTCGTTGAGGATTTACTCCAGTAAGGCTCTTGAATCCAGCTTCCTGGGCCTTCGCAAGCTATCCTGGAGATATAGACCTCTGCTATTTTTAGAGGAACGGCTACTGTGGCCACATGTCCCAATTTTCTTTGTTACTCTCTGCTGTATTTGGGTGTTCTATTGTTGTTTTCTTCGTTGAGGAACGGGTTTTTCGGTTGTTTATCTTTGACTTCTTCCTTTTCTTTTGTTGTCTTTCATGCTGTCATTTCTGTCATCTTCTGATCTGTTTATGTTGTCCGTCCCAAGACTTGAGCGACCTACCGGTTGATTGTTGCGCTTACCGGACTTTTCTTTCCGGAAGTCGGCGATAGAGCCCGAACCTTATACCGGGCCGTCTCGGTGGTTGAATGTTGTTTGGTAAGTCGCTCAAATCAGTTAGGACATAATTTCGGTTATAGGCTGATTTTGTTTTCGGTTACGAACTTGGCTACAGATTTAAGGTACGCTATCTTCTTTTCTTTCCAGCTTCTTTCAAATTTTTCCTCGGTGATATTGTGTTTGCGTCTCTCCTCTCCGTATCTCACACAGTGGAAAGTCTTGTGTCTACCTGTCTCGGGCGCATCGCAGGTCTCACAGTTTTCGCTGTTAACTATCTTCATTTTTGCCAGCCAGTATTTGCTGTAATCATGTCCGGAGATTAACCTGTTGATGATCCTGATATCTTTAGCTTTAAGGGTGGTCTTTTGGTGCCAAATTTTTGGTGTGATCTCTTCTTGTACTTTGAAGAGTGTTCTTCCCTTCTCTATGCTGTAGTCGGCGTACCACAGATTCGCCTCTTCCGTCATAAGGTTTTTTAACTCCATAATGATGTCCTTAAAGCTATCCTTGTTATTGATGATTCTGTTGCACCTTGTTCCTTCTTTAGCTAGTGTATCCGCTTCTTCGTTTCCAGGAATACCCACATGACTGGGTATCCAATGTATAGCAGCTCCGGTGTCCTTGCAGTTGTTGAGTATTCTGTTGGTTGTTTCATCGATATATTCGCTTTCTAGCGCCTTTTTCAGAATTTCACATGCCGCTTTGCTATCGGTGAATATGATTGGTAGCCGAATGTTTTTTGTAACCGCTAGTTGGAGCGCCTGGTCGATTGCTGTGAGCTCAGCTGTGCTGATTGCTACGCATCTGGTTAGTTTGTATGCCCGTTTACTTGCCACCCCTGCTTGCTGTATGACAAAGCCTATACCGCATGCAGTGTCAGTCACGCTGCCATCCGTATAGATCTGTGGTCGGTCTTTAGCTGCCTTTCTTATATGATCACAGACTGTCTGCTTCGCCACTAGTGGGATCGTATCCTTTTTTCTACCCACTAGCCCAGGTATTTCTGTGAGAATCTCGATGTCGCTTCGTATGTGTTCATTTATGCTCATTATGGGGATCCTTCTCATGATGGCTCCCATCTCTATTGCCGTCTGTTCCTGTGCCGAGAGTCTTCTGTTTGTATTTGTTATTGTTATCCCATTTAGCTGAATCCTGTTGTTGACGGAATAAGCAATGGTTTTAACTGTCTCTTTCGCAATCAGGTACTTCCTTCTTATTCGTGATGGGACCTCGGCCGCCAACGCCATGAGGGTGTTGATTGGCGTGGTCCTAGTACATCCCGTTATTTTTCGGAGCGATTGATGTATGATGGTGTCTATTTTATTTAGGATGTTTTTATTTCCGTTCGCTTTTAAAGTTGCTCCGAATTCCATAGGACCTCTAATGATTGCCTTATGAACCTGCATAGCCTTTGAGGGGCACACGTGATTATTTCTATTGCAGATCATTTTAATGATGTTCAGGTTTTTTTGTGCTTTTTGTATTCCGCCCAGAGTGTGCTTATGAAATTTTAGACCTTGATCAATTGTAGTTCCTAGGAACTTATATTCCTTTACCCTCTCGATCAGACGATCGTTTGCTCTTATGGTGAGGTTTACGTCCTTTGGGAAAGTCATTATCTTAGTTTTTTCGGTGTTTATCTCGAGATCTAGGGCCTTGGCTGTATTCGCGAATATGTCCAGTTTGTGTTGGAGCTCATTCTGGATTTCCCGCGATGACCCCGTAACGATTATCACGAAGTCGTCCGCATACTGGATCAAACTGAGTTTACCTCCGGAGTTGATTTTGTGAAATTCTGCAGTGTACAAGTTGAATAATGTTGGAGATAAGACGTCTCCTTGCGGGAGCCCTTGTGATACTACTCTGGTAACTCTTTCTTTTCCGGCTAGAATTTCCAACTTTCTATTCGACAGAAAGTCTCCAATCCACCTGACTACGTTATCCGGCACCATACCAGCCTGTAGTATTCTAACTAACTTGTTGGTGTTTACACTGTTATATGCACTTTTGATGTCGACAAATATGGTTGCTGTAACGTTTCTTTCTCTGTTGTTCTTGAATATTTCATTTACCAGGAGGTTGGTTGCCGTGTGTATAGATCTCTTCTTTCTGAAACCAAAAGATGTCGATGGTACAAGGTGGTGTTTGTTAGAGACACTGATTAGTGTTTGAAGCACGGCTGAGTTGGCTATTTTTGTGATGGTGGGCAGCAACGCTATCGGTCTGTAATTATCCGTTACCATCGGGTCTTTTCCTGGTTTACCTATGGCTACTATTTTTATCGTTTTTAGCCCTTTACCAATCTTCCCTATTCTCCATCTCTCGTTAATGTCACTGATCACGCATTTGGCAATATTATCTTTTAGCATTCTAAGCATGTTGTAAGTTACCCCATCTGTTCCCGGAGCAGTGTTCTTTTTTCTTGCTATTATGTTCTTCCATTTTTCCAGGTTAATGAGCTCTTCGGAGTTGTCGGATGATCTTATTGTTGTTATATGATCCGTTTTTCTCCCAGGGAAGTTGTCCTTCATGAACCTTTTGGCGCTTTCTACGTTGTTATGTATTATATTGATGTTAACGTTGTTCTGTTTTGTGCCCTTGCATTTGGCTATCAGCCGCCATAATTCACTGCATGATTTTTGTTCGTCTGCCTTGGACAGCCACTTCTCCCAGTTCTTGTTTCTATTCTGTTTCTTTAGGAATCTGAAGAGCGCAAGCTTCTTCTTAAACTCCATTTGGCTTTCCAGGGTTTTGTTCTTGTACCAGGCCTTTTGTGCAGAGTTCTTTTCCTCCCATGCCCGCTCTACCTCAGACTCCCACCAGGTTTTGGGGGTAAATTTTGTGATCTTGGTATTTGCCTCCTTGATTTGGTTGAGCCTTTTGGTGAATGTTTTAAGGTTGAAAGCATCAGGTTCTGGTAGGGCCTCTATATCACGCGCCATGTTCCTTGCATTTAGTATCACAGTTTTGTTTTCTTTGTTTGGCTTGTCTATCACGGTTATTATGATACGATGCCCACTACCTCCTATGTGATCATCTTTCACGACTCTTCGGGTGTTTAGATACATTGCCACTGGTATTATTGTGAGGTCTATTGCTGTGTCTCTTTTTGACCTGTCCGGGTTTATGAAAGTTTTTTCCTTGTTGTTTAGCAGCATGAGGTTCGATTCGTTAATTTCTTCTAGTAGCGCCTCCCCTCTGGAGTCTGATATGTCATCCCCCCAGATGGTGTGGTGCGCATTGAAGTCCCCTGCAATAATTTTGGTTTTGTGCTCATTTTCTGCTGATTGTTTTATTATGGAACATATTGCGTTCTTGAAGTGAGCTAACGGCGCTCTCGGGCTCGCATAGACTGTCACTATGTACATGTCTAGCTCTCCAATAGTTGCAGCTATGGCTTGAATGCTTTCATTTGTTCTGATCCTGTTGATGTTATCGATCTTGTAGCATTTTTTTATAGCAATCGCGCTCCCTCCATAACCGTCTGCTCTGTTGTTCGCAATCACGCGGTAGTTTTTCATCTGTAGGGTGTCCTCTTGTTTCATACAAGTTTCTTGCAGACATATGATGTCTACCTTTTCCATAATAGCCACTCTGGTGACTTCATCTTTATTAGTCCTCCATCCTTGTATGTTAGTTTGCATTACTTTGATCGTCATTGTTGTTATTATTATTTGGATTCATTTCTTCACCCTTGTGTAGTTTGGGCTTTTATTTTTTGTTTTATGATTGCTTGATTGGGGTTGTCTCCTCGACCAATCTGTAAAGTTCTTTGCTTTCTATTCTAGCTTGATTTATTCTTTGATTGTGACCTTTGGCCTCATGTGTGTATTTAGCTTCATTGACATGGTACTCCTGATCAGGTGTACCTTCATTCTCATTGTCCATATTTTCTATTTCTTTGTTCTTTTTCGTTTCTTTTTCTGTATTGTACGTTTTTTCTTCGTACCGATTGTTGGATTTCTTGATTTTGGTGTTTTCTGTTTCCATATTACTTTCCTTTTCCAGTTGCGTGATACCATCACGTGGGTCTTGTTCTTTCGTAATTTTTGTGTTTGTGCTTGTTGTTGGTTCTTTTTCTGTCACCTTGGACGATACCGTGCATTCTACTGGTGTGCTCTCTTTCTGTGCGACTTTGAGCGTATTAGCATAGCTCATGTTTGTTGTGTATACTCTTGGGGCTGTGGGACATGCTTCCCTTCTCATACGTCGGGCATCGCTGTATGGGATTCTTTTCTCCGCTTTGATTCGCTGGATTTCGCATTCATCCAGGTAAACTGGACAATTCTTATCCAGGGTGTGGTGTTTACCACTACAAACCACACATTTCATCTCTGTACATGTCCCTTCGTGCATTTGTTGGCTGCATTTGCCGCATGTTTGCTGTCCACGGCACCTTTTCTTCGTGTGACCCAGGCGCATGCACCTTGTGCATCGCATCGGCCTTGGGATGTACAGCTCTACTTTTACTGGGTACAGTCCAAAATCGATCTTCGTTGGGATTCGCATCGATTTGAACGTTAGTATGGCCTGTTTTGTGTTTACTAATTTGCCATCCTTGTCCTTTCTTTTGATTATTTGGACCTCTGTGACGTTTTGTTCATGTAGCTCCTTTCGGATTTCTTCCTCTTCCATAAATAGTATGTCGTCACACCTTATAACCCCTTTTGATAGGTTTAGAAAGGGGTGTTCACTTACTTTGATCGGGATTGATTCCTTCCCCCATACGCATTTTTTAATCAGTTCCAGCTTCTTCGCATGCTTGTCGTTCTTCACTCTCACTAAGAGTTTACCGTCACGGAGCCTTTTGGCTTCCACCGGTTTTCCGCCAATAGCTGTTTCGATCATCTTTGCCAAGAGGAAAGGGCTCACGTTTGAGAGGTTTTTTCCATCTTCAGCAGCTTCCATCAGCATTATCATTTCTCCGTCAACCGGGTATACGTCGTCTAGGGGGATTTGCTGTACGGTTTTTTTCCTTTTTTCCCATGGGGAGCGTCTGCGAGTATAGCATATTCGTTTCTCAGGGGGACACCCCCCCCGGGGTCTAAAACCCCCATCGCCTTCTTCCTAAGACCTCTTTTTCACAATCTTTTTGTTATTCGGATGTCTTCAAACTTACTTTACCAAAAAAACGGTGTCCGTCGCCTTTACTATCTTGATTTATTCGGATTTTTCTGTTTTACTTGAGACTTTATCAACCGCGTGCTTTGAATGTCACCTGTCAACTCTCGGAATGTGCTCAAGATCAAAACAGAAGGCGTGTGACGAATGCGTTGCGTTGCGCTGCGGCAGCTGTCAAAACCAAACGTCACCGCCTTAACGAACGAAAGGCATCGGCGCGCGCATCAAAGCAACCACGTCCGTTCGAATGCAGGATGCATGCAGCAGACGAAAGTAAGAACCAACAGCGGCGAATGGCGGATCCAAGAGCCCGTAGTCTGTTCCTCTTTTCGCGGCGCGCCTTCTAAACGGAGCGGCCCCTGAATCGGTGTGATCGCGAAAGCGAAAAGTGCAGCGCAAATAGCACACAAAGTTGGCAACGGCGGGCAGAGACACACAAACACAGCCACTTTGTCGCACTGGGAGAGAGGAAGAGAGCCGGTCTGGCCCCCGGTAAGTCACTCGCGTCAGCAGAATTCTAAATGCATACGACGACCGCACCATCCGTCCGTCCGTCCGTCCGACCGACTGGCTTGACCGGCTCGTCAAACACACAAAACACGGGCAGCTTAGAGCAATGAACTTAGCGATTCCTTGCCTCCCTTCCTCCCGCTCGGCTCCTGCTGCACCCGCAACCACGGCTAGCTCAGCGTCTCACAACCACCGAAGTGCAAACGCATCGCGCGCCGGATGGATCGTCGTCGTCGTCGTCGTCGTGTGATGCACATTAGACACATCGGTCATAAAGATGTGCGCCATCCCCGTGGCGTGGTGGTCCTGGTGGAGCAGCGAGGGGGGGGGGGGCGGAAGGGTTGCTCAGCTAGGCTCCCACCACACATATACACCCTGTAGCGAGCGCGAGATGCAAATTTGTCTGTGAGTGTCGTTCGTGGTTCTCGCGGAATCGTTTCTCACTCACTGTCGGTCTTTCGGGGGTGGGGGCTCTCTCGCTGGACTGCATATTGGCGGCGCAGTTGTGCTCCCTAGCGGGCCTTAGCCCACCCCCACCCCACCGGTATACGGATAATCCGGCCACACTAAGCGAGCCTATGCGAGCGGCCGCGAACAGTTCAAGGTGGGATGGGATGATGATCCATCATCTCAGCACAAACCAAGCGGTGAGATGCGAGTGAGTAAAGTGGATGAGCGCGCGATCGCTAACCCGTGAGATGCAAACGTACGTCATGCAACTCTTACCTCAATTTCTAATTCCTTTTGTGAAATTTCTTCCGCAAAAAATATGGAAAAACCCTTTAGATAGGCCAAATGGTCATTCACGCATTTTCGTGCAATTGCAATGTCTTTTTGTCATTCTTTTCCATCCTTTTATCAACAATGTCGCCATCATGGAGACGCCTCATCTTTCGTTGTTCCACTGGCGATCTAGTGCCGTTAATTACTCAATTGATGGACGCGCGTTATGCAGTGGAGAGTACCACACGCATACATACAGTGCAACAACAAAGACCACTAACAAAAAGTTGTCCCTCCAACGGAACATGCCCCACATAGATTACGCAGCAGTAATGTGTGGGACCACCCATCGGCTGTGGCACTATTGCAAAGGTCACAGCGGGAACAGTGGCACATCACGTGACGTAGAAGCATATAAGGGACACATTTAGCGAAATGGACTGCGAATGGCTGCTACGTCAAATGACGATTACAGCGATAAGATCGGAAATGGATAGATTACGTTTGTCGTTAATCAATTTCGTTTGCTTAAACATTAATAAAAAAACGAAATAAGCATCGTAGTAGAGTAGGCGAACTTTTTCTACATTTTTACAAGTGAAAATATCGTTAATTAACTCAAGGAGAGCCAACATAGCACAAGTAATAGATATTATAATACTAGAACAAATGATAATGCTTTAAATACTGAAGGCAGTGCCTTTGAGGAGAAACTTCATTAATAATATTGTGAGTAATGAAACTATTAAAAGTATACAGGACATCATAAAAGGTGCAATTTTTTGGTTTTGAAATAAAACTCACAGAAAGAATATAATACATTGCATGCAACATGATTTCGCTGTCCTATCGCTCATCATCAATATATCGACATCGATATAAATACACCCCAAAAGCCAAAGGGCACTCGCTCTCGTGTATTGGATTTATTTATTTAATAAACTACTAATTCCACTCACACTAAACGTTCCACAAAATTCCTGCCCATATATTTGCCAACGGGTGCATTACCAATGATTAGAATCTAATGCAAAATGCACGAGCCGAGGTCAGGAAATTAGTTTATTATCACAGAATGCACGGAACAGCACACTGGTGCTAAACAGAGAGGCGGCGGGGCAACGAAATATCAAAAATGCATCACACGCCAGCACGCCAAACACTCCCCCCTCCCACGAAAAACCACTCGCATCATTCGCGCCACAAAAAAAAACGCATTTCTTCTACTCGGAAACTGTCGACCAGCAATCGAGCAGGCCAAGTGTGTGTCGGGCCACTACCGCCCCCAAGCAGCGTAGAGAACCCAAAACGAGGTCGTAACGCAATCATCGCATCGTACACACAGCAGACACGCATCTGGGCGGGCGGTCTTGGAGGTGAGATTGCATGACTGGCGCGCAGCGTAGCGACGCCGGAACAACAGCTGTATCAACATCATGCTCCATTGTACCACCACCGGTGGGAGGTGCGGCTTGTCGTGCAATGGACGAGGCGGGAGAGAGAGGGCTCTGTACCTCATACATAATTACGCATGCATGCATGTCGGACACGAGAGCGAAGGTGCGACCTTCCTCCTGCTAAAAGCACATTATTGGCCGATACACGCTGCTGTTAGCAACGAATGTTGTGGTAGGTTATGGGAGTTCAAGACCCCATGGATGGACACACCGCTCGTGCTACTGGCCACCAACACACTAACACTAACACGCAGCGTAAAACTCCAGGAACGAGCTCGGCTAATCTAATTATGTTAAGGAATGTCCGTGCCCTGGATCTGCTGCACCGCGCGAACAGTTCCATCTTCCGTTGGGCTTCCGAGACGCATCGATCCTTTCCGCGGGGCCTGGCCCACTCCGAGAGAGTGGCAGAACATAAGCAGCAGCAATAGGCTAATTATGAAATGTAGGTCACACCATCGACAAACAGGACGAACAGAAACACCACAAAAAAAGCAAGCAAGGAAGCAACGCATAACTCTCGGGACATTCGCGCACCGCACCAGCGCAGCCTGGAATGGTTGTTAAGCACGCAACAACTGGTGGGGCAGAAACAAAAGCAAAGCAATGGAGAGGCATGGCATGGAGGTGCTCGGAAAAGGATGTACGGCGAGCCATACAGTAAAGCACCAGGATGTGTGCCGTTGCCGTTGATGGAGTGCCCATAATTATTCCCGCTGGCTGACGCCATCCCGGATGCATTTGTCATTGTTGTGCTGGACACACGTTCGAGCACTTTGTGTGGTGGAAAGGGTTTTCAATCATTTACATTAGCAAACATTAAGGACCTCTTGTTAAGATCGCGAGTCTTCAAACTATTACCTACATCAGTGCATTAGCGAGGCGCCCTTTTTTATGTGATTAGGTGATTAAATTCGCTGTACGTTGGACAAGAAATCGCCCAAGAAGTTGACAAAATCAGAAAATAATTAAAAACAAATCATACCTTGCTAAAGATATAATTTAATGCCTATGCAGACATGAATATTATAGGTGATTAGGTGATTAGTTAGTTGAAGCATTCGCTTTAAGGCGGGACTTTGGTATTTTCGGGCCAAAAAAAGGCCAGTTTTTATCGATTTTTTGTGACGTAACCATTGAACTGTATTTTTTCAAGTAAATGACATAATAATCTACAACTTTTGAAGAATATTTGGTATTGTTTTGAGCAACATTCATTGAAAAATTAATCCATGCCATCAAATTTAGGCAGTCGTGTCTTCGAAAAGATACTTCTTCTGGTTCCCATCGTAGTTGCGTGATGGGTCAACAGAAAAATACAAATCGATATTCGTAAGAAAGATAAATTTATCTAGATAGCCCCGGAGAGTTTATGTTAATTTTCCTATTTTTCGATTTTTGGCAGATTTTTGAAGTTGAAAAAGTGATGCTTTTTGCGATTCTGCCAAAAAACAACGAGCTTTACAAAATTGTTTAAAAAAAAAGTATCAACAATTTTAATGATATCTCGACGGGGTTACCTAGCAAAAAGCGTACAGATTATGTGTTAAACATGTAGTTTAACAGAAGTCCCCCCTTAATAGCAATGCATTTTCTTTAATAGAAAATGAAATAATTAAAGATTTGTGAAATGAACTCTATAAATGAACGGGGCAACTTCCAAGGAAGAGACAACTACAAGAACCTGCAATCCACAAAGCACAACCCGCCTGAAGCATAAAAAATGTAAACAGACATGCTGCTTCTGGCACAGACACTATGCTCTTGACACGCTGGATCCTCAAACAAACCAACAAACTAGGTCACCACTCTGCTCAGAACCCTACAACTCGACAGTGCCAGCACGAAGCAATCGAAATCATGATGCTCTATACCACACTTCCACTTCCACCGCACTCTAATAAATTCGTTGTAGATGTAGTTTGTCCTCTCCACATCCTCCAAAGTGTTTCGAGAAAGAGAGAGAGCTCTACCGATACGAACGACACACTCATGTGTCACTCAACAGCAACTTTCATTGCAATTTTCATGCATCATAAACGGCGCCGTAGCGCAAGCTGGCACTTTTCCACGATAGCGATTGCACAATGAATGTATCAATGAAATCGCTGTCTCGTTACGCACATTGCCTTTTTGCTGACAGCCGGTGGCGCATCACTCGATTATTCGCATTTAGTTTTACTATGATCACGCCATTAGCGGAAGAACTTTTCCGATCGGTATCTCCTCATTGCTGCGTCGTCGTCGTCGTCAATTTCCACCCCGATTCGAGTTGTTTCCGGCTGACTCGACGATGGTGCGGTAGGTCAGGGCTAACAGAGTATTATCAATATCATTTATACACCCCCTTTCTTCTGTTGCTTTAGACTTCCGGTGCCTAGCAGTGCCTCTTCATTCTCTTCACTCGCAGTCGGAGTAGTTTGTTTGGTTAGAACTAATAGCAGTAGCCACCCCGTGTTCGCGATGATTTGTTTCTCCTTTCGCCACGCAAACCGCGCCGCCTCTGCCGTTGATGTTTTGCTGTCAAACTTGACACCATTTGGAAAATGGGCACTCAAGACAGACTCGACGACTTAGGCGCACTGACAGTGAACTACAATCAGCTCACTCCACAGCCATCATCGTTGAACTCAATTTTCCTCCGGTCATTTTGCGAGGCCATTCGGAAAGGAAATCATCCCGAATGCTTTGGAAGCCACAATTGCAATAAAAATTAATATTATTTTCTGACCAAACAACATGCCACTACCCACAAAGTCACACCGGGGAAAAAAAACAATAAAATCTATCAAATTCTCTAGGGTGAAAATGCAACATAAATCTTTTTCCCCATTTTTGCACACCCGAACTAACCACCAGAGAACGCATGGATGCAGTGCCGGGAAAGTGACGCCCTAAAAATAAGCAAAAAAAAAGGATGGAATGCTCCGTCCCGAGAGGCAACTCCACGCGACTGGCACAGCTCCAAAAGCCATAACTTAACCTCCTCTCAAACTATCCGATTTTGCTCCAAAAATAGTCTAGACAGTCTTGCGTGCGTGTCCTGCCCCGGGGACTGTCCAGCCAGCCAGCCAGTCAAGCCTGGGACTGGCCAAACTGCTGTCTGCCAACCGTCGCCCTTAACGAGACACAGAACACTAACACACCAAGCGACCCAATATCATTTATATTGTTATCGTACGGCTCTCTCCTTTGCGCCTCGGCCTCACCACGGAGACACGCCGAGTAATGATGGTTTTGGGCCAAATTCCGCCAAACGCGTTGCTTTGGCCTTGAAGCCGGTCCGGTTCGGTCCGTCCGTGACTCGCTGTGGTCGCTAAAATGCACATACGTTAAGAGCGGTGCCGGCGGCAGCATCTACAGCGCGCGCGTACACAGAAAGCCGCTCTCCGCTACGCGGTGGTGGAGCCAGCATGACGCGCCTTCGAAGCCTTTCGCTGACGACGGTCAGGACACAAGCGAGAGAATGTAGAGAGAGCGAGAGCGAGCAAAATAAATGGCAACAAAATGGTGTGGGTTGCGATGCTTCTAGAAGGAATGGAAAGGGAGTCCCCGTTTCGAATGCACTACTGGTTGTGCCGGTAGCGGAGCAGCATTCCCACTAATCGGTTCTGTGGCCTCTCGGTGGCCAAGCATCAAGGGATGAAGATGCGCTTCTGTGTAGCTCCCGTGTCGGCCTATAAATCATCATTTTCTTCGGCGATTCTCGTTCGCCGTGTGCTTGCGAGAGAGCTTTGCCTTCTTATAAAATAAGAGTTCATTTTCGGAGACAAACCAATTCCTTTCTGGTGGGTTGACTAATGAAACCGAGTCACCGAGTCGCCAAAAATGAGGCCACACATCACATAAAATTATTCTCGAATGGCGGATATAAAGAACACCCTCTCGAATGGACGTATAAAACATGTTCAGATTCATTTCACCTTTACCTACGACCTCTGCTCGCTCCCCAGGGAGAGTATCCATTTAAAAGAATCCATCCGTCCAAAAAAAAAAAAACGATCCCCATCATCATAATCAGGGGCAATTAGCGGCCATTTAATTTGCAGCACGCGAAACGACGCTTACGCCGATCTGCAGCTCCCACTTAAGCGGCTTAAGTGACTGGTTGGCAGGGGTGGTCGAAGACGCAAAAGGTACCGTCGTCCGTGTCTCACTTTCACCTTTGTTCTGGCACTTCTATTACCGTGGCACGGCACGGAAAATGGTGCTCGTACGACACAACCAACACAGCGGGGGCAGTAATTTCCCTTCGGTTTTTTTTTTGGGGAGGGGGAGGTTTTTTGCAACACGATGAAACGATGAGATCAAAGCGATACTTAACGTTCCGTTTTCTTCGTTTCCAAGTGGAGTGGAAAACCGGAAAAAACAAACACCAGATCGGACACACGCCATAAGTCAACGCGGTGCAACGATGATTTAAGATTATTTTGGTGCCCCAGACAGATAACTTTGTTTTTTTTTTCTTTTTCTGTTCAAATATAAAAAGAAAAGCGACAATAATAAGCCACAGATTGCAGAAAATGATGCTCGTAAAGGTGTACCATAACCACCGCCAGACCGAATACATTCATCTATGAACCACCATCGCCTGCGTCTTGAGGTCGATGGTATCGGGGGTTTGGGACACACGCGCACACCGCCTGCAGCAGTATATCTCCCAATTTTACGCACCGTGTCATCTGTTCAAACACAAAGAGCACTTGGGAATGCGAAACAACGTTATTGTTTTCGTTTCTGTGTCTCTTTCTATTCCATCTCGTTGGTTTAAATCTGGGATTTTTTTTTTGCAAATTTTGAAATACACACCGACATTATTGTGAGCTGTTCCGCGAGCTCATCAAATGAAGATTATTCATTACCTGAAAGGAGAAGAGAAGAAGGAGAAGAAGGCATTAGTATCCGACATTCTATCCGAGACAGCCCCTTTAAGTAATGATTTCGTTCGCGCAAACAAGAAGCTCCAGGAACAGGAAGCAGAACTAACTGCTAGCAAGACGATCAAACCAGGGCACATACAGCAACACAAACAACAGAATACTCGGCAATAAGTGGCGCTCTGGGTCAGTGTGTAACAAACCAAACACACAAGCACACACATACGACCAGAAATCAATGCTGCATGCATCTGCAATGGCCAGTCCCCGGTCATTTCCTAAACCAGCCACCATTCATGCATTATGCATCAGTGCGCACAACGGGTGGAATGCTCCGTCAAACCCCACCGTAATTCCACCACCCCAACCGGAGCGAAGTCAATTAGGAGAGCTTGTGACGGTTTGGCGGGAAAAACTCGCTCGCTTCACAACTTCCAAGACGACGACAACGACAATACTGAACACCGACTCACGCCGGTGTGACCTCGCAGGATTTTTTTGTTATGCTGCCCCACGGTGGTGGCCGGCCCCGAAAGAAACACGTGTTGGCTGGAGCACGAGGAACATTAGAATGTAACAATGGGGTCGGTGGTTTCAATAATGCTTGTTGGTAAAGCTGGATCAAACATTAGCATGTTTGGCGGGGCGGTCTCGTCTCTCGTTGCATTTCCTTCCTTCACGGCATAGTAAAAGGGCGTCTTAATGCCACGATGGCGTTGGTGGTCCGTGGGCTATTTATGGGAAAATGCTAGTAACCTTTTTTTAGGCAGGAAATAACCGGCGAAGGAATGCTTGACTTGAGTGCCACTACTAAACCATTCTATTTATGGTTGAGCTCCCTGTTCTAGCTGCTACGGTGGCAGAGAACAGCTCGTTCAGTTCGTTTACATAGCTGCTCATCGCCAGCAAAGACAAAGCACCTTTCATATCTCAATTACTCGTTTCAGTCAAGGTATCCGCTACCAGTTCGCACATTATTCCATCACTCTCACGATCAACACAGCCATCCAGGGCTATCAGTCTCGGATCTTGCCCTTAATGCCGCCATCAGTCATCTGCGCTCAGCTAAAGTCCGATCTGCTGCCGATCAGCAACATGGCGATCGCTGTCGCCGCCGTCGCCGCCGGTTGCCGATTGCTAATTAAATCTCGGAAATTAATATCAACCCAGAGGGCACTTCTACCGTGCTCTAATTGATTGAGCGAGGACGCGCTGACGGCAAACGCTAATTGCATAACGATTTGATTGATCGCCGATGAGTGAAGCGAGTGGATGGATAGATAGGGTTCGTCGCCACTGTCTGCAGTCACCTGGTTCGCGTTGCTGGTGCTGCTGGTGCTGCTGGTTCTCTGGTATGCCGGCCACCGTATTCCGTACATGAAACGAGTTTTTTTTCGCCAGCGCTACCCCCTCTCAAGGTTAAATGCCAACACCACATTCGAGGAAGTGTGCAGAATGTGGGATTTAGAATTTACTCCGTTACGAATCTCAGTCTTTTGCAGAAGTAAAATCACTGCAACCGGTACCAGAAACAGTATTACTGAAAAGCCACCGATCATCAACAAAATAGTGGATCATTTTTCATCTCTTACGCTGCTCGCTGATTCCAATTACTCACTGCAGCGCGCGATCTCGCTGAAGATACCGAGTTCTTGCGACCAGCAACTGGCCGTTCGCCGCTCCCAAAATTTTAGGAACGAAAGGGAAAGCGTGGGTACGGGCAGCAGGGTGAGAAAACTGGCGGTATGAGTAGCGCGAAAGAAGTAAAAAAAAAGGGACAAACGGCAAACTGCACTGGGCGGGGAGCTGGATAATTTTCGCGACCATTTTTATTTTTTTATTTGGTTTTTGACTTTTCGACTCTCTTCTATTGCTTTCGCAAGGCGCGCCCCGCGAAGGGGGTTGGGGGTTTTACTTTGTAGGAACAGTGAATGAATAAAATAGCAGCATAGCACAGCAGTTCCCTCGGTTTCGGTGTGATGAATTAGGCATCACAATGGAAAGACGGTGACGGCGACGGCCGCAGCAGCGACGCCAATTTGTAGGCTGTTGTTGCTTCACAAACCCGCACACACCACGACGACGACGACGACGACGACGATGATCTTCACTGGCACCGGTAGGGAAAAAGTAGAATAAATTTCCATCGCAAACAACCTTACGACGACGGCGAAGGTGAAGACGAGGGTAAAGACGAAAGCGCGACTCAAGAAGTCGCACCGACGCGCTGGGCCGGACGAAAGTAAAATCTTCCGTAATTGATGCGAAACATTCAACTGGCACTGGATTTGGCAAACCCGCCCTCCCTCCTCTTTTCCCCCCTCTTTTTAGCCGCCAATAATGTTGGCGATCGGAGAGGAAGGGCGCCAAACAACATCGCGAGCTGACAAACGGCCAAAAAGGCGGGTGGTTTGATAATGTGCGTATGTCACTGGTGGTGCCATGATTACGGAATCAAACAGAACAGGACACACACAGTCACACCTGGAACACGCGATCGTATACACCAGAAGGATGAACAACGATCGGTCGATCGGTCGGTTGGTGATCACGTTGAAAAGTGAATTTGTAATCCGCTCCCACCACCGCTCCTGAAGTCGCTGGATAGAGAGGATTCGCATGAAGCTCGCTAGCGAGAAGAAGGTACTAGAGGAAGCAACTCACGTACCGACGCCGGAATGCGCTGGCTGGCATATTGCCCTTGGTTTCCTTATTCCTCTCACTGCTCCTCCTTCTCCTCCTCCAGCTCTGCTAGTCAGTGAGGTGCTCGTCGTCAAGGGTGGTCCAAGCAAAGTCACTGAGTAAACTCATAGTTGAACGGTTTTGTCAACATATGAATGCGACGATATGATCAATTCCGATCACATCGAACGGTGCTCACCGGGGGTGCTACTTGAGAAAAAGCGGTGAAGATGGTGGAGCAACATTCGATTTCCAAGTAGCGGTGGTGCGATCGCGCCGAAGCTATCCCTATCCGGTGACACAAACAGGAAACACAGTCGTCGTTGGAAGATTTGTAAATGATTGTGTTGATCGATATGATCTTATGGTATCACAGCTGCACACTCACAGCAAATTTACGTTGCGCTAGCGAAAGCAAAGAGTTACTTTTTTGTCAGTGACGACAACAGATTTTGACAGTTTGAACGCAGTTGCTTGTTTACGTCTGTTTAAAGAGCAGTGCCCTGTTGTTTGCGGAAACAATGTATGTTTTGTTTAATTTACTATAAGAAATTGAAGCTAAATTAAGCTATTTTCGATTCGCCAAGACGATGATCACAACACACAACAATATTCTTATGTTTTAGACGTTTCGTTGCGCAAACAATCATTTGCTAGCGCAAGGAAGAAAATCGGTGAAAGATGTCGCACAAAAATTAGCCCAGTCGTGGTGAATGTAGAGGATCTGTTACAAGATAAATCTAGTAAAGCACGAAGGCCAATCCTGGTCATGGTACACGATCCTAGCATGTTTCTTCCCTGTGACTTGATCCACAGATCAAGTGATCGTATTGACACACTCCTCCTACATCCCTGCACCAGAGTAAACGGTACCACAACGACGATCACGATCGTGCGAAAACGAAAAAGGTTAAGCAGAAAACCGCCAAGCAGCCGCAAGAAGGCCTACAACACTCGTGCACATTCACGGTGAATGTCACAGCGCACACGGCACCGCAACGCTGTGGTTGTGTGTAGGTCACCGAATCTCACCGCACGGCGACCGGGTTGGGTTGGCCACCGGTGGAAAAGGGGGTATGAAGCACCGGTTCGAAACCGGTTCCGCGTGGTCGTGGCCGATTGGAGAACACCTCCACATCTTTCTCTTCTTTACCTTCTCGTCCCCGGCAACCTGGAAGAAGCGCGCAGCAATGTCGAGTGGTACAAGGGAGAAGCACGACGGGAGGAGAAGGCCAAGGAGCGAATGCGCGAATCGTGAAATCGAAGATCGTACAAACCGGCTGGCTGGCTGGCTGGCTGGGTTGCGAACTGGTAACCGGCATTGGCATGGCATGGTCGTGGATCGATCGATCCACTCCGACGACCACGGCCAGCAGCAGGCGGCCGACCGAGACACGTCCACGAGAGATGTGGGATTTGCACGAGAGGCCGACAAACCGGCTTCTCTCCGGCTTGGTGGCCCGGGTGAAATGAGGAAGGGGAAAACTGAACCGACGGAAGAAGAAGAAGAAGAAAACGGGTTCTTCGATCGGTCCACCCTGGGTCCACTGCGTTTGCTTCTACAGCGAAAAGGGCGCAGCAGCAGCAGCAGCAACAGACAGTATTCGATATGGCATCGGACATTGCAAGCTTTCTGCTGCTGCTGCTGCTGCTGCCATCCGATACACGGACGCTCGGAACGGAAATGCATCTTCATCGGACTGAAGAGGATCCCCGGTTTTTTTGTTTGTGCTTCATTTGAAGGTAACCCAGAAGGTGGTCAGGTCAACACACATTCCGCACCACCGCATGTGGAGTGCTTCTCGTATGCTCGAATGACAACAAAGTTGCAAGCGAGCGACTAGATGGGCGAGAATGGGAGGTTTCAACGGATAACTAGCCACGCCATACCGTAGAAGGATAATTGGACGATACGCCACCGACAATTAAACACTTAGCGGAGGGCGGATCAGGATCGATCGATAGGAAATGTCGACGATCGCTCATCGAACTATGCGCTGCATAGGGTGGCTGTTTTCGGTGAAGTGGATTCCAACGGGGAAGAAAAGCTCTTTACGGACTGACGTATGCAGCGTTGATAACCTAATGAAGCGCAGAATGTCGTTTCCATTCCATTTGCGCCCACCAGTACATCCTTAGCAGAGTTTATTCTTTTTTTCATTCTTGGGAGGAATTAAGTACCGGAACAATAATCAATGCACCAACGCAACAACAACAATGTCAGTCAATGCGCGAAATAACGTCGAGAGTGAAATAAGAATACTATTGATATTCACACACTAAAGGTAATACTCGATTGAATTTATGTGTCATAAATCCAAAGATTATCGCGGAGCAGACCAATTTCCTCTTGGCAAAGATTGAATGAACCACCGTTGAAGAAAGTGTAGAGTAATTATCTGCTGAGATGAGAAGTCGACAAATTCTTGAGTCAAATCTATTTTGAAAGGTTCAAGTATTGCATTCTTTCACAGCCTCTTGTAAACTGTGTCAGTCAAGTTGCCTTGAATTAATTCTAAATCGACATAAAAAATAATAAATCGCCATTAGGACATATGATTTTGTTCAACCAAAGGTAGGAGGTATTTGAGTTATTCACACTCTGCTGAAGATAAACTACATTTGTTTTTTCATCACGCGTACAATACCCTTTTCTCAAACGTATGTTGACCATCTTGTGCCATCGCCTAGCAAAGCTTAGGCGACCCTTTCTTGAATTTTTGATGAATATTTGTGGCATTTTGTAGGATTGCGTCGAAATAATTTAGGAACTTGTGTTCTTTTTCTCTGAAGGATATGGACCTCACTATCTTTAGGTTTGCTTTTTGAAGTCCCAGAGAATTTCCCTGCCGTATTTTTTCATCAATATTGTTGCACGTTTACTTCGCTAGCTTGGGTTCGAAAATATCAACCTATCATATTGATGGATTGATAGCATCTCCGTCGCTAATAGGTATGATTTACAATAACTGCCTTGGTGCACTTGTTGCGTATCCGATAGATCGTGGGAAGCGCACCCAACAAACCAGGTCGTTTCCTTCGCGGAACTAAATGTCAATTTTACATCTCAGTACCTTTTAGAAAATGTGTACGTTCCGCATTGCAATCGCGGCTACCTACCCAACGGCCGCACTTTCCGGAATGCTTTCGACATAATTGGTTGGACAACGTGAGCGGCGACTGAGCAACATTACTGGCTGCGAGGGTGGCACACACGCTCACACGGAATGGAGTTGGCCCAAAAAGGCGTGACACGACCCGGGAGGAGAGTCAACCGGCGGCTCGTTCACCAGCGGACGGAACCGCGCGAGTCCAGCGGATGTTTGCACAGAGTTTGCTTAGAGTTAATGGCATGAGCAAATGATTGATAATCGAGACGACGCGGGCGACGCGGAGGACGACGACGGAGACGTCGCATACTCTTTAATGCGCTCGTTGCTCAAGGTGCTCAAGGTGCTGGCTGGCTGCCGTAGTGGTGTAGGCGCGGACCTTCTTTGAATTTTATCCGTGAGGCGGAGGAGCAAGCCAGCACCGCCACCGGCGACTTGCGGTCTGCATAGGGGGACGGGGACACAACCAGGAAGGGACCACCAGCACACACCAGCGAGGTCTCCAATCACGGCTAATAGGAAACGGACCGCAGCACATCATGCTTTATTTGGTAGGCAAATAGACCGGCAAAACATGGCCACGGTGAAGAGTAGTTCGCAGCGACAAGGAGGGACCAGGGAATAGTTCACAGCGAAAAAGGATAACATCATTTAGTGGTCGCTTGCGCATTTCCAAACCAAAAACCTTTTTCACTATTTTAACCAACAAACAGTCACGATATAACGACGCAGAAGCATAATTAGCATCCAGTACGATAATTTAAAATCCAGAAGCATCGCCTCTGTTGCAAACTGTGGCACCTTCCCCTCGATGACAACAAATCAAACAAGGAACCCGAACGACGAAAACCCTTCGTATGTATGTAGCACACCTGGTCCCATAACGAGGCATTGCGGTGACCGAAGGTGTATATGCCAGAGTACGGCACGCAACCACCTCGAGGGCGCTGGTCTCAGGCGAATAAAAGCGGCTAAATGACCATCAAACCTACACGGGACGACGCGCTACCAGCATACCGGTACCATTCTCTCCATCCGAACAGTACGCCTCTAATCGCTGGCACATTTACAGTAAATTAATCAATGTCCACTATAAATTACTAGCTGGCACGGAGCTGACCGAAGGAGGAGTGGTCGCGAGAAACGGTGGGCGCAGCGGTATTTAGCGGGTGGGTCCTGTAGCGCGCGTACCGCATGGACTGGTTAATGTCCTGGTTAGCTGCGCGTTAATCCAGTATGATAATGTGAGTTACCTGCTACTGGACCGCGGGGAGGATAAGTGAAAATATGGTAGGCGCTAGTTTTTGATATCAGTATCAGGATCGTGGGCTATTCTGTTCTGTTTTCATGACATTAGTAAAGGAAAGTAGGTTCTAAAGTTTTCTATTGCTCTTTGTAAAAAATATGCAGATTTTTAGAACATAAAATATGCCTCTGCTTCTTCTTTTCACAGCTATTCAGATTTCGAGGTGAAGAGCAGCTGTATATTCATCCTCAAATTGCCTCAAAAAGGATATTTTTAAAGACTCGAGTAACACATATTTTAGAGTGACGAATAATCGAGCAGAGATGAATCATTATCTTTTACGATTTTTGCACCAATAAAAACAGAAAAAATAAAACACTACTGTCAAAGATGACATGAAGCGTAGGAGCCCGCGAGAAAACGTTAGTCGTTACGCGCTAGGGGTTACAGCCGTGAGGCCAGAGAGAATAGGATAAAAAGGCGCGCGCGAGCGGCATTTAGCTCTCTCGTGATAGGAACGGGAGACTAATAAAGAAGGCAAATTATTGGTCTTCAGTCGAAAGTGAGACCCAACAAATTGTCTTAATTTCCTTATCAGCTCCCGTTGCGAAGGATAATCGCAACAACTACTCATAACACAATCCTAATATTCCCATCGAGAAACGGAGCGAACATGAAGATACTAGACGTAAAGTTCATCAAAGAACCAACACACCTTCAATTCGATAAAGCATTTCACTCAATTTTTTCCCCTCAAAAGGCGCCTACAAAGCAATGAAAGCCTTTGGCAGCTTTCGGCCAGCATGCATGAGTCAGCGCGTTAGCAGGAACATCGAAGTGAACCGCCTTCGATGCCTTACTTTAACGTCAACGCCCCAAAAGCTCCCAATGCTGCCCCTTATTCCGTCATAGTTCGATGTCGAAAACTACTTTGATCGCCCGTTCCAGATTACCACCCGCACCAGGTCTTTTTCGAGGCTCGAGGTGTTTGTGTGCGTGTGTCAAATGAAGAGATAGCAAGTAGCAAGGAAGAGATAGAGAGAGCGAGAAACAGAGAGTTATGAAAAGTGACGAAGTAATCTGAACGTCCAGAAAGGTCTCTTGCCTCGCTGGGCCTCGCGGGGCTCTAATGTTGCGCCACCCAGCAAGCACCCGAAAAAGGGGTTAATGAACTGCACGATTCATTAGCACGATTCCTGCACGAAGTGTTTGCTGGAAGTCCGCAATCCGCACCCCACGTCCATCCCCTCCTGGCCATAAAGCCAACGGCGTGCAAATCAAGTCCTCCCACTGGCCCGCTGCTGGCGACCAAGAGCCGCCGGGGCCGCTGTGTCGTAATTGTTGACTCCAGAATCCGTCATTCTTCTAAGCAAAGCAGTGAACCTCTACACAGCCCGGAGTTTGATCATTCAAGCGATACGACGCGCGATCGATTAGCTACCGCAGCTTGCCCGAGACCTTTTGTTCGGTCTGAGGAAACTGTGGTTTTTGGGGTCGATTTGGAGGAGGAAGGAGTTAGAATTCGCACGCCGAGATAGTGACGGGTCGCCATTGTGCTGGTTGCTTGATCGCCACCCTTAACGATCCGCCGGCCCGGTACATCAAACCCATTTCGGATTTTGATGAGCACGAATAGAGCAATAGAGCAGGCAGGTTGATGGTGAACGACTGCTGTTGCGAATGCTGGCTTTCGCAATTGCATCAGCTCCACGGCTCGTCCGGGGGGTGGTATTCTACGACCATCCATCCATCCATCCAGTGTGATAAGACGTGACGCGGCTGGCGGAACGTGATCTGAATGTTGAAGTGCGCCTAATGATTACCTTTTGCATTCTATTCTACGACAGGCAGGATGGCTGGTGACTAATCTATGATTTGCTTGGAAATAATGTTTCTACTTTTTCTTCGTTGACAGGCTTAGGCGAAAGACGCATAAAATTGAAATATATTATAGCATGCTTCAGTTGAATTAAGAAGATCTTGCAAAGAAATGCATAGAGAGATAGGTCAATAGAAAGGAAACAAGAAAAAACTTGAGAAGGAGAGAAATGAAGATCATATAACAGAATAATATTGATGAATAAACCACAAACAACTTTTTAGATCGTTTAAGCAAAAAGGAAGGAATATAAAAAAACAAATAGTAGATAAAATAATACAAAAAAAAATCAAAAGAATCGAAAAAAATGAAGAAAAAAACTCAGGACAAATAGTAAGACTTTACAAGCATAGAAACCGAATTGAATTCAAGCTCATTCTAGCACCGATCGCAAAAATAGTGCGACGACTGCAAACGCGAAAGCATTCATCTCTGCAAATCTTAAGCAACAATCGCAGCTACTGTGTGCATGCAGGCCATAATACCCTGGGCTCACACAGCGCCAACGCCCTCGTTGTTGTTGTCTGGCCCAACTTACGTAACACACCCTTACGTCCAAGCCCTTGGCGCATTGCGCACATCCTCTCCGAATGGAGCACGGAGATCGCCGCTAGCGATCGGAAGAAGCGAAACAATCGTCCACCGTTTCCGCCGATCATCATCGAGCCGAGTCACCGGGAATGCGCGAAAAGCAGAGGAGTATTACTTCTTCTTCTCCGTGTTTCACACCCCCTTCACGGGAGAATTCTTTTGTTTCAGCTCGCGAAAGACAAAAGCAAAAGACGCAAACCAAGACGGGCGGATCGGAGGAGCGTCTTCGGACGTTAAAATGCATGCCGAGCTCACGATGAACAAAAAAAAAGCACAAAAGAAATAGTCAAGCGATAAAGCAAATGCCGACAATAGAATGGAAGACAGAGTTGCTAGCAGCAGCAGTAACGCCAGCAAACTGACACAGTGTCTGTGTTCACAGTCTGTCCCGCGAAGGTCCCGGTATCACGTTACAACAATGAATCGGCAACTATCTGCCGCTGCATATATGCTTCACAGCTTCACTCTGTCTGTCGTTGTGGTTTTCCCTATTATTTTTTTTCCTGCCCCGATACCATCCACGCTAGACTCGCTACATTTGCCAGTTGGAGTTGGAGATCCCCCCTCACTCTCCCTTCTCCCTGTAGTGGAGAGTTAGTGGGGTAGTGGTGAACCCACTGGCACGTTTGCGTTGCGCACCGTGTTAGCACTTTCTTGTCGCTTCCGTAATAATGGTTAATAGATATCGCGCCGGCTAACCTTGAACGTGGAGTCGCAGCCGCAGCTACGAAGTAAGAGCGCGACGCATTACACACGGCAAACCCGATGTAAAATGCCATATTGTGGAAAGAGTTACTTTGCAAGGGGGAATTTGACGCTCTAGAGAACATGAAAGTGTTCTAAAGACGAGAGTGTGGGAGCTATTTGAGCCAGTTGCTCAAATTGAATCTAACCATTAGTATTTTTGAAAATTTTACAAACACTACAGTTCATTGACTCATGGTATTCGCATTACTAGACATGCCGCCATACTGTCATGATAAACCAACAAATCACTGTACAAAATGATCCAAAAAGTAGTCTTGAAGGATAACTACTTGAGCTTCGGGGAGGATTTCGCCAATTTTTACAGCAAACACAACATCGCTTTGCTTATCCGATGTGACACACCAGTGTGAATGCTCCGTAGAAGGCCCTCGAGGAACGGTCAATGTACGATGTTGCATCAGGTGCCAGAGTTTACCTACTGGCTTGAGTGAAGCCTCAGGCTCAGGCCTTGGAAGAAAAAAAACAGTGTTGTAACCGATAAGCGTTTTTTCCTGCGCCTGAAGACACAACAAAGCAATGCAGCGTCGGCAGAAAATGTTGAAAAAAAAAATATGTAAAACGAAACTCTTGCAGTCGGCAACATTTCGTAAGTGGCAGAACTAGTTGAAACTAGGCGCCAGCTCCCTCATTTATGAAGCTTCTCGATAAGCTGTGCTGTGCAATCGAAAACATTCTAAAGACTTTCAAACGGGGAACGAATCCAATCGAGTAAAAGGGTAAATCGTCGAACAGTTCTTAACTGGAACTCACTTGGCGCTTGGTAGTACGATAAACCATCGGAAGAAGATCGTTTCATCATCAGAACAACGCTTCTCGTAGGCCCTCTTTTGCAGCACCGATTGCATTAGATTCCATCCACGACGAGGGCCAAAAACCACCACTCAGACACGTGGAACGCACAAGCTGACGATGCACGGATGTGTATGTGACGTCATGCTGCGAACCAACATGAACATAAAACTGAACCTATATCGATACGCGCATCGTGCATCGGTGGCCGGGCGTGTTGGATCGAACCCCCCCAAAACCCGATCATCTTCGTCGTCGAGTGCACCTCCACACATACAGGCATCGCTGACGGAAAGTGCAGCGAATGGGGGATGCTATTTATAGGCCACTCGGAATTGGTGGCCCACACGACACGGTACCGTCGAGATGGTACCGTTTTTTTTTTTCAAAAAACGTATCGCTAGAGCGAGAGAGAGCCAGGCAAGCCAGACCAAGAACACATGCACAACGCATCACACCAGGTCATGACTCAGCGGCAGTGAGTTGCACTTGATCAGCTCGGGGAGGGGAGCTGCACACAACGATGTGGCTCGTAGTAGCATCTAATCGGTGCCGCCATCTTTGGATCAGGGAGTGGGGGTGCATCCGTGAACTCTAAAATTTGAAAGCAGAAGCTCGAAGGAAGCTCGAGAGCTAACGATGCGGTGATGCCCCATACGTTGACCTACTAAATGCAAAATCGTGGCCGTCGTGGTCGCCAGATGTGGCAGCTGTGTGTGCTTCTGTTTGTTTAGGGGATTGGTCAGCTCACATCAGCAATTGTATCCGGCGACACATGAGACAAGCCGATGACACATAAACAGTGCACGGAAGGAGAAAAAGGTACCTGAGACTTCCTCCTCCAAGGGTAGCTTGTATCGAAACGAGTTGAAACCGTGCCCCGTTCAACCGGAAAGTGTATCTGCTGATCGGCAAAACGGTGTCCATTCGGTGAGCTAACGGCAGTGAGGCGTTTCAGTTGATTCGACATGGTTTTGAGGTCGGGATTTTGGAATGCTGACGACATTCCACGACATGGCGTGGAAGGTGAACTGATGACCTATGCTGCCAGATCGCTACATTAGTTGAAATTTTAAACATATCTTAATATTCTGTATCAATCTTCGGTGGTAACTTATTGAGATGATTTCCACGAGGAAGCTACTATTAGCTTACCAAAAGTCAGGAAATGATATGGAATGATCCTTGTCTAATTTAGGATATGGCTTAAGATAGGAGCTTTTCTTTTAATCAGTATTTTCTCTTTAAAAAAAAACGTAGAAAACAGCACTATTTAGGTTAAATACAAGACACAGATCAGTCAGACCGGTAATAAAATGAATAAAACACGATAAAAGGTATACGGAATGCATAACAAAAATATTGACTCCAAGAAAATGTGAATTCTTATAACAAAAATTAAATATCCTGACCAAACTAATACTCAACTTCAAGATACAGAATTCTGTGGACAACCATAAGGCTCACAAAAACACGCGTAACACAATCGCACACCAATAAAAACCATTTCTGCACGGTATGACATGAAAACTGGTGTTTCTTTTTTAATGCATGTACTCCCACTTCGCCACAAGCACCGTTCAACAAGCAACAGAGCTAATCGCAAACTCTATAAATTCAATTTTTGCCCACAAACCCCACCCCCGAAATGGGAAAAAAATTCGGCACAGGGCAGCAAACAAGTTCGCAAGTGAAAAACAGCACCGCAACATTGGAAGGAAAAACTCCACACAACTCGCACTGATGAAGCTCCACCATCAAGGAAATCGAATTCCCTGCGCTACAACACACGCCCACATGTTAGGGAATCCCAAAACCCAAGGAATCTGCTGCTTCACAAATGTTTTCGATTCTCTCGGAAATCTCGGAGCCCAAAAGGAGATCCACCTATCTCCCACCACCTGTTGAATGTTCCACAGCGGACCGAGCCACCAAAAAAAAGTGGCCAGCGATGCCGTGGGGAGGGATTCCGTCAGGTGTGAAATTCCGGTCATCTATATTCGGTGGTTAATAAGCCACGACGACGATGACGACCACCTTCCTTGCGTACGTAAGATGTATGAGATGGGGACTAGCAATAGAAGGCAGCCAACAAGATCGGACCGAAGGTCAAAATAACATTCCAAATACAGTCCCGAAGACGACCACAGTACTACAGAGCAGCAGCAACGTACCTCGTGTTTTTAATGCATTCCACTGGTGTCGAATCCTCTTCTCTGCTTAGCTGACGGGATTTTCTCGAAACTCCACGAAACTACTCGCCTTCCTCCTGCTGGTCCGGACCGGTGGAAATGGCTCAGAAGCCACAAAACGGCCGGCCGGGGTTTCCCCGTTTTCTTTTCGCAAGATTATCCAACCACCACTCGCCTTCCAGCCACCACCTTGTAACTCTTATTATTATGATTTATGTTTCACAAGCTGGTGGAACACCGCACCGCACCAAATCGATCTCCCGTTCACTTTCTGTATCTCGCGATCTTGTTCGATCGCAACGGAGAGCACAACAGCGAGCGCCGGGTGGTGGTAACGGGGAAATGCCGAATTTCCCTCAACACAGTAACCGAGGAAGTAATTGAAAAATATGGTAGACGCGGACACTGGCCACAAACAGACACACGCAAGCGGACACACAGTAAACCGTCACTTCACTTTCTTCTCGATTTCACTACTCGATCTCGGACGCTTCAGATGATGGTTACGCACTGCATCCTCCCGCCGAAACTTGGTTCACTGTGATCACTACGCGGCGGCACGTGCTGCTCGCGGACACACATTGACACTTAAATACATGCACGACGACGCACAAAGCAAGGTTAGAGCGCACGCACCGGGAACAGTAACAGTGACAAGGAAAAAACACGGCGCACGATTTCACTGGCCAGCGAGAGCGATCGTAATGATCATCATGATCTTTTTCTCTCACTCGCTCTTGATCACTCTCTCTCTCTCTCTCTCTCTCTCTCTCTGTGACGCGGACGCGGAAACGAGCAAACGAAACGGATTTTTAGGAGGGCGATTTTTGGGGGACGCGTCGCGTTATGTTTGAACTACTTTTTTTTGTGGACGATTTTGCTGCGACCCCAACTCACTCTCCAATGGCGCAGCTCTACGCACACACCTTCTTCTTTTGGTGGAACCCGCCGCGACGACTGACAGTCGAGGATGACTTTCTTCTGACGCGCGAGATGAGACCGCGCGTTGCTGCGATGCGTTCGGATTTCGTTTTTTTTGCTTTCTCGAATTGCCCACCGGGACGACAGTGACGACTGTGGCCCACTGCTCCCACTCGCTCTTCGCGTTGACCGTTGCCACCTTTTTGGACAAAATTTTTTTTTCTTTCCCTTTCCTTATTTTCCCTTCCGCTACCGATTCCGTTAGCCAGGTCTCACAACAAACACAACACTCCAAACTGCTACTCTTCTTCGCTTCTTTCGATTCCTCGGCTTGTACTAGAGGGTAGTGTGGGCTGGGCTTTACCGCTCCACCGCACACACTTCACTTTTCTTCCGATTGCGGCGATTTTCACCCGATGTTTGCCATTGACTTTTTTGCTGTTTCATATTTCAGTGCTGCTGCTGCTTCTACCTTTTACTTCCACATTTATCATCTCACTTTGGATTGCTCTTCGTTATGTTATCTGTTGCACCACGCCCGATAAGTGCCACGATGTTTCGGCGCTGTAAACGAATGGGGAAGAGGGGATGTTACATTTTTTATTTAATTTTCGTTTCATTTTCTTCTCTCAAATTTCTTAAGGAAAGAAAACTTAAAACATTTCTTTTTTTCTAAAATGTATCCGCACTGTCTGTTGTGTCCAAAATGTCCTGCACAAACACTATAAAGGGAATGGGCTTCTAATCATTCTTTTTGCCACCGTTGCTCCACTAATGGTCTGGTATCTGTGGCAACTTTTCCGCTTGATACAAAGAAAATGCCATTCTTATTGTCACTCTACAGTTGTTCTTCCATTGAATAGATGTAAAAGAGTTATATTTCGGCCTCTAGACGTTCTGTGGATGAAAAAGAATAAAGGAAAAAAAAATAATTATTGACGAAGACTAACTAATTTACATGAAGAAACTAATTTGAGTTAAATTTCAAATTCAGTCCTACGTTCTAAAATGTTACTTTGGCTTTCATAACGCTGGGACTTCCTTCTGCAGTCATGAAAAATCCTTTTCGTCCTTAGTGTCCTCTGCGCTAAAGCACAAAGGCACGCAAACGAATTGAGGCCACGACACACTTTCGTTTCCAAGGTCGTCCAGGACGAAATGCAAAGTTTACTGCACAGTAATAAGTGTTTTCTGTATGCAAAAAGCGAAACAGATTCTTAATACAATGTCCTGTCCTGTCTCTAGGTACGGTATTGTTTAGGGCGTTATTCAACAACCTAAACATGCCAACAGGATAAAAAAGAAGAAGCGTAGTCCCAACGACAAACGAAAAAAAATAGGTGAAAGCAAAAGCTTTTTAGTACAGATACTTTTTGCAACAGAATCGTCCTCACCTTTGTGCAAAGGTACAAAGTAGAGCATACTGTTGCATGCCACGTCGTTACAAACACATGCAATGGACGTTGCAGTTCCCTGATAACCTTGAACCACGAACCCTGGCTGTTACCCGAAATCATGCTCCGGGGCATCACCAAATTCAGAAACTTCAAAGAAAGCTTCCCACCACCGTGTCTCTCAACCCAAGACCCCACCACCTTTCACACTCTTTACTTTTCTTTCGCTTTTAACGTGGACCAACACAATCGCCACGGCGGCGGTCCTCGTCAACACTTTTGATTTCGCCTTTCTTTCACTCTCCGTGAAGACACGTCCAAAAAACATGCTGGAAGCGAAAGAAGGCTTGAAGTGGCCACACGATGAAACTACTACCACAATCAACACAACAACCAACAACTGCTACGGAGCTTTGGCCACCACTCGGCAAGCATGTGATAAAGTTGGTAGCTAACGTGGCCCTCGGGGAGTCTGCGGCGGCAAAAGGTGGGGACAGCAACACACACAAAAGGTGCTAAAATTTTATGTTTACTCATTTACATAAAGTTCGTATTCAGGGTGCCAGCAGGCCGGTTGCAGGGTTGCCAGCAGGCCGGACAATGTGACGATCGTCACCGTGGAAGCCAGCTGGCCCTCGCCGGCGGTCGGTCCAGTTGATCAACGGTAATTTGCAGGCAGAGTCTATTAGAGAGATAGAGTGTTGGTGTTTCATCTGCTGCTTATGCTCTTGGTAACTTATGGTCCGGAACTTCTGGTCTGGTTTGCCGGACTTTCGGTGTAGAACAGAAGAAAAGATCAAAGGACACAACAGGATGCTTGATAAATTGTCCTTTTCTAAGAACAAATCAAAAATTTAATTCTCTACGGCGGTCAGTGCCCAGCGGTTATTCCAAGCACTCCAGGAATTCTGTACGGTATATTGGATAAAAAATAAATGCGTCATGTGCCCTTCAAAACCCCAAACGTGGCCAAAGAATGCCATTCAAACACTCTGCAAACCGAATGAAAATATCCTGCCAATAGTCTACAGCTCGCTTTTGAAGGCTGCTAATGTTCCTAGAACCACGCCAAGCGGCCCTAAACACTGATTAAGCCAAGAGAGAAGAGAATATTTTCTGCAATTCTCAATGCTCGCCATCACCAACACATCGAACAGTTCCCTTTACAGCAATCGAGTCGGTGGGGAGCAGACATTGCTCACGGTTAGCGAAAGGTGGCCATCAGCCAAAGCCCCCAGAACAGCCACAGTTCGCGAATCTATACTGACCGGGAGGGAGGAAGGGGGGCGACGCGGAGGAGTTTGATGCAAAAACAAACAGAAAAAAAACCGTGCAAAAACCGGTTCTCTGGCCGGCTTCGTGGCCAGTTTCTTCTTCCGGCTATCCGGCGTAGCCTACAGACCGACCCGTTGTGCACGACGACGCACGCAGGTCACAATATCGCAAAAAACCACGGAGCATAACAGAGCCGGACGGATGAAGCTGGTAGAAAGGCACACCAAACTGAATCTAAAGCTGGCCCAGCATCATCAGCATCAGAAGCAGCAGCAGCAGCATCAGGAGCATTCAAAACAAATTCGCTATAGATTGTCGGAATTTTTCGTTTTGCCCTTCGCCTCATTTCTTGCTCCCGATGATGATGATGATGATGGTGATGATGATGAGCACTTATCATGGAATGTATCTTCTTCTGGGGCCGTTCCTCTTCTCTGTTTACGCGAGCAGAAAAGTCACTAGGTTATTTTCTTTATTTTCCTTCTTTTTTTCCTGTTCTGTTGCGAACTCTTCGTGGCCTCTACTGGACGGCACGGCATTCGGACACCAGAACAGAGAGAGAGAGAGAGAGAGAGAGAGAAAGGTAACTGAAACACTGAGGTAAAAGCCAAACGAAAAGCTGAAAGTTATCCCCCTGGCACGAGAGAAGACGATTCCAAAAGTCGGCACCTGAAGAATCAGAATGAAATACGAAAAAAACAAAAACACAAAACTTGCTTCAAGAAAGTGAAATGGATAGCAGATGTAGAATTGTGAGGCGATTCGGGGAATCGGGACGCGGCCTCCCTCGGATTCGGGGCTAGCGGGTTTCTGCGAAAAGGATCTTTAACCAGATTGCCAATTCGAAACAGATAGTTCATTGAGGACTTTTGGGGCAAGTTCTTTCGTGTTTGTTCTTCGCTTCCACGTCTAGGCTAGACCGTGCTTCATCAAATTAATTTCAAACAAATATAGTTTCGCTCGTGTGCTAAACATCTGTGTTTGTGAGATTAGTTTCTCCTAAATCCACCGTTCGGTGTATTCTTTTTTATACTTCCATTAAAGCGTTTTTAATTAACTGCTTCATGTGCCGGACAAGAGGTGACAAAATGTAATGACCGTATGTTCCACGCAAAAAAACCCACAAAAAGACAAATTCATAAAAAAAACAATCGTATAAAAGTTAGTACCGCACTCCGGAATGCCATTCCATGGCGGCGATTCAAAGAAGGGCCCGGAAAGGGGGAAGTCACTTCTGCGATATCAAAAAAACGGGCAGCTTAATTGGTGTACTGTGGGCTGCGAAACACCTCACCTTGTTTAGTTCATACCTTACGCCAACGGTTCGTTCGGACGGGTTCATATCTGTTGCGGCTATTAAATGGATTCGAGATTGTTTTATAGTCACTCCTGCGCACCAGTGGACCCCCATTGGAAGTACAAATGCCGCCACAGCAAACGTATGGACGTTTCTAGACACACTAGAGATGAGTGAAAACGGATGACAAAAAATGAACAGTTTCTCTCTGCTATGCGAGTTTATGCTGGCACAAACCAACATCATTCATTCTTTATGATGTTCTCTACCAGTTACAGTTCGTGAGCAATTCTAGTAACATTTGATCCATGCTTCTATTAAAAAATATTATAGCACGAGATACCGTATACCGTAATGTGGTGACAATCAAATATCAATTTGTGCTTCATAATCGTGCCCCAAAAATTCACTTTCCATGGCAAAAGTGGACAACCATATTGCATCACAAACTCGCGCTGACAATGAATAATTCTGGCTCATTTAAAACGCACCCATCGTTAGCTGTGAAAGGGGAGCACGATCAGGAACCATAATCACCACCAACGTTCCATCACAGCGACCCCAAATCATCGAAGCATCAGCATCGTGCACACACATTGCACCGACAGCTGACCGATTGAACCAATTTCGAACCACCGAACCTATACATCACCGTATCGGACCAATACCACGACTTCTGTAAACCCGGAAGCTGGTCGGTGAGGAAAATTTTTGGAGGAACCCAACCATTTTCCCATCCACCCGATGCACCACACCCATGTCTGGTTAAAGCAGAAAGAGAGACCACAAACGGATCTAATCACACGAGTTGTAACAACGCCATGTACATTAACCACAGTTTGGACGTAGTCAGCGCGTCATCCAACCAGCATTCTGCTGCTGCTGCTGCTGCTGCTGCTGCTGCTGCTGTGCTTTGTGCTGAGGTCGATGATTGATGCTGTTCTAATTTCGCGCCGAGGTGATAATGGATGCTCAGTAGAGCAAACGTCATAATTAGCATCTGAGATGGGAAGGGATGCTGCAAGGAGGAGGAAGAGCATGCCTACCCTCTTCTTCACTCCACGTCGTAACCGAGAAGTGGGTAATTAGTGCAAAGGCCAACAACAACCCAGCGGATCGATTACCATCTGCAATGCAGCTGCCGGGCGATTGGATTGGCATGCCCCGGTTATTTGGAGCTTCCACCTGCCCTGTGGCGGGATTTATGATTTTGATTATCAAATTATTAATTATTGATAATCTGACAGCATAGGTTCTAATTCTGTGAGTTAAGCGGGTTGGCAGCCATTGTGCAAGGCCGTGGCGGGTCAGAATTATTGACTCGATTGGAAGAAGCATTTAGAAATTAATTAGAAATATGTGAAGATTATATTATATCCGATATCTCACTCAGTTAGATTAAGTTTAATGCGATTCCTTACTCCAAACCCTCTAAAAACCGTTTCGTGATTCCTAACTCCAAGCGAATCTTTCTCGTTGAAGTCCAGCACCTCAATACGCACCTCAGATACTCTTCGCTTTTTTTCCTTCTCTCGCGCATGGGTGTTCCAATTCCAACAATTCCTCTTTAATCTTGTATCCTCCCTCCTTCAACCACGGTGCGATGAGATGCAATTATTGATCGGTGGTGTACGGGCGCCTCTTCTAGCATATTCTGACCGCCCACGGAAGAAGAAAAAAAACCCTGAACCAATTCGGAAACCGGAACGGTAACCGGAATGGGAGGAATTCGGAAGCCCGCCGAAAATTGGGTGTTATGCGTAGCGTGAAGGTGATAAACGGGGCGAACGGGAAGAACAGAAAGAAACCTTCGAAGTCTCGATTTACTCCGCCTTCGAACAGCGTACGTGATCACGATCCACGGGAAATACCGCTACGGGGAGGGCTGGCTCTGGCTCTGGCTCTGACTGGTTGGTGGAAAATGGAGCCATCGAACACGGGCCAGACCAAGTGCAGTTATACTCAACTGTAAACAACATTAACCCCCAGAAGTATGTTATGAGTAGCAGAGGCAGCAGCAGCAGCAGCAGCATACTTGAGGCAATGAGAATGAGGCAGCCAGAAGTCAGGCAAGGGTAGTGTAGGTCAAGCGGTTGTCTGCTGCAACGAGAAGAACAATCCACCTACAGCGCACACGATGGCGTTCGTTCGCAACGTGACGATAGCGTTATGTGCCCTTTCCCCTATCCGGCTCCATATGTGGCCTTCGACTTCAAAACACGGCAGTAGAGAACTCGGTGCGCTGTTGACACCATAATGAAACATTACTCTTAACATGTCTCGTGTGTATGCCTGCGTGTCTCTCTCTCTCTCTCTCTCTCTCTCTCTCTCTCTCTCTCTCTCTCTCTCTCTCTCTCTCTCTGGGTTCATTTACACAGCACTTGTTGAAAAGGGAAACCGGTAATGTATGTGTCGCGCAAAGCTCTAATGAGGAGCTTCAACAATGTCCCATCGAGTGCTGATGATGATGATGATGGTCCACCACAAACCAGCAGCATTTACAGCCCGTATCGCGGGACCATAAATGCTACCAGACTTAGTTTGAATGAAAATTTTACGTTCAAAACATACAAAACTTGTCGCAAGTCTGAAGCTAAACCGCGGAATTCTTCAACAATCCAATCCTCTCGGTTTTTGACTACCTCACGTCGTCGAGAAGTGGAAGGACCTATTTGGTTCACAAAAGAAAGCTCCCCAATCCGGACGTGCCTTATCGCTCCGAGGACCTCATACCTCGAAAAGCCCTTCCTTTCTTTCGCTCTTCGCTCGCTAATGAACAAATAAGCCCTATCAATTAAAGGCTTACCGCGCGATGAAACTGTCTGTGTCAGCACCCGTGTGCCCTAGTTTCGGTTCCGAGGCACGACAGACATCTCCATGCATTACATAAGACGTATGTGTCGCGACGGTGCAACACGCTTATCGCCCGCCGTGGACTTCAGGGTACGTGACCACTAGCCATCGCTTCGCAGTGACTTCCGTGTTGTGGAAGTGATATCTTTGGTACAAGGAAAATGTGTTTCAAATACAAAACAAACATTCTTCGGTGGCTTGATCGTAAATTCGTTTTCTTGAACGAATGATAGAGAAGCGATTTGTTTTTTTGTAGCAAATTATTATACTTCAAATGATGTAACATTAGCTTCTAGGATGTAAGTTCTAGAACCGGTTTCTATCTTTCCGAACGAACATTGTTGTCACCATGAAACCGACTTGTTGCCAACAGTGGAAGTGGGTAGAAAAAGTGACAGAAAACTATTCCGCCATGTAGGGGAGAAGAAGAACCCCTTTGATGGGCGACCACGACGCGACTAAACCGAACAAACGATCGTCTTTATAAAATGACAAAACAAACGCTTCCGGCTCGGCCGATGCCACAAGCCTCTGGCGAGCTTCTCTCTCTACAGTCACCCTGTGGTCGGTCTGCGGTTTGACCATAACCTCCATCTGGCCAACGAAACATGGAAACGAGAAACGAGCATAACGCAACGCTTCACTGTCACTGTCTGTACCACCTATTCAGACTGCACATTCCTGCACACATTTGCATACTCTGCTCTGCGTCGACTCCCCGGAGACGATTGAAACAAGATACCAAGATATGTTCCTCCTTCATCTCGCTGCTGCTGCTGTCTGTCTGTTTCACTCTCTCCCTTCGATTAACCGCTCGTTAATTAGAGGCCGTGGAGGGAAAGTATTTACCACAAAATCTCCAGACCCCCCCCCCCCCCCCCCCCCCCGAGCAAGGGCTCCATAAGTGGCGAACCGTTTAATTATCGACTCTTGTGCGTCCGACTCGTCGCTCTCGCGCGCCCCCCGGAAGGTCACACCGCTGGTGGCGCTGACACTGAATCAATAGAGCGCACATACATACACCGACCATAGCACAGCGGCCAGACAAAGCCAACCCATTCAATGTCGATCCGGGGTGGGATGCCGGACGAAGAGAAGACTCACTCCTTCCCATCGGTGACCTCATTTCCTTTCCGAAAGTGACATACGGCCCGAAGGGAAAAATTGTCGGAAACAGCCAGTAAGAAGCCACACGATGGCAGAACACCCCACACACCATCTCCGGAGTCTTCGCTGCTGCATGACCGGCAGGCAGAGTGAAGAAAATTGATTTGCCTCCGACAGCATTTAGTCACCTAACCGTTACGCTCCGTCGCTAAGTTACTAAGACGAACGCTAACCCGCTAGCTCCACGGAAAATCGGGGCACCGGGCGGCCTCATTCCGTTAATGAGCTACGCCGGGTGATGCGCGGGAGAATTTGCTATTTTTATGCTACTTCCGATGTTCTGTCGTTCTCTTGGCCAGCCAAATACGTGCCCTCCCATCATGCTACGACTGGTGGAATGTGTCTTGCAATCTACGTGACGACGGCTTCTCATGTCCGAAGGAAACCGAAAGTTGCGGACGACGAATTGACGTGCACGCGAAGCGAATCGCGCGTAATCGAGGACACTTTTCCGGATGATGGTTAAATAAATACCGAGCATCGAGTGGCTCAGCTGGTTTAATGACTTTTGCGGAAAATTCGAGATGAAGGAGCGTTGAACTTAACTTGAACCGCTTGACCAGTTGCTCCTGGGCGTCAGACTAAGCTCTGAATGACAATTCCACAAGCTTATGGTGTTGGGTATTATTGGTATAGCATTCCATGGCTGTAACCTAAACTCACAGCACAAAACCAATAATTCATTCTCAATCCACCCCTATACTCGAATGCACACATCCAGCTTGACGTCATAAACAACCTCAAGAAAACCATCCACAGACCATCGCCGGTCCGCCTGTGGCCAAAAAGGGGGAATCTTTTTGTGAACCGATTTCCGCCGTTCGAGAACCCGATCATCGGAAATCGTCGCAATTGGTCAGCAAATTGTGGGAAACGCCATTTGTCGCTTGTTGATTGTTACCTCGCCCTCAGCTACGAAGCCAGAGCGCGCGCGAAAACGACAAGCGGGCAACAACAGCAACAAGAACAGCATTAGCATAAATCTTACGGCGTTTGCACGCAATAAATTAAGGCGCACACCGTAAACTACGGGATGACTACGGGAGAAGCGCGCTGTCTGCTACACTTTACGAGCTGCTGCCACTTGGCTTTTTTGGAATGCGTAAATCTTGCATCAGCTTCTTGCACTTCCAGAGCCAAAAAAAAAAGCCACGGCGCACAACGAAGAAGAACCGCGCAGGGATTGCAGCAGCAGGATTGATCATCTTTACTGACCACCCGCCGAGCACCACCATCACACTGCGCACTGCACCACTCGAAAACGCCAAAACCAAGTTCTCCGTTCGGGGGGTTTTGCAACAGGATTGGCGTTCACCGCCTTTCCCGGCAGCTTTTGCTGAGACGTTGTCTTTTTGTTGAATTTTATTTATTTACTTCTCGCCGTTGGCCGGACTGAACTGGGCGCATCCCTTTTTCGGGTTTCTCGCAATGTGTCATCGAATGAAGGAGGAGAAGGAGGAGGAGGAGAGAGCAGATATTGCATTATGTCGATGGCCGAGGCTTGCGGTGCGTTGTCGCATGCCAACGAAAACGAAACTCAGCTTATCGTACGATCGTACCGGCATCATCATGGTCTTGGTTGGGCGCGGCGCTATTGGGGTTGGCCTTATTTATTGTTGAATTTTGTTTTGGTGTCCTCCAACCCGTGGCCGGCGGGATTTCCAACTTTAGCCGCCAGACCAACGGGGAGTATGCTGGAGTGTGGCCGAAGTGTGGAGAAAGAGTTCGAGGAAACCAAAGCAACAACGAAAAAAAAACCGATGGAGAAAACGAGTTCCCCCCTCGCACGCTCTGCTGCTGCCGCCGCCGCAATGTGTGACTTGCGTTTATCGCAAATCGAAACAATCACAACACAACAACGATGACAGATACTCACACCACGGGCAAGCTCTGCAATACGGCCACGGAACAGAAGGTTTTTGTGCCAAAAATGCTTCTCTGGTACCGCAGCGAATGGCGAGCGTCCGGCGCGACCAAAGGAAAAGGAAAGCGCCATGACGTAGCGGAATGTGCGAACCAATAGGGCCCCGGCCACAACGCCAACGAAGGGGGATAAGCCGGTCATACAGGATGTGACATCGAAGGATTCGTGGAGAAGAGGCAACGGACGGCAACCTGCCGCCCGCCTGCCTGCCCTTGTTCGGCTATAAATTCATGATCATCCAGCCAAGTCTGGTCCCGCTGGGCCTCGGGGTGCTCAAATCTCATCTACATTTCATTTTGGCAATCCACTGCAACTGCCATTGGTTAATCGAAAAGTTGATATTTCGATTGCCATTCGATCGATCGTTCGATCGGCCTTATTGGTGTGACAGCACGCCGTACCCGAAAAGGATAAACGGCGGTTCTGTATCAAGTTCCTTTTCGCTTGCTCTACTGCGTGACGCTTCGAGAAACCCCTTTCGAGATAACACACACTGAAGGAACACAGCGGGTGTGCCACGAACTACGAGGTGTGCGTGGGTTTCTTAACGCTCGACGACGTCAACCTGGCTGTGGCTGTGGCTTGAGACCACGAAAACAACCACCTCACCAAAGCGTCAAAGCGAAGTGAAATATTACCAGCGCAGCACATCAGAACAGACGGATGTTGGCGATCGCTTCAGATTCGTAGATTCCCATTCAGCCGATGATCCGATTCGAGTCTGTCTGAATCCGTTCCCCAAGGGGGGGATTACGTCGATTCGACACCAGTGTCAATAGAGTCGCAAAGTTTTTCAATCGGTACGCGGCGTGAGAACACACGGAGAACGGAGCGATGCCGCTTGCTGCCAACTTTGCGCCAACGCGTCATGGCGCGGGCACAACAACCAACAACAACAACAACAACCGAACGTGGTTAATTGATGTGCTCCTCGTTCACCGAATCGTATACCACCTGCTGGTAAACACGCGCACAGAAATGTCAACCACTTGAGGGGCCATTTCACGGCCAAGATGCCCAGCCGATGGTTGGTGATGTTCCCCGGAATCGGGCCTTTATGTTGAAGCTTTTTGCCCTTCAACGCCGTCAGCCGCCAGCCAGAACACATAAATCTAGCTGGAAACGACCTGCAACGGGCGGTGTGTTCTAGCCGGTGGCGATAAAGAGACCGCGCGGAAACGAACGACGGACAGAGCCCCGTGCCAGATTATGATCGGTGGCATCGCCGATGCGGTGCGCGCGGTGTGAATTGTGATTTAAATTTATGTCACACCATTCCAAAAGCAATCAAAAACTGTGGCCAAAACTAGATTTTAGCCAAAGCTGGCTCGATGGCTCCGTGGTGTGGTCTTTTTGATGGTCACTTTTTATTAACCTTCATCCAGAACGGCCCAGCAGCCGACAGCGTTGAGCGCTCCACTACGGACTCTCAACAGTCAGTAGTTCAAGTCGTCTCCCCTCCATCTACCGTTGCCTTGTGGATGGTATCTAGGGAGAAAAAAGTTGTCCCCACTGGCGGCGCAGGTATTATGAAAACGTTTGATGAAATTGCGTAATTCATTCTTACAATATGAACGAAAACAAACTTTCGCAAAAAAATAAAACTCTCTCTAAAACACACCAACACTCTCGCCCTTTTTTAAATCCTGTCCTGGTATCGCAAACACCAACACATGGTCTGTGTGTTGCTACTGCTGGTTGGTTGGTTTTATCACGTTCTCTGCTTTGAAGCGACGAGTTCGCCCACCGAGAAACACACCGCGATCAAAGCTCTCCAGCAACACAGCATATAAGCGCAAATTAGTAACGACCAGCAGCAGCAGCCACACCATCAGGCGCATACAAATGAGTTTCATTAACATGCCGCGCCTGACATTCACGAAATAAAAACGCGCTTTAAGCTGCTGCCCGTCCGCTCACTAGTAGCCCCCACTACTCCTTCCTCCTGAAAACTCGCACACAAAATCTACAACCACCAGCCCATGTGCCACCTGGTTGGCGGTGTGCGCAGGACGCGCCAGTTTAATGATAGCGCTCTGCGTTTGCCTCCAAATGGTGATCAAATCTGCTAAGCGCACGCGTGAGCTATTCTGTTCAGTGCGCGACTAACTCCACTACTACTAGTGTTCTTCTAGCAAACTCCTTTGTGTCCTATCGTGTAGACGCTTTGCGCAAGCTGGTATCATCAACGGATGGACTGAAAGCACTCGCCGGACCCCAAACCACCACCAGCTAGCACTTCTGCGCAAAAGAGCAGCAAACACGCGCAACATTAAGTTCGTTGAACCACCGCCAAAAGGCGGCGTCACTTTTTGACACCTCATCCCTCTCTTCCAACACCACCCAACCCCTTCATTGTCTTACGAAACAATGGTGCGAGCGAGCGCGTGCATTTTTTTTTCATAGCAGAGTAGAAGTTTTGAAGGTTTTTCCAACCAAATGGTTGTCTGTTTGTTTGTTTCTCTCTCTCTCTCTCTTTCTGTTCTCCATTTCCAACGCGCAACTGCACCACTGACAAGAGACTAGCCACCGAAAAAGAGCGGAAGCAGAAAAAGGAGCAGCGGAAAAACCGGCGAAAAACTGCAAGACGCATCGATATTGGAAACGAAGCAAAACCCTCGACCGAAGCGATGGGCACCATGGATGGAGCGCGCGCACAGAGGGGCTCCTTTTCGGTTTCGATTTCACACAAATACACTCCCCTCCAGTAATTATACAATTGCATACAGACCCGGAGGGCGGGGGGGGGGGGGGGGTGGCATGAGGGGCCTAGTGGCCTTGCTGCTGCACACAGCGCAGCCAATGGCCACACGAAGCCGATAGCGCGAGCTCTAGCGCGTTCGTCGTCGTCGTCGTCGTCATCGCCGTGGGTTCTTGGTTGGCCGTGTTGGTGGAAATGTGGAAAATGCATCATGCGCACGCTCGCGTCGCAAGCCAAATGGTGGAGAATTGGGGACGGTTGTCACGGGGGGGGCGGCTGATTGACGGAGGCAGCCGGTTTTGCGGGTCAAGGTTAGCAAATTCCGACGCTGCGACGGTCGCAATGGCGCGATTGGTGAAGGTGATAAGGAAGGTGGTGGCGTGGCGTGGCGATGGCGGTGGACACCGTTGTGTTTCGGTCGTCGTGGCCAATGGCAACCCTGGTTTGGTGGGGGGAGGGGCAGGCAACCAACATGGAAACTGTCGTGGAAAACTGGCGTGCCAAGTAGCGGCAGCCGCAGCAGCCGCACCAGCAGCAATGTGCAGTGTTGTTGGTGCACACAGGTTATCGACCGAACGTTTTGGCTCAACCCACCCACCTCGCTAAGGGGTGGAATGAGGAGTGTCTGTATGTGTGAGGATGAGAGGAAAAGTGAAAAATAGCAAACCCTCTTGTAAGCAACGTGGAACGTCTGTTCGTGTTGAGTCAGCCCAGTTCGGTTGAGCACGGTAGGTCCGAACTGCTGCTGCTGCTGCTGCTACTAGAGCAAGGAACAGATGTCATTAGGACGCGAACGCCCGGCTGGTGCAAAGATAATTTTTCGTTTAATTTTGATAGATCACCACCGATGTGCGAAAAATGAGAAACATTAAAAAAATCAAACGAGACATTTGCATGACAGCATTGCAATTATTGATCATTCGCATTCGTTTTTTTAAAGGGATCTTAAGCTGCATAACCGCTTTCAGTGGCCACGATAGCAACATTCAAAGTAAAGAAACAGTTTAATTGGCAAAGCAATGTGTTTGCTCGTCAGAAAAGAGTAACTGTTACCTGATAAAGATGTTAACAACAATTTCAATAAGTAGAATCAAATAATTGCAATTCTAAAAAGAATATTGTTGCAACAGGTTATGATCGAAAGAAATTAAGTCAAACAAGAAACTTATAGTCGACTTTCGGTAATGTAAAGCTCAATATAAATATTTAAACCAAGGAATTTTGACAGTTTGACTTTGCTGCGAATTTTTAACCGAGCTGGATAAGAGCAACTTTGATCGTAAAGAAAGTTTTATTCGTGTCAAACCTGCCAACTGAAATGATAACAGGCCAGGTTTAATCTCTTTATAAACCAGCTTTTAAGAGCCGTTTTTGTACTTAAAAAAAATTAAATTGAGATGTTAGAGCACTGCTGGATCTCCGCCGCGTGAGAGCATCTTATCTGAACAAGCATCATTAACGGGTTTAAACTCGCGCAAAAGATGCACAATATGGACACCACATTCCACGCCGTCCTGCCTGTCTGCCTGCTACCCATTGCCCCACTGACTGGCCACCATGTAAATGGCTTCTAAATACGCAATTACATGGCCGCGACTGGCCTGTCTGCCCAGAGACCGGAGGGGCCGTTAAACGAAACCGTCTCGAATCTTTCTCGAACGTCAAACCGGCGACACCGTGAAGGCCAGGTCGCAACATTTTGTGCAACATTCACCCCCCACCCCCCCCCCCCCCCCCCAAAACGCGATGGCGATGAACTAATGCAAGGGGTGTCCGAGGAGTACGTCTATGTGTGTGCGAACGCAAACGCAAGCGAGAAAACTCAATCCAAACAAAACAAAAGGCTAGAGCTCCACACCCATCCACAACGGGGCGGCAGCAGCAGCTCGCAGTTTTCGCGCGAGGTAACGCTTTGCACGGAGCGAGCTCTGTTGCAATCCAAGGGGGTGTAGCTGTCCATGTGATGGTCAGCGGTGGTCAGTTAATTATCGGAACGAAGCCAAGCGAACACACAGAAAGCTCTCAAGCTGGGCGTTCCATCGTAGGTCGTCACACCCAAAAGAAGAAAAAAAAAACAGGGAACGATTTTCCCATCACCCATAGAGCAACAGCACGGTGACAATTGACGTCTAGGGCGAACAATTGTTGGTAATGTAAAGCTGCTCTCTATAGTAGTAGTTCGTCGTAGCTAATAGCGTTTTTACACCTGTGGCTCGCGTACCACCCGGTTTGCCACATTAACCGTGCCTTTACTTTTAGTCTCATTCAGCTTAGCAGAACATCTTAATTAGTGTTTTGTGCACGGAGCAATTATGGATGCAGCGCGAAGCGAGGTGTCCCCATCAGTGTGTCGTTGTTAGGAGCGTTTTAGATCATCCGTGCTGCCTAATAGAGTCGCGCTTTGTGTTTGGTTGTTGTTAAATGAGAGCCAGATTTGTATATTTCGAGCCTAATGGCAAAACATGAGTTTTCTACTTGTACATGTTGCATCAGAAGTCCTGCAGCTTTTTCGATAATTAAACGATCATCTCTTAAGCTAACAGGTTGGCATTGTGTACGGAATGCTCTTATTTGAGTAGCAAATCAGTAGCATTTTTATAAGCAAATGGACCATCTTTGATTACTATTTAAACCAGAGACATATTTAAGATACATTTCTATTTAGTTAAGTCAGTTTGAAAGGAATTTTTACTGCATAATACTTAAAAAAAATCAATATTAGCGGGATGAAATTCATGCATAAAATGAGGATCATGGAATCCCGAATCTAATTGAAAAATTGTACAAATATCATTAAAGATCATTTCAGAAGCAGACAATGAATTCTATCTCGACTTTATTCGAAATGCGATTACTTACAGGGTAGTAAAAACTCAGTAACTTCTGAAGACGAATTCTATTGTATGAATTTTTGTAAGACTTTTTAACCAACTAAGCTATTATGCTAACAGCATTTCACGTTTTAAGGTTTGTTTAAGAAAGAAATGTAATTAAAAAAAAGGGATTTAGTAACATTTTCAGTGAATCTATTAGGTTCCATTCATCCAACAAATCAAAACCTAATATGGTCGAAAGCCATTCAGCAGATAAAGGCACATTCACTTAACCGAACACAGGCGGATCGCAAGCCCTAGGCCAGTACACAACACCCACCGATCCAGCTCGACTGTATAACGGAAATGCAAAGCAAATCAATCAGTTATTGATGTGGGAACGCTAGGAAGAAGCTAACCGAAGCAATCGAGCAGAGCAGAGCAGCGCAACGACAGCAACAGCCCTTCTCCAGCTTTCAAGGCCAGAGGCACTCGATTTGCATGCTGCTGCTGCTGCTTCCGCACCATCGCCACCACCATCATGAATATCCTTCCATCTGTGCGCGCTCCAAACCATTACCATTCCGTTTGATGTGGCATTACCACTTCTCGCCCACTGACAATCGGATTCATCGGCCGGATTGGACAGCAAATGCTGCTGGATGCTGCTTCATCCCGGTCCCGGTGGCAACCGCGTTGTGGACCGCTTCGCTCTGCTTGCCGCTGCTGTTCTGTTTGCATAAAAATAAAGCCCAAGATGGTGAAGGATCTTGTCCTCCGGATGGCGGTTGACGGTCCGTGAATCGATTGTGTGTTCGATTGCTGCATTTAACAGGCTGTCTGGCATTGTGCTTCGATCGTCGTGCTTTCTCCCTTCGTTCCGCATTCGTTCCTGCTTTAGCAATTCTAGACCATTTTGAGTAATCTTATTCAAATAAAATGACTTTCTTGAATCCAATTCCATCTTCATGATTCGCAAATGCAACTACAACTTCTCCGGAGTGCACCTATAAACCGGTATCGAACCCCTCCGGTACCAGGGCTATGCGCTTGGTGAATAATAAAAATGAAAAATAGCGCTTGCCAGTACCGGAAGCTTCTTAGCATGCATCCAGCACGCACGCACCGTGTGAGAGACCCTTCTCTCTCGTTCTCGGCGGCACCAGTCGACCTTACCACACTGCCGCGCACACTAGACA
>NC_064878.1:27149095-27169095 GCF_943734665.1 Anopheles aquasalis | reverse complement strand
GGGAAGATAGCAAGCAAATCGAATGCACGATTTGTCACAGCTTGACCGCACGAACAGAAGACACGATGCTGGATTGCACCAACCGCACACACTCCACACCTTCACTTCAAGCACCCAAACACACACTTGTTAGTGGCCTCTTCCTCTACCTGGCACATGGACCGGCCCGATGCACCAAAGTGCAACGCAACACGAACACAGCGACCAGCGAGTATCTCGTGTTTGCACCACGAAAGTGCATCACGTTGTGTTGTTGCTGTTGCCTGTTATCACCAGGACCGACCACCCGCCAGACCCAATCAGAGGCTTGGCCTCTGGGCCGATGCCGGTGCCGATGATTCCGTCGAACTCGACGGCCCCTGATGCAGTTCCACGTCCAGAGCGTGAGCGAGTGCGAGAGGAACCCCGTTGACCCCGTTCTTCGTTCGATCGATTCGAGCAACGCTTCAACAGCACCGAGGGAATGCACCAACCAAACAACAACCCTTCGCACTTCCTTCGTGTTTCGATATCGCGATAGAATCCGCCGTTTCCTCGAGAACGCCAAGAACAAACACGACGCTAACCTGGGCATCAGCGTGGCGTTCTTTTGCACCACGGAATGGGGACCGATTAGGTAGGTAGTGTACAACACTAACAGACACTCTGTATAACGGTGGAGGGTTGGGGACGACACAACACTAGCCGGTCGACGAAGACGAAGACGACGACGACGCGCGGTTTCGATCCGCCCGCATCAGTGGATGGTGAGTGACTAACTCGCGGCGCGCCATCGCGTGAAGAGAGAAAGTATACGCCACGCCAAACGCCAGCCACTGCACACCAAAGCCGAGACTTCGGCGGGAGTTCTTGGAGTTCCACGAGCGCGTTCCGCGAGCGCGAGAGACCCAATGCTTCACCATGATTGGGGAGCAGCACAAGGATTTTGGTTGGAGAAGCTACGGCTCCCAGTTAGCATACACTGTTCTCTCTCTCTCTCTCTCTCTCTCTCTCTGCTCGCTCTCTGCTCGCTCTCTGCTTGCTCTCTCTCTTTATGTTTCTCGATTGTCCGAGAGAAGCTGTATGCGTGATTAGGCGAATGCAAGAAAGATCACCAATCGGCTTCTTCTATAAACTGCAGCGGATGCATCTTGTCATCCATTGCAAAGACAGGAAAAAGGAGAAAGAAAATAAAAGGCAGTAAAGGGTACGGAGCGCTGAGAGCTGCAGAAGCAGTATTGATTGGAAGTTGTGGAGTTTAATTCATGATCCATGTGACTTCTTTACAATTAACTTGACTCCACATTGCCACCTGTTGGCGTAGCCTTATCACGAACGGAACAGGCAAACACCAGTGTGATCATCGAGAGTAAGAGTTAGATCATTTTCAGTTGGCTTGCCGCGAAGCCGGAAGAAAAAAAAACGGAAACAACAAAGAAGACACTAACCGGCCACAAGTCGTACTGTGTGATAGGAACCCAGAGACTAGATAAAAGAACCAAGAAAGATGGCCAACCAGCACGCCAACCATTCCTGCCGCGAATCTGGCAGAAAAACCGGTTCATGATCAGGGCGCCGTACAGGTTGTGTATTTTTCGCGTAGAAGCAGCGCTATGCGCGTCATTACACATGGTCCGTGGTGGTCGCCGCGGTTATGCGGGGACGAGCGAGCGAGCAAGAGCGAGATACGCCGCACGCAGCACCAAGCGGCACCAAGCGGCGAGAGCATCCGCTCATGATGATCATCACAATGACGATGATCATCATGTGGTGACATTCGAGAAACGCAAAGGTTCAAAGCCAACTCGATGGGGGGAGAACCGGCGAAGAGCGAAAAGAGGCGTGAGATCATGGTAGCGACGATCGTTGATGATTGCATGATGATGATCACGCTCACTCTCTCTCTCTCTCTCTCTCGATTTCTTGTGTGTCTCGTGGATATCTTAACGTAACGATCATAAGGCAGCAACTCACCGTATCTGCCCCCGGGAGCATAGGCCACGGGGTGATCGGTGTACGAGAAGGTTGATAAAAATGCCGATATTTGTATGCCAAGCGTGTTGGAAGTGTTTAGAGGAGTATCGATGATTCTGAAGAGAACAATTTCTGTTGAAAAAGTACTTCCAGATGACAAAAGACTCAGATTAACGAGTGAAACAAGTGAACAGCATGGCCAGAAGAGTCTACAGTTTAGATCACACATTTCACTCTTTACTTGGCAGGTTATAGAGCCTATACCTATCCTTTTAAGGCCTTTTAACTAACAGAATCCCAAGCGTACCAGATGGCAATGCTACAACGAGAATCCGACCGCAGCTTAACCTTCTGGAGTTCCCCTCTAGAAAAACTATTCTACTAACGCCGAAGAGTCGAGAACTAAGTTCAACCAAGCACATGAAGATGACTTCCATTGCTGCTGCTGCTGCTGCTGCTGCTGCTGCTGCTGCTGCTGCAACTTACGACATACCCAACCCAAAACGACGACACTCCACACACAAACACACACTCTAGACGTGACATGGAGTCACGGCCAAAAAGGGCACCAACCGACCTAATCCTCTCGCCACACCCCAACCCATAGAGACTCCCTGGAGGCGAGGTGGCCGGTAGGTCACAAGGTCCATGTTGCAGGGGGTGCGAGAAATCAGCGGACCGCGGGAGTGATCGCGACGCGACTGACTAGAGTTTAGCCACAAGGGCCACGGATCCGGCCACCCGGTTCGATCTTTCCGACCTTTGACTATGCGAGTCGGCGGCGAGTGCCACGGTGTATCTATTGTTTCGTCAGGGTCTTGAAGTCGAATGATGATCGGATGGTATCTTAGCGAGTCGCTGCGCTAGCCTCGCCAAAAAGCGTGGCACGATGTTGAAATGAGAGAATCGATTTGTTCGAGTGAATTCTTGACATCGAACAGATGGATTCTATCGCACGATGGAACTGGGGAAGGTGCAACAGATGTAGAGAAGGTTTACAGACGTAACACCTTTCGAGCAGTGAAGCCGCTGATTTGAGGAAGTTGCAGAATGATAGTCAGGTCTGGGTTTATCGAAGTCGGAACCTTTTTTTTCTTTCATCAAAGCATGGAATGGCATTGCCTTTTTGTAATAAAAGATTATAAACAAAATGTAACTTTTCAAGAAGAGAAATTAAGTAGCAAAGGAAGCAATGAACTTATAATGATGTTATAAAAAATATTGCAATAATAATTGCAGCATAAAATAGCAATGTCTTATTAGTACCATGTGTTTCTTGTGCTTTGGAGTAAATATATCGGACTTTCATTAGTTATCTTCCGAATAATTTATACTAGTTGATTAACACGAGACATGCTCAGTAAAAATAGAATCTAATAAAAGCATAACTTATACTCAATTGTACACTACCCGACAGGTAATTACTCAATAACATCGTATAGTCAGCATGAACGTCATTCTCGTCAAAAGTGTACTGCAAAACTTTTTTCCACCGGCGCCTCCCCCTCTCTCTCTCTCACACACTAAAAGTATTATCTGGGCGAAGATAACACCCGGTAATCATGCACCGCGCACCTAATATTTTCCAACCGAACGTTACATTCCAGCAACCTATAGTCGGTCCATGTGAGATTGGTTAAAAAGTTTTAATTAAAACGCTCACAGACACACACCAGCGAGAGAGAGAGAACGAGCGCCATCACCATCCATAAACGGTGGAAGGCTTTACAGGTCCTCGCAATGAAGATCCTGCGATGAGCAGCGTGAATATTACTGTGGCAACTCCTACGCTGACATCGCTGAAGCTAGATTGTAACCCCTTATGCTTAATAGTGAGGAAGTAAGCGATTAAATTTCCTTTACAAGTGAATATTATTAGCTAACTTCAAATGAAATTTAAACACCATTAAGCTTTTCCGGATGTTCGTCACCAGAAGTGAAATGCATGATGGCGTGATCTTAACAACAGCTACAACAAAACATTTTACATTTTATAGGATAAGCGAACTCACTACTACAGCAACGAAGCAAAGAAGCAAAAAGTGCAAGGAGAAGTGCAATCTGCAACTCCGACCACCTTTCACTCGCATGTAAAAGCATTAAAAAAAGAAAGCAAAAAGAACTTCACTCCAAGTCCACCACACACGCCGTTACCGCGCACTTTATCCAATGGCCAAGAACATTGGTGTAAAGCTTCCGACAACTCATCGTTCCTGTAGATGCCCATAAGAGCCAGCCCAGAACGAGAGAGAGGAAGAGACTCTAAGTTTGTGAGTAATAAGGAGAAGAAACATCATAAATTCCTTTAAACTCCTTTTTCGCAGCACACACGACGACGACGACGACGACGAGTTCCTTCAGCACTGATCGATTCACCATCCTGGCGTTGGCGCAGGAACGCAAACGATGCAACCATGAACGAAGAACCCAGGGCATGTAGACCCCCGGTGTGGCCCGGTGGAGAAGCTTGAGAATTCGATTTGAATTTTACGATGAAGCCGTAAAACTTCATCGCCCTCATCTTAGCTCACGGTCACCAGCGTTTGCGCGAGCGCGCCCCGGTGAGCTATTCCTTCGCTACCACTACGCGGACACCTTTACCACCTTTTGGCATCCCCTTCCTAGGGCCCAGCATTGGCCAAGATGTTCCACCAGTGCCTTCGTCACCGGCCCCCGGAGGCAGATGGAGTTCTAGGAACATTTTCTTACGTTTTGACAAAAGATAATTTATGATTCCTCTAACGAACTCGTGCTAAAGTAGCAATTAAACGGGGATCGGAGCAGCATGGTTGATCGGTGATTTGCCTCGAGAATAAAACCTCGAAGATGCTAGTCAGCATAAACTGCTGATGTAGTTGGAATGAACGTTTCCAGAAACATAAGTGTTAACTCTGCATATTACCTGCAGAGTATCTTTGGTATAAGGAAAACATTTCCTTGGCGATTCTCTGTAAAACTCATCTTCAAGAATCAGGTTAAAAATCCTTGCTGACGCTTGTTATCTAACGAGCATTTACAACTTCTGAAAGCACTTTATCCGACATTATCGCACCATTAGCCAGCAGCTTATTATCCTTTCTTCTTAACTCGCCGATGGAACGATCCTTCCTTATTGCACCGGAAAGCCAATCTCAACGAACCATGGCACGAGACCAAAAGAAAGGACAGCATGGCAATCACTCTTCGACGTAAATAGAAGTTAGTTCCGCGCGGAAAACAAAACGAAAAAAAACTTGAAAGCACAAAACAAAAGTGCAGCCTCCATCTGACTCCAGTGGCATAAGAAGATCACTAAAATCAAGGTCCTTCGATTATAGTCGGACAAAACAATGCTGATCCTAAAGAGCGGGTGTAGAACGTGGTTTCGCAAGGGAAAAACGCTTCTTCTCCAGAAAACAATCCCAGGAATAGCGCCGAATAGCGATGAAAAGCGCACAAAAAGTGCAATAAATTAAGAGCCTTTTGCAGCAATTTATCGCGCACAGAGGAGGAACGCTGGCTTCCGTGTTTTACGCCCTACGGAGGGAGGAGCCCTAGTCGGACATGAGCTACTGCCACCTTGCCCTTTTCTGATCTTTATCCAACCAAACCAACGCGAAAGCCAATCCCGAACCTTCCGTGTCAAGGATGAATCTCCAGTGTTGTAGCACTTTCAGCTTAGTGGTTAGCCCGAGGTTGGTTCATTAGATGTTGTTCTTCAGCTTCTTCGCCAGGGATTTACTGTGTATTGAATCGTGTTTTTCAATACGATGCAGCAACACGTGCAGGAGATGGTGGTGAGTTGTTGGTGAGCTGCACAAACAGTGCAACAGGGAGTCGAGAGTTTGTGATTCCGTTGTTCGGGCTAATAACGCTAAGCCCCCCCCCCCCCCCCCCCCCCTTCCCGAGAGGTAACCATAATTCTACGTGCGAAAGTTTAGACGGGAAACATAACAGCATTTGCGATGGTGGTGCACAAGCAGCTCATTAGTTGCAGTAAACATGTAACTTTTGCTAGGGATGGTTACTGAAATGGCAGTGCTTTTGCCATTTATTTTTATATCGAGAGAGCTGAGCTCAACTATTACATTGTATTATTATTAGCTAACAAACTTCTTTAATAGGACATTTAAGATTGCTAATAAAGCTGCAAAATACTCTTCAACTTATAAAATATCCTTCATTTATTCTCCAACTACTTGCTTTTAAAAATTTTTCTTAATACTTCTGTATCTCTCTGCAGTAATTATTACTTCGATTACGGGAGATCTGCTACTTCACATAAACTATTTTTTATTCGCACGTACTTTTTTAGTGTTTTCAAGATTCTGACACATTTTCTACGCAATGTTTGATCTGCACTCTTTAATATCCGTTTTTGTTTTAGAAGTGTAGACGTCGAGATTAATTTATTAAATTATTTTAAATATATGTTGTCATTTTTTATATGAAATCATTTTTATGATGGAAAGATGTTGATACCGAAGATTGTCTCTGATTGCAAATCGTAAGAATACTCTTGCTTATTCTATGAACAAAAAATGGATTATTGAGTTGATTAAAGTGGATTAGAGAACCTGAATCACCACCAGTTATGCATTACATACCATTTTCCAAAACACAACTTTCGACACTCCTTTTTCCTTCTTTGCCATTTCCACTCCAAATGACTGCAGAACTAGGTCACTACATCGTGACACCATCATCGACAACGCCACCTTCGGCGAGGGATCCTGATGCCCTAGATCGGAAAACGCTACGCCATTTTCCAAGGTTATCAGCTGATGGTCAACATAACCACCCGAATGGTGTGTCTTTTTTGTGTTACTTTCATTCCCCCGGAATAGCTTCCCCGTAGGACACACCACAAACAGCTCCCTCCCTTGGGAGAAATGCTAAACAATGTAAAATCTAAAAACACTAAACCACCATGACTGCGACCCCCGGCGACACTCGGTCAAGTCCATCGCAATGAGTTGCATCGGTAGTTGCACCACTGGAATCCTTTATGTGCCATCGGCTGCACTGCCCTCCCTGAAGGATACACAACACGCTCCTTGTGATGCGAACCCGCCCCAGGAGGGTACTACCTTAATACAGCATAAACTCTGAAATTTGCTGCGTGATTGCGTCGCACTACTACTGCTACTGCAACCATGCTACTAACCACGAAGCGAAACCACGCTTTGAAGGACATTGCAAGGATACAGAGAGAAAGAAAGGGTAGCTGCTGCTTCATCATGTGCTGATGCTTGCGTGTTCCGATATGTGAATCAAATTCATCCTTTTTCATTTCCAGGGGACAAAATTACTTAACTTTCAAATGACATTCACCGTCGACACCACCGTTGGCTGGTCGAAGGTTAAATGAAGCTTTCCATTCCATCGGTTTAGGACATGAAACACATACCATTTCCGACCGTTAATTTGTTCGCTTGCACGTACAAACGGGTCCACCAGGGGAAGGACAAAGGCAACATTCAAGTGCTAAAAGTACTCTCATCTTCTGACCCAGCAGCAACCAGGACGCGCATTGTTAGCAAGCGCATCAAATTAAGCTTCGCTTAATCTTCCGATCTCCGCTATCCATCTGTCTGACGGGTCTCTGCCGTTGACAAGCACAAAATTACAACGGCAGAAATGCACCACAACTGCTCTGCGACGTCCTCGTTGCTGGTGTAACGGAACAAGGGAAGCGAGTGGCCAGCAAGCTGAGCGAAGCTCAATGTCTCAATTCGCGCCACCATCAGCACCATCGATCGAAGGAGTAACTTTTCCCATTCCGCTAACACTCTTTAGCCTTGTTCCTGTTAGCTAACTAGTCGTTAACGGGGATTGCAACTCCGGTTCGGTTCCCCTGGAGGGGCTACCGGAAATGCGTCGCATGGAATGCGCTACTGGAGCACCATCGCGCTCGATAAACCATCCACACAAAAACTTGCAGAAACCACCAGGCGACCAGCCAGGAGTGGACCAGCCGGAACTGGTGGTGCATTTGTTGCGCACTGATTACGATCGAGAGCAACCGGGGAAGGGCATGGCCAACTTCATCTTCGGTGCATAACAAAGTCCACCCGGAAGTCCTCATCAATGGCGCGTAAGTTTGAAGGACACCTTCCGGCACTGTTTGAGTCCTTACAATCTAACGCCACGAGGGTGCGACATGGCTCCGATTTGTTGTCGACGTCTTTAGAACCTGCCGATGGGTAAGTAATGCCCTTTGGCGTCTAATTTGATAGCGTGAACTTGACGTTCGGGGATGCGCACATTAATGGTAGCGGAAAATTGGTTGTCAGCACTGTGGAGATAATATTCTGAGGGAGATCTTCGTTGTACAAATAGGCCAAGGGGACAAAGTTGTTGCTGAACACAGACGTCGCGTCATGAATGATTCTACATCGATGACTCGCGTTCGTTTAAATTAGTTTTAACGAAAAGCAAATGATAATGCAATCACCATCGAGTATTCTACTGATGCACAATTGCAATTGAATGGTCCTCGCCATATAATGTTGCAATGCAAACAAATGCAACTAAAACTCTTTTTACAGATTTCGAAAAAAAATCGTTTAAGACTCCTCAAACTCATGACTGACAAATCAATCAAATAAAGATCCCCCAGCAGCCCCCTAATGCAATTACAATCATGCGATGCCAATTCCGTGACCTCACGCTGGCCGTTTTCTGGTGAAAAATATAAATCGCCCGCCAGCAGGAGCAGCAAAAGCACGCTCGCCCGAGACCACGCTGGTAGTAATCAGGCAATCAGGCAGCAGTAAGAACTCACCGGAACCCAGCTGCTGCCGTGTCTTCGCGGAAACACGCAACGTCTACGGCGGTAGCCGTCATTCCTTGCGCTAACGATATACCGACGAAAGGAAGGAAGAGATAGACAGAGAACGAACCGAACTGAATGGAAGGACGACTCTGATTTTGCCAATAAGAAAACCTCCCACCCTCCCTGGGGAGGCACGAAATCAAATTCCAGACAAGCTTTCCCCCAACGGCCCCGTCAAGCTCAACGCCTCTCTCTCTCTCTCTCGTCCCCATTAATGTTTATCCTTTCAGCACAACGCAGATGACGACATCGCATCGCAGACAGGCCATTGCCCTCTGGGTTGCCACACTAACTTGGAGGCTGTGCAGAGAGAGATAGAGAGAGAGAGACGGCGAGCAGTTAATCGAGCGACACGCGGCAGACGAAGCAAAAGATAAAGGATATGGACAAGGCTAGAGGGAGCAGCCACAGAAGGAGACGACACGTTTTCGGTAAGGTGTCTGAAAGTGAATTAGCAGCACAATCTCAAGATCAACTAGAAACTCTCTGTTCCATTCTGCTAATGACTTCATTTGCACCAAGGATCGATTGCATAGTTTGGCTTCTTTCATGTAACAGCTTTCATCCCCAAAAGCATGAAACATAGTAAAGAAGATGAAATACTAAACACTACCATGATAGAATGTCCAAAATCGAAACAATTCTCATCTGAAAGAACAAAACAGAAGCAAAATTTCAATATTACTAGCATCCTTCTAGTCGTAGTCAGTCCTTTTTCCCATTCTGGCAGCCCTACTAGGAACACCGTTTACGGAAATCAACTCCCTCAGTCAAAGGAAAAACCGAAAAAAAGAAAAACCGAAGCCAGAACGACAAAACACCAAATGTGCCAATCTCCGAGAACGCCGAGGACCTGTCCGGAATTGCGAACCGTACCCCAGGAGCCTAGGGTAAAGGAAGAAAGACCCACGAGACGAAAGGACGAGGCGTTGGTGACTGCTGCTGCGTCTGAAACATGCCAAATTGGTCCAATGAACCGGCGACCTCTAGTCAAGGACGTCTCGGCGCGGTGCTCTCGGAAGCGCAAGTCGGAACCACAACACCAGCCCCCCGGCCAGCCAGCCAGCCACGGCCTGCCAGACGATCACGGTGTCCTCCCTCACCGGAGCATCACCGGCTCCGTAGCGAGAGAGAGAGAGGGAGAGAGAGCTTTGCTTCCGTCAACCAACAGCAACATCAACAGCGACGCCCATTTCCGTTCAGCGTGACGGTGCTGCTGCTCTTATTTTTCATCTTTTTACAAAGTTTTTACGGAAAGCGGTAGGGGGGGGGGGCGCACTCACACGCAATATCGTAATTCCTGCGAAACCCCAGACGCTTTTTTTGACGTTTCGCGTGGTCCCAAAAAAGAAAAAGGACGAAAATGTAGTCTTTACGTGGTGAACGAGGCTTTAAAGAAGCGTTTGGAGATTGGTGGATCGGTGGTTCTCACGAGGATGGTAAGGATTGTTGAGAAGGGAGTGCAAACGACATCACGCGGTTTATTATCAGCCACGGTGAGTGGCTTTTAAGGACCTCTCTGGGAGCTTTTGCAATGAGTTATTTGAACTGATTTGAACGTTTAATACTAAACTAAAAAGCATAAATAATTATTGTTTTAGGATCCAGGATCATAAAAAGGATTCCAATAGCTTTTAATTCAAATTGAGCAATTCGCAGATCTTATGCTGTTCAACGTGCAGGTCCTTGAACATCATTGCATAAACCGCATCGACTGATAATGAGTTCCGTCTGGCGGAATTCTTTTCTTTTTTTGTCCGATACTCGCCAACATTTTCGGTAACGTTACTCCCGCAAGGCCTGGATCTTCCACGGGATCCACCCAATTAAAATCATTTCCCAGACGAAGGACTCCGAGATACCAGTACAAGGATGCCACTACTGTCTAGGCTGCTGTACTCACTTTCTCTCTCACACACACTCTCCCTCTCTCTCTCTCTCTCTCTCTCTCTCTCTCTCTCTCTCTCTCTCTCTCTCTCTCTCTCTCTCTCTCTCTCTCTCTCTCTCTCTCTCTCTCTCTCTCTCTCTCTCTCTCTCTCTCTCTCTCTCTCTGGCCTGGCGGTCCATCTGACATAATGCAGGGGGTCAAGGACGTTTGAATAACAGACGGTTGTATGACGATGACGACGATGACGCGACGTCGCAGACGAAATGAGTTCCTTGGCCCCACCATTTGGCCCCAAAAATATCACGAAAAAGGAGCCTCTTCTACACAAAAGGGAACTCACCGATCCTGCTGAACCTTGCGCTCTCCATCCCATTCCATTCCTCAATTATCTCACCTTCCGCATCCGGTTCTCCTGCTTGCTGGGAAAATCTAGTACAAAGGAAAGTGAGCCGGTTCTTCGCCTACGCATCGCATGGAAAGGTCCTTGCGAGCGGTGATGCACCCTGTTTTGGAGGGAGGAAGGTGGCATATATAACCACAAGGACGGACGGTTATGCTTTCCACTTCCGTGAAAGTTGATGCGATTCTATTAAGTAACCGGGATCACGGGACCACGGAGCCACAATGCGATAATTCGCTTTCCCATTGGCCATTTATCTTGTCACACGGCGCGTCGAGAGTTACGGAGCGTGCTTTGCCTTGGAGAATGATTTCGGCTGCTACTGTCTGGTGAGGAAAGAAGCTGTATGATCGATTGAACGAGGCTGGCGGTGGCACGTCTGATAAATTGGTACCGACTGATCGTAACGACGAGAAGATGATGTAGATGATTTCTGCGGAAAGCATCATTCTGCCACATCAATTTGTCATTTCCACACTTCGCAGTTCCGAATGGATAGTTTCGCTGTCGTCACTTTTAATCGGTTAGAAGTAACGATTGATAGATAATCTGAACGCACTGGAAATGTTGCTCCAGTGCCTCTTCTTACTCACTATCAAATGCTTGGTGAAAATGTGCAAAAAAGGGCTCTTGATTCATAAAATGAGTTATGATTGTAATCCGAAAAATAAAAAATCAGTTCCAATATTCGCATTACTTTTAATTCGTACTCAAAATCACATAAAAAGCCCAAAAAATAATACATTTGGTGAAACAAACCTTCTTCCTATTGCATACCGTAGGAGGAATTATTCCGCCAAAGATTTCCTGAAAAGTTGCTGGTTTCAAACGTCCGCATTTTAAATTTAACGAGCAAATTCTAAATAACAAACAACATAAAGATAGCAAAAAAAGAAAGAAAATATATAACTCAATCTAATATCTTTTTAGAACCTTCATGTTATTCTAGCTAATCATGATTTTAAAAAGAATATGCAGCGAAATTAAATATTAGTTCTAATTTAACATTTAGCTCGCACTACTGGTTTTTTACTACCGACATATAGTACAGGATGAAAGAAAAATATTTAAGAGATTTTGAAATACAGACAACAGAAATTTAGAAAATATAATTGACAAACGAATAGCGCAAAAGATACAAAAACAATTTTTGTAAGGAACATCGCATTTCGCGTTTTAATTAGGTCACAAAACATAATGTTACAAAGTTTGAATCGTCGATAAGCAGCTATAACGATTTATTTATCGTATCAAGCATGATTTTAAGCAATTGCTCGGCATATAAAACAAAATACAAAATAATCTTAGAAACCAAATACAATTCTCTAGCACAATTTACAAGGTCGCAAGTATATCAATCATATCGTACCGCACCAAAAAAAAAATGCAGATAGAACGAACATATTTGCAAACCACACCATTCTCGCATAGCCCCTAGCGCGTATCACTACACGTAGCATATGTGGCAAACGCCCAGCACACGATAAGAACAAGAACGAATGAACGAAGGAAAAATGATGAAATAATTCGCAGCAAAAAAAGGGTAATCGCTAGGAAGGGGGGTTGGGAAGCGGCTGCGGGTCACGTGTGGGTACGATCTTTTTCCCCTGACCTATCGCAACACGCATTCCGCACATATTGGCCACCGGTGCGAGGAGTTACGTTCTTCCATCCTTCCTCGCATTATTTTTTTTAATATTCTCCTTCGTTCTGGCCCCATCTTTCGCTCACTCGGTTCGCTTTCCCAACATTCTCTCATATTGTTTATCATTCGTCCCGTTCGTTCGTTCGTTTCGCCTCGTACCAAGAAATCTTCAACAGCGCAGTGTAGTGATCCGTGGTACGTTTGGGTTATTAAGTTTTTTCCGCGCACATTTCAGGGGCCACCCGCTTCAACATGGAGCCGCAACTCATTCCGTTCCGACCCGGCTTGGCTTTCAATTTGCAGCTACACAGTCGCGAGTCCATCGTTGGAGGACTTTTTCGCAGCATTTAATACAGCATTTCTCTCTCTCTCTCTCGCTTCACTCACTTCTATGACCTCTAAGGGGGGGGGGGGGGGGGGGGGGGGCAGCATAAAAGCATTACTTCGCTTCAACACGTGAGATTAGATTTCTCTTCTCGTTCTGTATGTTCTCTTTGCGTCCTCATCCTCGATGCCGAACGATCGCACATCGTCTTAACTCACACCACGTGCTTCAAACATTGCTGTACATCGCTTACCCCTTCAAGCTTATACGGTGGTGAGAATGGCCCCAGGGCACAAGCCGGCCACGGTGAATGGCCAAATGGTCAACGGTTGTAAATGACGATAGCATGGCGTTGTGCAGGGTATGGTACACTCCGTACGGTAGGATCATGTGACTCACCCAAAAAGGTCACCGAAAGACCGCCGAAGAGCGTAACGCTTAAATTGGCCACTCGAATGTGCAGTAAAGGGGCAGATGCCACTCTGTACGGTATCCTATTAAGCTTTATATTCAAGAAACTGAAATAACTCCTATAGACTTCATTTGAAATAGTTTTTAAAATAAATCAATAGTAAACACAAGAACATAACCGCAATATAGCGAACAATTTCTCTCGCAATAGATATCTTGGAACTTATGGAGCCTGACTGTTGTGCAAAATCACTATCTAGCATATATTGCGACCACACCTTCCTGCAAACAGTGCAACAGGAATTGGCTCTTCGATTTCGAAGAAAATGTCTTCCGGATTGTGGCAACGAACGGAACGACAAGAGCATGTTCAAGGACTACATAGTATGTCTATGTATTGCAAACGCTGGAAAAGGGAACCAACGTAACGTGCATTGACACTAAAAAGATGAGGTTGCCTTTGCGCACAGTATGTCAACTGATAAGAGGCTCCATCATGTTTTATATAAAGGACATAAAGGATGCTATGAGCTACAACAAGGTATAGGTTATGTTCTTCTAAAAGTATAGAACAATTAAAGGGACAAATGGTCGATTTTTTTGTACCTCAAACCTATGCTACCAACGGATAGAAACACGTGACCATTAGAAGAATCCAGGGGACCTTGACTCGTTAGCTCCTGCAAGCTACACGTACATTTCGATCCAGCTTTCTTCCTACGACATGTTTACACAACAAATCCCTTAGCGTATAACCTACACCAGGGGGCACCAGCAACGGTTGAGTTGAGTAGAGTGGCCCGGATTACGTATCCATCGCTTCTTGCGATGAATCTAATCTTGTTGAGGTAGGTTCGGGTTCGCGACCGACCACCGACCGACCGACCGAGGTGATAAGAGTTCAGGAGGGCGAACGAACTTTCGCCGATAAAGTGTAAACTGAGCAGCAGCAGCAGCAGCTGGAGGCACCCTCCATCTCGCTAACCAAACACTAATGACACACTGCTCGCTCTCCGGCATCCTGACTGGAGCGGGAATAAACGTGTCACCCCGCGAAGGGCGAAACCATAATTGAAAGTTCATCAACATGGGTGTGGGTGGGTAAATTGGATTCCCGAAATCCCCGTCCACTCTACAACACCTCCAGGAGGTCAACAGACGGATCACCACAGCAACGGTTTGCACAGCAAGCAGCATCGGCCCAAAGGGCAGGATAACAAAAAAACGAAACGAAACGACCTTGCTTCGGTTGACGCCGGTGAGTGGTGCGCAGCGTGTTCGGGGAAGGATTTTCGGGGAAATGGCCGACAGGACAATGGCACAAACGGTAACCTATGTGTTCTGGACGGCGTTCCACCGGCTGCTGCATCGCAAGGACCAGAAGAAAGCTGGCAAGGGAAAGTGCAGTACACTGTGGCCAAAGGATAACGACCAGGTGTGTTTGTTGGTGTGAGTCGTTTCTGGGAATGTTCACGTTGCACGGGAGCGATGCTCCAAGACATTGCCGACGAGGGGGGGGGGGGTTGTATCGCGAACGAAGGCAATAATCCCATTGATGGCATGTTGGGTTTGGTGTGTACTACGTCAACTCGTCGCTTGGCAACCGGGATACACCAGAGAGTGTTGCTGTGGTTTGTACACATCTTCTCAACAGACAAGCCACGGGAGCTAGTCAAATGTAATTGAAACTCTTGGGTGTAGCTGATTGGATTTAAAAAAGATGGCTAAAGATGGTAAGCGTAGCTGTCTCTAAAAAAGTTCATCCTGTTTTCTAGTCGTTTAATTATAACTCGTTAACTAACTTGATTTATTTTTATTCAATTAAATCGTATCCAAAATATTCATAAAATGACTTGTTAGGCACATTCAAATGTTTCCAATTATTGATGTTATGCGATAAATTGTTATCTGGGCAAATTTATCATCTGGAGGAAGAGTATTGACTATTATTGATGATTAGAAATCGATAAAAAAAACAATTGCTAAAAAGAAGATGTACAATAACTTTTTTTAAATACGTATTGAAAGACTTGATCTTAACATAAGTAAATTACTTAAGCTACTGTAGATAATGATACGGTAATGATCTACCGAACCCATTAGTCTCTAAAATGACGAACTCCATAGACGATTAATGGATCTATTCCTAGAAATCACATTATCATCATATTCAAATTGGTAAAAGCGAACGCGATCCATAATTTTTGTAAAATTGAACATTAGCAGTGGATCTTGTTGAATCGCTTTTACAGAATCAATTTGTAACCATGATAAAAAGAAACATTATTTGTAGGCCTTATTCCTGTACAAGTTCTCGCAAGAGAATGAAAAGAAAGAACTACTAACGCCACTAACGTTGTATTCCTTTAGCAAGCTTAGTCCTTCAGTCACGTCAAACTATAGATGCTAATTATATGCTTTTCCATAGCACTCTGTCCTTCGCAACCGGAATCCCTGCTGTTGTCATGTTCGCCAGCACGTGAAACTGTTGTCCCCACGGTTTGCCTGTCCGGACACCTTCGGGAGGTGCAAGGTGTATATCCATTGATCCTGCTGCGAATGCGAATGACCACCTGAGTTTTGGGAATGTCGTTGTCCTAGGTCAGTGCCTAGGTTGCCTGAACGCCCTGAGAAACCTCCCGACCGCACACACCGGCAATTTCGGGCGTGGTGATGCAATCTGCGGTTCCTTCGTTCCTTCCCGTTCCGAAGACGACCGGGCGGACTGCTTTACATACGCAACGAACTCCGTGGCGAAGGACAATGTTTCTCGCATCGCAGGAACCAAAGAGAAACGTGGAACACGACTGCACAGTTTATGTACATTATCGTAGCAAGCTCTGCTCTTCCTTGCTATCAGCATGTCAACGCAAGTCAACAAATTCTGTTAATATTATCACAGCGCATACATAAGCGGCACTCTGTCCCTTTCTTGAAGTTCGGGCAATCCTCGAGCGAAGAGGACGGAAAAGTCCGGAACCGGAAATGGAAAGTGACGGTTTTATGTGCTTTCGCGGCACATACACATAAAGGCACATCATGCTCCAAACTAACGAAAAAGGACTCATCTGCATTCCGAAACATGGGCCGAATGGTTCGAGAAATGGCGGACGAAAGCGTTTTAGGCAAAAAACAAACAGGATCAAACAAACCACCAACGGGAACCAGGCAGCGCCGGTTATGTGATGCGAGAATCGATCGATCGTCATCGCGTCATCGGTCACGCCGGTGGCCTGCAGCAGCAGGAGGTTTTTCAAGTTCATTGCCTTTCCAGGAATGGAAATAGAAAAACCGGGAGGTGGGAAAGGGTGCATTGCATTCCTTTCGCCAACGTCCTTGCCTGCGCGTTGCACCTACTGCCACTTTTGGAGGTGAAGTTTCGCTAAAAGTGCGCCGACGCCGACGGTGCACACATACACGCACCGCGGGCAGTGAAAACGCGCGGCTGCTGTTGCAGTTTGCACCAAACGAGGGCGATGGTATAGAGCGGCGAAACCGAATGGCCCCCATGGACGAGCCCCGTTGGGTAAATGGGTGTGGATCCGGAGCAAAAATTCTCTTCCAAAACCTTCGCTTTTTCCGGATTCTAATGGCGTGTGGCGGTGCTTGTCACTGCGCCCTCGGGAGACTGATAACCGAATTCGAATCAAGCGCCCGACGTCAATGAACCGCGCCTGCTGCTGGCCGTTATCTAATCAAAAAGTGCTCCAGATGCACCTAATAGCAAGCCGTGGAGTCGTCGAGGCTTCGAGGTTGATCGGGGAGACGGAGGTGGAGCTTTGTTTACATCGTTATCGAATAACTGGCTTATCATTGCGCTTATCGATATTCCGCTTTTCAACCAGATGTGAACCAGTTTTTGGCCGCCAGTCGATGGTACCTTGGATGCACCGGATGATGATGCACGCACGAGACGGAATAATTTGTTTATAAACTCGATCCCTCTCGCGTGGACGAGCGCATGTGTCTGTGTTGCCGCCGCCGTCGTCGTCGTCGCCGTCGTCGCCGTCGTCGCCGTGGTGCGTTATGTTGGACGCAGGGTTAAAAATAGAACCCGCCCTAGGCGGCCACGGGGGCGAATGGACGGACGGGCGCGAGGAGATGAACTTTTTGGTGAAACCAAAACCAAACCAAAAGAAAATCAGATGCATCGCTGTGCGGCAGCCACTACAAAAAAAAGCAAGGAATTATTGGAAACACTTACCACACTCTCCGGCGGGGTGCGTTAAAATCACTGCGATTTCCAAAATCACGTAGACGTCGAAGCGGGACTATTGCCATGGAAACCATGGATCGCTCTGACCGGCCATCGACGCCTCTTGGCGATGGAGAGTATTTCTGAAAACACCAACAGCATCAACAGCAACCCGGATTTCACTTCACAACCCTTTTCATCACTACGGGAGGAGGGAAAGGGCGCCCCATTTGCTTCCCTCATCCAACCCAAATCTATGCTGCGGCTGCTGGCCAGCTACCATCAGCATCTCGATTGCTCGGCACCACGCACTTCACGGAACAACGTCTCGGCACGATAGGCGCACAGAACTACGGTGATAAGATAGAGGCCACGATCACGGCGGATTTGTCGCTTACCATTTTACGGAAACACTACGCGGAAAAGATGGGTTTGCGAGGGAACGGATTTCGTGGTTTTCATGGGAGCGTAAAACGGCTCGCGGAGTTTTGTGATCAAAACAACGAAGAAGGAGACGGCGAGGAGGAGAAGAAGAAGGAACCTGCTCGACTGCTTGACTTCGAGCAATTTTTCGCCTTTCTCGCTCTCTCTTGACGCGCGAGAGGGAGAAAGAAAAGCGAAAAAAAGTTAAAGTGCTACCCGTTTATGGCGCCCAGTTTAGTTCGAAAAATTTAAAAAAACATGCTTTTTTATTGTACTTTTCCTACATAAATGGCAGATTATATGAGGATGCAGCATTGCGTTAATGCTGAATGCCGCTGGTCGAGTATAAGGCACGAGAACACAGTTGTATGTACTAACCATTAATCACTAACTAACTAAGTCCGTTAGATTCTTTGGATGATTGGGCTGTTGCAAGCCGTTCCTGGAACGCTAGAGCTCGTTCCGGATTCCCGCCGGTTGGCCGGATTTCCGGTTGGCCGCCTCCAGCTCATGTTCACCCTGCTCCAACCCGGATTCGGCCAACAGAGCGGACGACGCATTCGGCAGCTGTTCTTTGTCGCCCTTTTTCGGCTCGGCGGCCACGTCGCGACCCGTTTCGTTCAGCCCCGCTGATGGGCCCTCTTGATCCTTGCTGCTACCACCTGCTGATGCCACCGTTCCATCGATGCGAGCCGAATCCTCGGTGTCGGAAATGTAACCCTCGTCCCCGGTGTAGTGCGTAGGGAACAGAAGCAACGGCGCCGCACTCCACGCGACCAACGTGCGATCGCGGAAGTGACCCGCCCAGCTCTCGTTCGGATGATTATCGAACATGATCGGCAGGTACTCGTCGACGGGGAGTAGCTTCTCGAGGGGCCGCTCACGCAGCAGCTTCTTCGCGCCCTCCAGCGTTATCACGTAACCGAGCGTCCAGTAAGAGTATCCCGCCCGCACCAGATACTCCGAGCCGGTGATCCACTTTTCATCCTCCTCCTGCAATCGTTTGCGTCCGAAATAGATCAAATCCCAGCCACCGATCCGTCGAGCATCATCCAACACACGGTGTGCCCGACGGCGGAAGAACGGCTCGAAACGGATATCATCTTCCAGAACAAGCACTTCGGCTAGACCTAGGTGGACCATCTTCTCCCAGATGTAGTAGTGGCTAAGGAAGCAACCAATCTCACCCATCGTCATCGGGCTAGAAGAGACAGAGAGCAGATAAGTACATCCAACGGTTGGTGGAAGCATTTTCTCCACTTCAAAAACGTACCGTTTGTGGAATGGATCAGTATAACCGGGAAGAAAGCGAATGCCCAGTTCCTGCAACTTCTTATCGGTCAACGACTTGCCATCGACGGCAGGAAAGTGTTCAACCTGGAGCCCCAGCAGATCGAAATGCGATAACATTTTGTTCCTTCGTTCCGTTCGCCGTTTCAGATTGATCATATAGATGTGCGAAAGCGATAGCTTATCCCTGGCCAGGAGGAAGGAAGATTAGTCCCGAATGCACCGCTTCAATTCTTCCTTTTACTTACTTCTCAACAACTGGAACATATTTCTTCATATCCTGCTTGAGCTTTACTTCGCCGTACTCGTTCAAAATGTAACCGAGAATGTTCGTCAACTGTTCCAAATCCTTCCCTTCGACCGTTTCACCAGCTTCCAGTGGAACCATGATGTAGCCATGTAGCAGCTCGTTGCACACTTGCATCGGTATGCTGGAGTAGTTGGCCGACATGGCAAAAATGATAATATCATCCACCGGACCACTGTACCGGCCGACCGGTAGATTACGTCGGTCGAACGTAAGATGGCGGGTTTCCGCCACGTTCAAATCTACAAGCACCGCACTGTGCACCATCGGTACAGTCCACTGCCCCACCAGCTCGTAGTTGAGAATCTTTTTGTAGTCATCCGTCCGTTGGTAATAGTAATCGGCC
>NC_064878.1:27121595-27144095 GCF_943734665.1 Anopheles aquasalis | reverse complement strand
GGTTTCGTATCGTAATCGTATGTTCGTAGATTGTTCGCCTAATAATCATGCCCCCGGTGTTATTTATTGAGTAGGATTTGGCCATTTACACGCGCGCAGACACGCATTAACCGGACATCGGACAAACTCAGAACTTGTTTTGCGCTGCTAACATACACTGTTTATTGGTATTTCGATGGACATATTTGAATGTATTCCGTTAAATCCCGCCGTAACGTCGCTAGCAGGCGCCGTAGCGTTACTTAATTAAAAGAAAATACAATCCATTTTGACTGTCTCGATAAAAGCTGGGTTAAATTCATTAAATTGAATTCATATCATGCCCCCTCATGCACATTTCGACTTTTGCTTCGAAACACATCACCGGGGAGATCATCCGCCGGTCTTGCTAAGACTTCAGGTTAAGGCTTATAATCTTAATACATTTCCGAAAGGCCCGTTTTACGATGGTACCGGCAGTGTGGATAGTTCCGATTTGAGCTTATCGTACAGGTCCTGGTACTCGGGATGCTCACGGATCATCATGGCAACCGTGCCGCGCTTGACACCCATCGCCTTTCCCAGGTCCTTCCGGCTGGGGGTGTAGCAGTACGGAATGTTCTTTTCCTCGCAGACGGCCGGCAGGTGGCACATGATTTCGATCGGTGTCACATCCCCGGCAAAGATGACCAGTCTGGGAGGAGAGAGAGAGAGAGAGGAGAGGCCAGATGAGTTTCATGCGTGCTCCGATCACAACCTACTTTGTTATTACCCCGTTTCACCTTTACGAAGGTGCACCTGAACGTCCTTCAGGCCGTTGCGGAGGAACTTTTTCTGTTTCGATGCTAAAAACGAAGCAGAATGGAGATTAGTACACACGACACGCAGGGGGATCGCTTTCCGTTCTACCTTTCTCGATGAGTTTGTGGATCTTCTTGGTCAGCTTCTTCGAGGCCATCGGGTGGGCGATCACGCTCGCGTTCCGTAGCTTCTCCTCGTAGTTGTCCTCCTCCTTCACCGACACGTCCATCGTCTCGTCAGCATCCGCTTTCTCTTGCTTTATCTTACCCATTTTTAAGGAGATTCGCAGGTTTCGTAGTACCTTTTAGTAAGTTGGAGGTTCGGATGCCGGCTCACTCGAGTTTGCTGTGCTGCACGTGTTTTGAGGGGGGCTTTGAAAACAACCTCGTTTGACGGTTCCTAAGATGATTCGCGCCCGTCAAGGTGGCAGCTCGTCTTCGATGGACGTTGTAAGGCTTCGCCAAAAGATAAACAAAAACTCGCAACTAAAAATTTAATCAATTAAAGTGTTTCTTTAACATAAAACACCTGTTCTTTATTTCAGTGGTAAAGTGTTTTAAAATTGCCTGGCATCGAGACCACAAGACCACCAGGTTCGCTGTCCTGCAGCACCACAAGGGTTGATGGATGGCCACAAATGTCAACCCCTCGAAGAAGAATTTGTTTTCCTCGAAAATCGTAAAAATGCGGAACTCTCGACGGTCCGCGGGGGCGGAAAGGGACTTAATGTAAAACGAAAAATGTGTAAAATCAATTAGCGTGTGTGGCAAAAGAGTGTTGTCGTATCGCGCTCGTTGAACGGGCCCATCGCCTACGGCGGAGCGCCACGGAGTGTATTGCAGTGAAACGACGATAGAATCGACAATCGGGCACCCGTTCCCTCTTTGTTGATAAGAAGCTGTGCCGTTCCCCGGGAACAACCCTTTCTACCGCGGACGCAGAGGATGCCGCAAGGTGACCAAAAATAGCGCAGTAAACAGCAGCATCGCGCCTCGGGAAACAACTTCCGCCGTTGGCGAGAGGATTGGTGAAAGTTGGGGGCTCGACCGGATCAAGGAACACAACCCTTTGAAGCTGCCGACAACAACAACGACAACGACGACGACGAAAACGACGAATATATCGTTATTTCTTTGCGCTGCGTTATCTATAGAAATAGGTGACCGTGCATAATCAGGTGTGTTATCATGGTGAAGTGGAAGCATCCGACGACTAGCAAAGTACCGTGCGACAGTTTTGCCATTTGTTGGCAGGCCTTATGAATGAGACAGAGATACCTGGACTTGGAGGAAAGATAAATTGTGCAACAAAACGGTGCCCCCCCGGTCGGCCTAGGAAGATGAGAATCTTCCGGCCAGTGGCCACAAGAACAGCACCAGCAGCACCATTCATCGATGTAGTCCGGTGGTCGTCGCTGGTGATTGTGGTGCTGGTGGTGCTACTGCAGTCACCATCTCCGAGTGTCGGTACACATTTCGTGCCAGCTAGCAATGGCACGGCACCACCAGGAGCAGCAACCGGCGACTATGTTGCCCATAGCAACATTAGTAATAGCGTTAGTAGTGATACGTTAAGTTATAGTAACGATAGTTTGGTGTCTCCTGTTACTCCTGCCATCGGCCACACAACGCCTGCTGGCAGCGAGAGGAGTAGCGATGGACCGTGGAACGGTTCGATGGCAAGCAAACCCTGCTGTGATAGTGTAAACCGTACCGAGCCGAGCGGGAGTGGTAGCGGTAACGGTAGCGTCCCCTCACCTCAGACGCACCGCGTAGTGATTGAGTTTTCCAGCAAAATCGTCCAGAACGAGTACATCGTCCAGTTCAATGGCTACTACAGGCAACGGGAGCGCCACAGCTTCATTCAAACCGCCCTGAACGGCTCGAAGGTAACGTGCAAAACCATTCCACCCGCCGCCTTTTGTTCATTTATGGTTCTCCTCTTTGTCGCCGTAGGTTCAAAAATGGCGCATCTTGCCCAGAAGCAATCCGGCACAGGATTTTGCCAGTGATTTCGATGTGCTCGCGTTGGAAGAACCGCCCGGGGGTGACGAGCACGATGGGCTAGCGTTACTACGTTCGCATCCTTCCATCAAAAGCATCTCACCGCAGCGTATGGTACAGCGGGAGCTCAAGTACGTACCGCTACGCTCCGACCGGCAACAACGAACATCCCGCAACGAGCAGGAAGAGGAGTACGATCGACAACTAGACGAGGATGATGATGACGATGACGATGAGGAAGATGAAGAAGAACCGGCGATCGATCTCGACGATCCCGAAACGAATGATTTCATTCAATTCGTGCAACGTCGGCGCCTAGCAACGGAAGAGTTTAGCCAGCAGCAGCAGCAACAGCAACAACAACAGGAGGAGGCTGCAGCTGCTGTTTCTGCTGCCGATCGACCCCCGAACCGTCATGCAAATCGTCGCCTACTGCGTGCCATTCCACGGCAAATCACTTCACTGCTCAAGGCGGACGTCCTGTGGAACATGGGCATCACCGGAAAGGGTGTCAAGGTGGCCGTTTTTGACACCGGCCTTTCCAAGTCCCATCCCCATTTCAAGCGCATCAAAGAGCGCACGAACTGGACGAACGAGAAAACGCTCGATGATGGCGTTAGCCATGGGACGTTCGTGGCCGGGATAATTGCGTCCGCCAAGGAATGCCTCGGTTTTGCGCCCGATGCCGAGCTGCACATCTTTCGCGTCTTCACCAACAATCAAGTATCGTACACGTCCTGGTTTCTCGATGCGTTCAACTATGCCATCCTGCGGAAGATCAACGTGCTGAACCTCAGCATCGGTGGGCCCGATTTTCTCGATCAACCGTTCGTCGATAAGGTGCTGGAGCTGTCGGCGAACCGGGTGATTATGGTGTCGGCGATCGGCAACGATGGCCCCCTGTACGGTACGCTGAACAATCCGGGTGACCAGATGGACGTGATCGGTGTCGGTGGTATGGATTATGCGGATAACATTGCAAAGTTCAGTTCCCGTGGTATGACAACCTGGGAGTTGCCCGGTGGCTATGGACGCCTTAAGCCCGACATCGTCACGTACGGGAGTCAGGTGAAGGGTAGCAATCTGAACGGAGGCTGTAAGTCCCTTTCCGGTACGTCTGTCGCGTCGCCTATGGTGGCCGGTGCGGTGACACTGATAGCGAGCGGTGTACTCGAACGACTCGACGATCTCAATCCGGCTTCGATGAAGCAAGCGTTGATCGAGGGCGCCCAGCGGTTACAGGACAACAATATGTTCGAGCAGGGCCACGGGAAGCTTAACATTCTGCGCAGCATGAAGCTACTATCAACGTACAAACCGAAGGTGACCCTATCGCCGGCGTATCTCGATTTTACCGAGGACTACCAGTGGCCGTACACGACCCAAAGCCTGTACTACAGTGCCATCCCGGTGATCGCTAACGTAACGATTCTCAATGGGATGGGCGTGAGCGGAAAGGTACTCGGTCGGCCAACCTGGCATCCGTATAGCAACGAGCATGGCCATCTGCTGAACGTATCCATCAGCTACTCCGAGCAGCTGTGGCCCTGGTCGGGCTGGATGGCGCTGCACATTGGTGTGAATGAAGCGGGTCGTGCTTTCGAAGGGATCGCCCAAGGTCACATAACGCTAACCGTGCAAAGCCCAGCACAGGGACCGGATGAGAGTGAACCACGGAACGGGACGGTTAGTTTCGCGATCAAGGTGCGAATTATACCACAACCACCACGCCGGAAGCGCATCCTGTGGGATCAGTATCACAGCCTGCGGTATCCACCCGGTTATCTGCCGCGGGATAATCTGAAGATCAAATCGGACCCCCTGGACTGGCGGGCGGATCATGTACACACAAACTTCAAGGACATGTATACGCACCTCCGGAACGCAGGGTATTACGTCGAGGTGCTCGGTGCACCGTATACCTGCTTCAATGCGTCCCACTACGGTACGCTGTTGATCGTCGATCCGGAAGAGGAGTACTTTGAGGAGGAAATCGTGAAGCTACACCGGGATGTGCTGGAGCACGAGCTGAGCGTGATCGTGTTCGCCGACTGGTACAACACGACCGTCATGCGGAAGATCAAATTTTACGATGAAAACACACGCCAATGGTGGATGCCAGATACGGGCGGTGCCAACGTCCCGGCACTGAATGAGCTACTGGCGGGCTTTGGCATTGCACTCGGTGATCGTGTTGCCGATGGGTACTTTGATATGCGCGATCATCGGATGTACTACGCGTCCGGTGCTAACATTGTACGCTTCCCGGCCGGAGCAGGTACGATCGTGGTCGAGCGTGATTTGCTGGACGAAGGGCTGGGTATCGCGATGCCAGATGAAAGTCGCCCGAAGGTTCGCTCCAAGACGGCCATCCTCGGTATGCTACAAACCGACCGGAAGGTGTACGGAACTGGCGGTAGTCGGATACAATCGGCCACACCAAACCCGGAGCCCGGTGTGCGTGTGCAGGAAGAGGGCAACGGGATAGAGGATGGTGATGGTGATGCTGGAATGGCATCGATCGATCGCGATTCGATCATTAATAAGCGGATTTTGCTTAACGTTCGATCGTTACCGGCGGACGAGGAGGATGATGTCCCGAACGAGGGTGGTGAATTCCGGGAACAGGATCCCGTGCCACCGGGGCAACAGCACCAGCAGCAGCAGCAACAGGTTGGACCACCCTCAGTACCGGTAGATGCGGTCGAGATACAGGAAGAACCGGTGGATGAGGAGCTGGGCTCGTTGGTATTGCGAGAACGGTCGAAGGTACAGCAGAATAACTACACCGGGCCGGCTGTATCGCGACCGCGTAAGATCGACGATGGAAACCGGAATGATGTCGGTCCGACCGGTGGCCGTATAGCCGTGTACGGTGATTCGAACTGTCTCGATTCGACGCACCTGGAGAAACCGTGCTTTTGGTTGCTCGATTCGCTGCTCGAGTACACGATGACCGGGCACGTGACGAGCCTGCTGCGGGAGCTGAACAGCAGCCGGCGTACGGAGCAGCTGGAAGGTAAGTTGCTGCTTCCTCTGCTATGATTAATCTATCTTATCGATTGGTCTGCTGATCTATCTTTTGACAGAAAATCAAAAACCACCCCAACGGATGCAACACAACAATCTGCATCTCTACTCGAAAGTGCTGGTCACGCACTCGTCGGTACACGCGAAAAGGCCCCTACCAAAATGTGACCGCCTAGAATGGGAGCAACCGGTAACGCTAAACATGTCCAGCCTAACCGGACTGAACGATCGGTTGCTGACGCTCGAGCAAGAACAGCAACTGCAACAGCAACGGCAACAACAGCTACAGCAGCAACAGCAACAGCTCATCCAGCAACGTCAATTGCAACAATCAAACAAAGTCCCTCCACCGATTCCGCTGTTCGGCAACGAACTGGATGATATTAACTTTTTCCGTAAGTTGGAAGTAGTGAGTCAGAAAGGTAATATGGGCTCGCACGGTCTCACTCCGTTCCCTATCGCTTACCTACCCCTTTTTGCCTCTCTTCTGTAGCATCGTCCGTACTGAGCGCAAACGATGAACCGGACCTACCCGGGTGGCGGAATAAGAAGACGGACAAAATACCTCCCAACGCACCGCCCTCGATCGGTGGTGGTGCGGTCGTCGGTGCCGGTCCGGTCGGTGCCAACGGTCCAACACCCGTGCTCGGTATCAAGACGGTTCCGCTGAGCGTAGGTGATCATCGACAGCAGCAACAAATGAACGAGCAGCTTCGGTTAGCGGCCCCGGGAGCCGATGGATTAACGAGAGGAGACGGTCCAGTACCGCGAGCCGGCAGTGTTACGGCAGGTCCATCGCAACAACACAGCTCCACGGCTACCGGGTCGACCAAACGCCACGATTCGACGGCATTCGATTGGATCACATCAAAGAGCTTCCTGCTGCTGGCCGGGATTGCGCTGTTCGCGCTTCTCAACTGGCTCCGCCGAACCAAAGGGTTGACCATTAAGCGAAGGCTTAATTATGTTTTCAAAAAGATTGGCTTCTGAGCCACAAAAAAAATCGTCAGCCAACAACACGGCTGACCCAACGATACCAAAATGGTGAAGGAAAGGAGGAGGGGGCTGCGCCAGTTCGCAGCTTTCCGATGTTATACACGTCTGTTTTCTTTTAGGTTTTCTCTGTTGTTGTTAAAGTGCGAATTTGTTGGTTTCGGGTGCTTACGCAGCACCGTATCCGAGGGGGCCTATACAATGGAGAGACAGATCCATGTGTGGTTTTAAGCCATCCAGGCACGTGGCTGGCTTTACGTTTGTCGTCACTGTCAGGGCGGCAGCCAGGCAGTCTGAGCGTGGATTTTATGATTACATACATTATGTATTCAAGAGAAGGGTAGTGCGTTCCACAGTTCAGCAGTTAGAACAGGTAGCAACAGTAGCAGCAATTGTGTTTCCCTCCCTAGTTTACTAGAATGGCAGAGTGGTGAATGAATAAAGTGAAAAATATTTGTATATTTTTATAACGAATTAGATCCTGCACTTTTATCTTCAGTTTTATGTTCAGAGAAAGAAGCTTAAAAGCACCCTTTACAGACTTTTATTCGAGAAAGAACCAGCGAGAAGCCGGCACAACAATTCAACGATCTTTTGTCGGTACGCAGGACATCTCATGAGGCAGACAGACGACGACCCAGTCCACTGATGATGGCACTGAGCAACCTATGAAGCTGCGAGCAAATGATCCGATACGAGATGGTAACTAGATTGTATCGAGTCTGTTATTGTTTATTGTTTTTCTAACCTATTTAAACATAGAAAGTGTACCTCACCATCCGAAGATGGTTGAAGATGGAAGCACGCACGACGCCTCTTCCATCTGGCAACGGCATACGGACCAGTAAGCAACAATAAGATCGTAAGCAATCCAGCAACAACCGAAAGCGATACAAATTCATGCATCGCAGCACCATTTTGAAATCCTTCGAAGGCAAACGTCCATTATGCAGGTTAGGTTAGTATCACAAAACAAGTACAATACAATCACGCACTCTCCGCTCCGATTACCGTTGATTATGAGTAACTCGTTAGTTTATTAGGCTGCCATAGTTTGATTCCAGTTCTTCTGCGCGCACATCGCTACTACTGCTGGGAGGGGATATCTTAAACAAGTTACGAAACAAAGCAAAAATGGGACTTTCGCAACCGGGGGCAAACATGCTGCGCCACAGGAAGAGCATTTCACTCCCAGTACAGAGAGGGGAACAACTGAATGGATGTGTGATCCGGTGGGGAGTGTAGCTGCTGCATTTGCGATGGAGAGTGGCATATACTTAAGTATACAAAGTGTGTGACACGCTCTTCATATCACAATATCTAGTTTATCAAAAAAAGGACACGGTCAGGTTGTTATGCTATAGCTGGGCTTCTTCTTAATCACTTGGTTGTATCACCAGTGGACTGTGGGGACCGCTTATCAACTTTTCACCTTCCGCTCGATGATGATCTCATCGCCGGAGCGGATGTTGTAGCTGTAGAGCACCTTGGTCGGGTACTTCATCTCCTCCACGCCCAGATCGCGCAGGTCCTGATCGACGTAGTACAGCCGCATCCGAGAGGCCGGTACCTCGAACAGCCGCTCCAACCGTGACTTCAGATCGCTTACCGTCCTATAAGGGAGACGAGGAACAAACGGGATATTATGCGTGGCGAGTTCCCTTCACCCCTCGATCCATTTACCTGTTCACGTCGACCGTTCGTTCAACCGTCTTGTCCTCGAATGTGAATCGCACCTTCACCTTGCGCTCCGGCCGCAAATCGATGTTAACGAGCGGATCCAACTTGCCGTGCACACCGACCAGTTCGTAATACCGCGGGGGACGCTCCGTTTCCGGTTTGTCCAGATAGTGGCGAATGAAGGACCGTTCTGCATCCTCCCGTTCGACCGCACCAATCGTATCGCCACCGTTCAGAATACTGATGTTTGGAAGCCGCGCTATCAGCAGCTGGCGCCGTTCATGCTCGGTCATCGAATCCGTGCGCGACCACAGTGGCCAGTACTGCAGGGATCAAACAAACCATAAACGCACGTGCACGTGATTAAGGGGATGATGGGAATGGATTGCAGCTGGTCAGATGTTCTTTTACCTGGAGTCGCACATTGTTTAGTGCCGGGAAGCTGGATAGCCGATCGATATCTTCCCATGAGTCAATCTTGGCATTGCTCAAGTTTAGCAGCTTCAAGTTCCTACAGAACGACAGTGAATTATTTCATTAGTCGTTATTTAAAGTTACAAAATCATTGTATATGATGACTTACGGAAAGTATTTATGACTTTCTTCGGCATTTTCATTGTTGCCCTCGGCATCGGTTGGCTTGAGAGACCTGATGGGATAAAGAGAAAAGATTAAATTAAGTTATCACATAGGAGGATCAACTAGTTTGCAAGATAACGAAGAGTTCTAAATAAATTCCTCACTTCTGACTGCCATCAAAGTCACTCAGACAGGACATTTCGTCTTCTAAAAGACGATTACTCCTTCCTAACTAGGCCGGCAAGGGCTGAACATATTCGAAGATACATATAATATTTATGCATAAATTAGTATTAGCAAGATCGAACAATGTTACATGATTCCTAGTAGCATATTAAAGAAGGTCATATAGGTCATGGCCAGCTGCTATTATCATCTATCATACAAGGTGCTTTCTTAATATTCTTGAATCAATAATAAAAGCACCCGAAATCAGTCCTCATCTGTAATCTACGCCACTCTAATCCAATCCAACGAATCATCCAGACATCACACTCCGCTGATTCCGTTTCCAACGTCTTCATCGCCCATTTTGTGCACACCGGGTGTTGCTTTGATCCAAACGACCGTCTGCCCAACACACCGCGCGTGTTCAATGTCAAAATCGAAAGTAAAAAGCGACGGAAAAAGGTGGACCAGATCCAAGCAACCGAAATCCAGGTGATAGCAATAACTGCCTGAACTGCTTGCTACCGATTTCGTTTATCCATCATATAACAGAGAGGCCGGCCGGGGAGAAGCCACCAAAAAACCTCACACATTGACCTCCTTTTGTTACTGCTCTTTTTTTTTCGTTGTGTCTCTCAACCCAACACGGATGATTCATTTATGTATTGCCGGGCGGTGCGCCACCCCATAGGAGGAGCCGTATCTACTGGGCAGAGCGTTGCGCTAAAGCTCCCTCAAAAAAAAAAAAACGATTTTGAACATTGTCGATCGGTGGATGATGATGATGGCGGTGTCGAAGGTAACGCCACTTTGTGGCAATCGCACGAGTCACGTTGCCCCATGTATTGTTGAATGTAAAATTAGAGTGTTAACTTTACGCAACACCAGCCACGAGTTTTACTGTGTGCTTTCGTGTATTTATAAACGACAACAAACAAATGTTCAAACTAATGGTCCCCCGGATAGGAACCAGTGTTCTGTAGCAAGAACGCACTGGAATGACCATCACGCGGCACCTATTAAACCAAACACAGATGGCAGGCACACGGCGTGTGTGCTACTCAACCATAAAGCAAAACACATCCGCTTCAACGCTAACCAGCCAACCCGCCAGAACGTTATCAGTAGAGTAGCACGCGTAAAAATATTGAAAAAGCGTCCCAGATAAGCGCTATCAATTGGTGAATTGTGTCCGGTCACGATGTGCGCCTCGCTTGCGCCAAACCGTTTCACTCGCAATTTGTCCACTTACCTCAATGGACAATCGGCCAGTACGAGGGTTTCGAGCTGCGGAAACACCCGTCCGATGCGACAAATTTCGCTCCACTCCGCAATGTAATTGCCAGTGAGGTGTACCTTCCGGACACCGGCATGCGGATTGGTACGATACGGTGGCACTTCGGTTGACGACGACGATGACGCTGAGCTCGTTCGGCTGCGATGATCGGATCCGGATGAAGATGCCGGTACCGGTTCTGCCGTATCATCGTTGCCCATTGATTCTTCTTCATTCTCCTCCTGCTTTTGACTAGTTTCCGGTGCCGTTGCGTTGGCGGCGGTACCGCCTGTAGTCGAACTGACACCGATGTCCGCACTTCCGGCCGTATCGATCAGCACGTGCGTATACTCGTTCAGGCTAAGGTGTAGCTCTTCGAGAGCGGGCAGCAACCGGAGCAGTGTCTCCACGCTGCACCATTCCAGCTTGGTATTGTTCAGCACCAGGTTCCGCAGATGATCCAGCTTCGTGACGGCCGGCGTCTCGATCGGTCCGGTAAGATGGTTCAGGCTGAGATTTACAAACTCAACCCGGGGCATGTGCGACAGAATGACGAATACCTGAGGCGAGGGGCAAAGAGACAGAGCGACGAAAGGGTTAACACATCTCTTAGCTTTTAAATGACCGCCGTCGCCTACCTCGTTCCAATTGTTCAGTTTATTCTGGGCCAGATCGAGCTCCTTTACGATACGGCATTTTTTCTTCAAATCCTCCGGCTCACCGGCACGATCGATGTTGCAATCGTTCAGTATAAGTAGCTGGGGTGTGCTGTGGGAGGGAGGGCGATAGAAAGAGAAAAAAGGAAGAAATGAATGGCGCTTCGAATAAGTATGACCCCGTGTGTCCGTGTTCGCGGTTTCTAATAAAGACCGTGCTCTGTTCCGTAAGGAGACGACGACACCAAACGCCTCCCACACAGTATTCGCAAACGTTAGGAGCAAAAATGAAACGAGATAAAAAGCGAATACGAATGGAGGCGTTCGAGGAACTCTCAGCTGTGGGTTCGGTCGGTTCACACACTACGCCGCAAGATAATTATCTCGCTGGATCGTGCGCGATCGTTTGGATCGCAAAGTACGCTTCGCCAATGCAAACGATTGTTACCACGGAACCCTTCTTCTTTTGAAGGCGAAAGATTCTCCAGATTATCTAGTTCTTTGAACCACTAATTAGAATTTATCTCTCAGTAAAATGCTAGCGTAAAGTATACTATACAATATTGCTTTTGCTAAAACTATTTAAAATCGATTTCATTTTAAAACATTCAAGTTTGAAGCTGCTAACAGACTTTAATCATGTCAGATGATAAGAGCAGAATCATATTCCTTATGCAACACCGTTTTCACACACGCATCTCGCAACCATTCTAATGCAGAACCATCCACTTCAAGGCCCTTTTTTCCCGACTAACCTTTGTCTCGGTGGCAGCTTGGGAACAAAGATGGACACGAGCACCTCTTCGTCGGCGTGGTCCTCTTTGTCGTCCGGCTCCAGGCCGTACTTTTCTTCCAGTGCTTCCAACAGTGTTGGCATTTTGGGGTGGCCCTGGTTGGCTCGTGATTTAAGAACAGTAGTGTGCCTTCTCCTTCACCTTCCACACTCAGTCTGCGTTCTGGTGTTCCCTGGTTTGCTGTCCTTAGTGACAAAAATCATTCGTCGTGGTTGCAGTTGCTGTCTTACTTTGGATTTTGCTGCAAGAAGAAAGAAAACAGTGGTCAGTGGGGATGTTAGATAGCAAGGTAACACATTGATAGGAGATTGCGTCTTATCACGCGGTACACAACGAAGCACTGGAGACGTTGAGTCACTTTCTGTAGTAGGCGCTGGTTTATGTTCTCTCTACACGCGTACATAAAGCACCTACACTTTCCATCTCGAAAGCATCGATTTCACCTTTTTTTCTTCAACAACTGTATCCCCGCGTGGGTTTCGAGCTAGAATTCGAGTCGCCCCGGACGTGCCCTAGTACCAATGGCACTAACTAGTGGCTTCTTATCCACTGAAAACGCATCTAGTACCCGCTCTCGCTAGACCGGCTATCGTGGTGGTACCGCGAGATCGCTGGTCGCGGGTTATTTACTATATTTAAAGCCATTATTATACAATCCGAGCGAGAGTAGGCCAATCGAATGACGACGAAGCGGCAGGGGGGAAAACGGTTGAAAGAAAAACGGAAAAATCGAGAGCAGAGCGCGCACTCAAAGCGCACAAAAGCGAAAACGCGAAACAATCGTATCGTCTTTGAAAAGGGAGGCCTACTTCGTCACCGCTCTCGCTCGCACGCATGCACGCGATGCTTTTTGTTTACATACCCTCGGGGGTGGTTGGTCTACTACCTACCACTACTACGAATACTAGTGACCGATTGGTGTGCGAGCGAGTGTGCGTCATCGTGGTGAAGGCGCGTGCGGTAAAGAGTTGGCACGCGAATCGTGCTAACCCCCCACCCCCCCTCATGTACATGCAGCATCATGCGGCTCCGGAGAAGGGGCTGAAACAGCTGATTGTGTTGTGGAATGGGGGGGGGGGGGAGTGCCCGTGGAGCGAGCGCATTCTAGCGTGTTAATAATATACCAGGCCCACTGCAGCAAGGGTTGAAGGTCCCCACAGCAAATGGCACGAAGAATTAAGAAATGGGTCCCGCGCTTTCTTGGGCCACGGATCGAAGTTACTGCCAATCGGCAGTGTAATAAATTGAGCCGAAGAAAAAGATTCTGGCTTTTGCCTTTTCCGGCAGGACCACCTCTGGAGTGGCTTGTCCACTACAAAGACTATTAAAACGCGAGTTTTGTGACCGCGCGCATCGGACGCCGACGGACCAAAACGGTAGTTGCGCTAAACCCACCCAGGAGCACTCTGCGGATCGTGTATCCTTTCCCTTCCCTTCCCTTTTCTGCAATCTACCCTTTCGCGTCTTTCGCGTACCACCAGCGGCAGCAGCCCGAGCACCAGCGTGATGAAACTTCGCCTCGCAACCGTGGTCTCCCCCCTTCCACTTCCTAGAGCAACGCAGCGCTCATGTTCAGCGGTCGCGAAGGTGAATCACGTAACAAAGAAACGTACGTCTCGCGAACGGCAATCATGCAACCCCCCAGTCTTCGAACCGACGAAAAATTTGAAATCACGCTCCGAATGCGGAGTGGTGCGTTGAAGTTGGGGGGTGCCGTGTTGGAGGACGAAGCACATGGCGAAGGTATAACCTTCTAGGTTCTTCTTTTGCTTCTTCTCGGTGACATTCACTCTTCGTCCAACAAAGCATAGATCGATGGAGCAGCATGCGAATCCTTGGGCGACATCATAGTAGACTAAGTAGAATTTTTATATCCCAGCTCCCACTTACCTGGTTTTCCGTTTTTTTTTGCTTCGCTCTCTGCGGTATAATTTTTAATAAACTCCTTTCGGCGATTTTTGATTTTCCATACGAAACGGTGGCTCCAACACAAGAAACTACGGTGCCGTTGCGCCAGCGAGTGATCGGCGATTTGGAAACGTTTAATTTAGCTGCAAGGGCACACGACGGTTACTTCTGAGCTGCTGCTCTCTTCACTTTGAATTAGTGTAAAGCCCTGACCAACCCCATTCACAACGCCGCCGCCGCCGCTCACTCAAAGGACGCAAACGCAAATAAACACACAAGTCGTCGGGGTGGGGGTGGCTGCATCGAGCGAAGATAGTTTTCTTGGGGAGGTTTTTCTTCCCCCTTTCTTCACTAAACCATCTGGCCCTTGGGTCCTGGTCGTCTCGGGAACGGTGGCTGGCTGGTTTGTAGGGCAATCCAAAAATAAAAATCTCGAAAAACGCAGTAACCTACGCGTTCAATGTCAAACACTAAAGCGATTCCGTCGCTCGTATAGCAACCCCAGGGGGGTGGGCTAAAGGGGTAAGTACACACGGACGCACGCACGCACGCACGGTCGAAAACCCGTTCTGGACTTTCTCTTTTAGCACAGCACGGCCGATACGGGATTTGTTTATTAGCACGATGCGTGCCACTTTGTTTCACACAACACAGCGAACAACGGAACGGATTTCACACAAAGCACCCGAAGGGATGCACACTTCACTTCTATTGGCAGCCTTCTGGGGGAGGCTGGTCGCGCTGGTCACTAAAATTGTGAGCTGTTGCTGCGCACTATCGTCGTTAAATCAAATATCGCGAACACTCTTCTCTGGCAAGCGAGACAAACACGCGCGCCGCCGGATTCTCGGAAACTGGTCGTGGCCGCGCGAGTACAAACTCTCTTTACCAGCCACCCCTCTCGCGCGTTTGGGGTGGGGGGTTGACACAGACCGTTGCGCTGCTTAGGGATGGGGTGTTGGGTGGAATAGATTGTATTTTTCTGTGTATTCTTCTCGCGTCAACCCGTGGTCATCCCGGATTCCTGATGCGCAATAGAGGGAAAGAGTTGGCACCAGGTTAGATTGTCGGCCAATTAGCTGGGGACAACTGTTAACAGCTGTTAACTAATATCCGTAAAAGAGCATCAAAAGGCTAGTTTTGCAATTATGTTCCCTTTTGTTCCTTGTTGGCAGACAAAACAAAGTCTCCCGAACCCCAAACAAACAGGTTTCTGTACACGATGCACTCATACACTTGCACTTGTCCGTTTCGTACAGCTGTGTGCGTCCTTTTGTTTACATTTGCTGGTATACAACCTTTCTTCGTAGTCCTGTCCCTTCGAAGTTGGTTGAAAGATACTGGATTTTCCGATTTATTAAGTGAATTAAGATTTTTATCCAATTCCGATCGAATCGGCGGCTTTTTAATGTGTGTTCTCGTTTATTCCCCCAACAGCCAGGTTGTTCGAGAGAGCCAACTTCGAGCGAACTCTCCCGAAGCACAGGGTGATTCTACGAACGCGATGTAGAAATGTCGGAAAAACGGAAGATCTGTCCCTCGGGTGTTTTGTTCTTCTTTTCAGAGATTCTACAAATGTTCCCAAATCATGTTCCCAAAACAAATGATGTACAGTGTGTTTTAAAAAGCGGTATAAATCGAGTCGCTGCGCACCCCACCCCACCCCCCGCGGTAGCAGCGAACGCGAAGCCATAAACGGAGGGACCTGTTTAGTGAAGACACTTTCAGACAAGACATCAACAACAACCCACCGGAGGTCATATCAAGCGTGTACGTTCAACGAGCAGCATCTCAACGTTTGAGTAGAATCTCCTGATAAGGCCGCCATCGGCTTACGTGGTTTTAGGCAGCACCCCGCGTTCCGTGGAACCAGATATGCAGCGACTAGCGCTCCTGTTGTTCTGTGTCCTGTTGGGCATAACGATTCACCCGATTCAAGCTGGACCCGAGGAGAACGAAGGCGTCAAGTATGCGGACCGCTGTGAAGCTTGTAAAGTGCTGGCCACGGAGCTGCAGGCCCGACTTTCCGAAACTGGCCGTTCCCACGACGTGATCGAAACCGGGTAAGTCTGAAAACGTGCACCACTGCCCTCAGAATAACAGTTACCCCCCTCTGCTGATTGCAGGTACTCGGTGAATGATGTGAAGCCCAAAAAGCGTACCGAGTACCGGCGCAGTGAGCTCCGGTTGATCGATACGCTCGAGAACGTTTGCGAACGGATCCTGGAGTACAACATCCACAAAGAGCGCAAGGATAGTACGCGGTTCGCGAAGGGCATGTCGCAAACGTTCCAAACGTTGCACGGTCTGGTGGACAAGGGCGTAAAGGTGGATCTGGGCATTCCGTACGAGCTGTGGGACAAACCGTCGGCCGAGATAACGCAGATGAAGACGCAGTGCGAATCGCTGATCGAGGGGTACGAGGACGTAATAGAGAAGTGGTATTTTGAAAAGCAGGACGAGAAACCGCTGATCGAGTACCTGTGCGTGGATAACGTGCTGAAGAACAAAAACACCCAGTGTCTCAATGAGACACTGGAGGAAAAGAAGGAGGAGAAGGAGGCGAAAAAGAAATCAAACAAAAAGAAGAAGCAGGACAAAGAAGAGCTGTGAATTCTAATCTGGAATAGAGAACCATGACTACAAGACCACGTGGAACCGTCGAACAAGAGCCATCAATTATTTCCACCAAACCGTGTGAATATCATCATCGGCCGGTAATGCAACACTGCGACACCATTTATTGTTAAGTAGATCAACCAGGAAGAGATAAAAATAAACCTAATGCAATCAGAGTGTAATCAAATGTCGATTTACCGTCCCACTAACGAGCGAGCGAGCTGAAAATCAAAAACTCCCGATAAATAGCATCCCAAGCGAACAGCGTGCCCCGCGTGCACAACCCTGCCACACGAACAGCCTGCCCCATTCTGACAGCCACGGTGGGGAGGGGGACAGAGAAAGCAAGAAGAGCGAGCGAGAGAGGGAGAGCTGGCGTGCGAGAGAACAGGATCGAACGAGAGTGTGCGCTCTCTCGCTCACCCATTAATCTTGTCATAAACAAGTTTTTTTTTCGTGAACCAACAAGAACCAAGAAAAGGTGCGGGTGCGTGGGTTTTTTGTTTGGTCGCATTTTTGGGGCAAAAATTCATCTGCGGCCAAAAAACAAGTGAAAAATCAAACCCTAGGCGTGCGAAAAGTGGAACAAGCTGTAGGGGGGAAGCAGTGCATCGTGCGTGAAAAGAAAGAAGCCCGAGTGAATCAAGAACGGCAGCAGCAGCAGCAGTGCAGAGCAGGCCGAGAGAAAGGGGCAGCAGCAAGATGGCGGTCGCCCACTAAGAAGAAGGAACCGCGCGGTGGCCGAAGAGAAGAGAGGTCAAGAGACGGGGAGAACTGTCTCCCCTCGCCACCCCCTTCGATTCGGAAGGAGCATGATCCATGGGGGTGTAAGTGGGTGGGAAATTCTTTTGGCCAAAAACGTGAAACAAATCAAACAGGACGAGAAGGACATTGTGTGATTTGCGCAGATTGCAGATCGATTGCGGTGAAAAATCGCGGGTGGAAAATCGGTGACCGTGTGGTGTGGTTCGAAGGAAACAAGAACCGTGATCCAAAAACCCGTGTGCCTCGTCGGTGTGCCAGAAGGGGGGGAAAGGGAAGCGGAGTGGAGTATGGAACTGTGCGTGTCGTAATGGATGCGACGAGCGGTGTCGGTGGGTGTTGGATAATTAACGCTAGAACACAACAACACGACGGCGGCGGCGGCAACGGCTGGTGCTCCAGCTGCGGCCACTCGACGACAACGACGACGCTGGTATACGGCGACGGCGGATTGCTGCAGCCACGGCGACGACGACGACGGTGGCAGCAGTGCAACGCAAGCAGCGGCACTTCTTCTTCTTCTTCTCCGTGTGGTCCCGGAGCTGCATTTACGGAAGGAACGGCAAAATTTATCCTGCGAGCGAGATAAAGGAAAAGCCAAGAACCAATAACCAAGGCGCGCGCGTGCTAGAAAGAGAAACGGCAGCGAGAGGAAGAGGAGAGGTACGTGCGGTGGCGACTGCTTCTTCCCTGCCGTCCGTGCAGTGCTACTGCGAAAGGAGTTCTCTCCCCCCCTCCCCCTTACTAAATACCTTTAAGGAGCCCAATCGCGACTCATTCTTTTGCTCCTCATTCGTTCCGGTCCGCACATCCCTCCTCCGTTCCCGTGTGTTCCCTTTTATTTTCCTTCTTCACTGTTTTTTTTCTCTTCTTTTTCGTCATCAAGAGCGCGTGCACAAAGCACGATTTGTCGCCCCTCAAGTTGCGTCCCCTCGCCCCCGGCCCACCCACCCCCACCAGCGCACACTCGCGTGCGTGTCTCCCTTCATTTCATTCTAACTCCCCGGCCCCTTTCCCACCCCTCCCCTTCGTTCCGTCCCCGTCTCACGCATCATTAGCCTACTCTAATGTGCTGCTTCTGCTCTGTTCTTCGATTTTCGCGTACGGCGCTTGCGTATGTGTTGTGTACGGCGCGACGCGTTATCCTTTCACAGAATTGGCCCCCTTCTTCTTCTTCTGCTGCTGCACGGCGACCACAACGACAACGACGGAGGTGGTGGTGGTTGCTTTTATTAGGCGGCTTCTGGAACGGACGAGGCGCGGTGGTAACCGAATCATCATCGCCAGACCAGACCAGACCAGAGGGTCCTTCAGACAGTGAAAGAGAGGGAGAGAGAGAGCGATAGGGGGGAGAGTGAGCGAGTGAGAAAAAGAGACAGAGTGGAGACGACGCGTCTAGTGTGCAGTTTGTGCAGTTTGTGCATCCCCCCTGTGCGGTATCACTCTCAATCCTCCCACCCCCGTGTGAATCCGTGTGTTGGTCTGCTGTCCTGCGAGCGGACAGCGGCAACAGCAGCAGCAGCAGCACGGGGCACCATAACAGTAGTAGGCAGCATCGGCAGGAGCAGTCGCAGCAACCGTTGCCTCGATCTCGATGAACACGATGAGCAGCAGCATGCACCTGCTACTACGGCTCATACTGCTCCGGTTGGTCAGCGGTATGCTGCCGCCGCTGGATGCTGTGCTGAAGGCAAAACAATCGCAATCGACGGCGTCAGCCGCGACGGTCGTGACGGCTTCCGATGCACTCCACCATCACACCCGCCACAGCCCCCTAGATGACATCGTTGCCCGATACCGACTGTCGGTGAACGGTTCGACGGCATCATCCTCCCATCGTTTCACGCACCTTACGTACGATCCGAGTAGACGTATGTTCTATGCCGGTGCCACGAACCGGATACTGCAGCTGAACGAAAACCTAACGCTACTGCGTGAGGCCGTGACGGGCCCTAAGCTGGATTCCGCCCAGTGCCATGCGGCCGGTTGCCCGCAGGACGAAGCGCTCGAGGGTGTGCAGGAGACGGACAATCACAACAAGGTGCTGCTGTACAACCGGGACGGTGATACGCTGATTGCCTGTGGCAGTGTGCATCAGGGTGCGTGCGAGATTTACTATCTGAGCGGTCGGTTCCCGGAATCGGTCAAACCGATCGAGGTGGCACTAGCCGCGAACGATGAGCACTCGTCGACGTACGCGTTTATCGGACCGAGCCGGTATCAATCGTGGAAGCGCGAAGATATCATGTACGTCGGTACAACGTTCACCAACGTTGGGGACTATCGGCACGATGTACCGGCCATCTCGTCCCGGAGGTTGGACGATCTGACCTACGCCGAGTTTTCGATCCAGCAGTCCAACATCAACATCGACGTGAAGTACCGGGATCACTTTCTGGTGAACTATGTGTACGGTTTCAATAGCAGCGAGTACGCGTACTTTGTGCTGGTCCAGAAGAAATCGCATCTGGCCGATGAGGCCGGTTTCGTGACGCGGTTAGCGAGGATCTGCGTGAATGATCCCAACTACGATAGCTACACGGAGGTAAGAAGCCCTGGGCTGTGGTGCCCAGAAATTCCCCTTTCGGTCTCACGGGTTACTTTAACTGCTCCCTTTGGTTGTTATAGGTAACCATCACCTGTATGGCGAACGGGACGGATTACAACATTCTGCGGGATGCGAAACTGGCCCAGGCCGGCCAGAAGCTGAGCGCTGACATGGGCATCAAGCGTGACGACTATCTGCTGGTGGCCGTATTCTCGCCGGCGAAGGAAATAACGGACGAACCGCAGAACCGGTCCGCGATTTGCATGTACAGCCTGAAGGATATCGAGGAGGTGTTCAACGAAAACATACACTGTACCGTATCGGCCAAACGCTTTCTTTGAGTGTGTTCTGTGGTTGTCACTAACAACGCTGTCTGTTTCCCTCTCTCACAACAGCATGCTTCAACGGTACGATCAAGGATCGCAATCTGGGTTACATTTCGGGTACGATCAACGATGGCAAGTGTCCGGTGGCCGGTTCGCTTGGCAACATCTTTAGCTTTTGTCACGTTGGGCTGAAGATCAGTGGCGTAACGCCGGTGATCGCTTCGGCAAAGTTTGGGTTCGGAGAAGGGGTCGCCCTAACGTCGATCGCCGTCACTAACATTGGTCCGCACACGCTCGCTTTCGTTGGTAGTAACGATGGGTGGATACGGAAGGTGTTGTTGTCAGGGCGTGAGGCGGGCGAGTATGAGCGTTTACCGGTCGATGGGGACGGTATGGCCATCCTGCCCGATACCATGTTTTCCCCAACTAACGATCATCTTTACGTGTTATCGGAACGAAATGTAAGTAAACCATCTGGCCCTGGGTATCGCTGGCAATCCCTTCTTAACGTCTCCTCCTCTTCTGTAGGTGATCAAAATGAAGGTGGAACACTGCGGCACGTTCGGTAACTGTTCCGCGTGTCTCGAGTCGCGCGATCCGTACTGCGGTTGGTGTTCACTGGAGAAACGCTGCACCGTACGGACGGCCTGCCAGAAAGATACTAGTGCCGCCCGTTGGCTCTCGATCGGTACCGGTCAGCAGTGTATCGATTTCGAGATGGTCGCCCCGGACCGGTTACCGATCGGACAGATGTCGGTCGTTCGGTTGGTGATCAAAACGTTACCGGAACTGCCGCACAACGCGCAGTATCGGTGCGTTTTCGGTAACGCAACACCGATCGATGCAAACGTGACGAAGGAGGGCCTCCTATGTCCGTCGCCTCCCGTAAACGAGCGTCCTACGATCGGTGAAGGACAGGATCACGTGCTGGTACCACTCAGTGTGCGCAGCTCGGAGACGAACAAAGATTTTGTCTCCCGTAGCTTCGCTTTCTACGATTGTACCCGCCACGACACGTGCCGAAAGTGTTTGGTTAGCAACTGGGGTTGCCACTGGTGCATCTACGATAACCGGTGTGCGTTCAACACGAGCTCCTGTCGCAATTCGGCCAACATTGTGCAGAGCGAAGGTGCGTGTCCACGGTTACGGCAACGATCCGGTCCGATCCTACTACCGAACAAGGTACCGAAAGAGATTCGGTTGGAAATCGAGAATCTACCACGACCACAGAGTGCCCACACGGGATTCCTCTGTACGGTGAACATCGAGGGTGCTCACATGGTACTGCCGGCCCGAGTCGAAGCGAACAAGTACATCGTTTGCGAGAAGACACTGGTAAGTATGGCAGTGCCTCTGGATGCTGCAGCACATCAGTCTTAACCATCGGTTGTCCTCTTCCTTTCTCTATTCCAGTATTCCTACGAGGCGGCCACCAACGAGTACGAGGCAACGGTGGATGTGAACTGGAACCGGAACCACTACATCGACACGGTCACGGTGGTGCTGTACAAGTGTGAAATTCTGGGCTCGCATCGCGATCATGCCGATTGTAGTTTATGTGTGACGCGCGATCCCAAGTACCAGTGCACCTGGTGCGGTCAGCAGTGCAGCTTCAACGAGACGTGTAGCGATGTTGGCAGCGGCGGAATGGTACAAGGCCGTGGCCGAGGAAGCCTTGGTCTAGCAGGGGCTGGTAGTAGTGGTGGTGAAGAGAGCGGTTGTCCGAGACCAAGGATCGATCTGATTAAACCACTGAGTGGCCCGATCGAGGGTGGTACGCTGGTAACGATCGAAGGCAGTAACCTGGGCATCCGGGAAGAGGATGTCCGTGGTCGGATACACATCGGAGAGGTACCGTGCGAGCTGGAACGCTATGAAATTTCCGTTCGCATCGAGTGTCGCACGGGTGCGGTCGGTACGGAAATGTCAGCACCGGTAAAGGTTGGAAATGAGGCCGGCTATACGATGTCCAGCGTCGAGTTTCGGTATCGCGATGTGCGGCTCGAGGGTCTCAGTCCTACGATGGGCCCCCAATCGGGTGGTACCAAGTTGGCGATCATCGGTCGTCATCTGAATGTCGGTACGTCGGCCGTTGCCTATCTGGATGATTACGAGTGTCGGATCAATCGAACGCAGGCCTCCTCAAGTCGGCTTACGTGCGTCACTTCAGCGGCTCGCTCGCCGGAACACATTCGCATACTAACGTTGCGCATCGATGGAGCAAATCGAACGCTAGCCTGCAGTACCGGTAACACGATCGAGGGACAACAGCAACAACAACGGCAGCGAGCGTACGGCGGGGGCGGTGGGGGCGGTGTGTCGAGTTCTGCAGCCGCTGGTACCTATCACAGCCGGTACGAGACGTGCAGCGTGTACAA
>NC_064878.1:27106595-27116595 GCF_943734665.1 Anopheles aquasalis | reverse complement strand
GTGCCGAAGAAAGAGGCAGAAGGGCGAAGGGTAAAAGAAACACACTAACTTGGAAAGACAAGAGAAAATGTGACTGATTGAATTAATATACAACAAAACGAGGAAACAAAAAACAAAACACAAGGGCAGAGGGCGGCAAAATGTGGTGTGTGGGCAGAGGAGGAAAGCCGAGGGAAGGCAAAATGGTCGAAGAACCAGAGAAAAAGGGGAAAGCAGCAACAAAAGAACACTGTGTTGTAAATAAATCAATTCCGTCTGATGATGAATATGAAAGTGATAAAAGCAGAAGCGTGCAGTTACTAGGGCGTGCTGTATTCTTCTTCCTGCCGAAATGGTCCAGTCCACGATCTGTGAAAGATTGTGTTCGAGGTGAGTAAATTTTGTTAACAAACAGGCGGTTCGTTCGTCCTTATTATGCAAAAAAAAGCTGATTTTCTCGAGGACTTAGACGCCTCTATGAAGCCTTATTGTTTCAGTTCTTACAGAACCAATGTCGCTGCTTCTTCTGCTGAAGTGTATTGAATGTTATTTAATGCTTTATTTTTTTCCCAGTCCTTTTATACTTCAAAGCAATAACAATGTTCGACTTTTATTATTTCACAATAGCCTTCAGCTTGTGTCTCGAAGGTCCTGTTTGAGCAACCGTTGCTTAAGCAGAATGTGCCAACATTTTCCTTGACGTTATCCAGCCGCTTACCGAACCCTCTCTTGTCGGCTGGGTGGTGGCTTTTACCCAGATAGCCAACCTCCGTTTGAAATGAACACCTCGATGAAGCAGCGAAGAAGAGGAAGCGAGGAATAAGAAGAAAACTGATTTGTTTGGTTTTTGGAGGGCTGTTTGCAACGCGGCGAGTTTTCGGAAAAACGAGTCGGAAAAACGGTGGTTCGGTAATGTGGGTGATTCTTGTGCTCTTCTGTGCCGTGTCCGTCGCTTAATCACAGCAGGCCAGGTTTTGCTGGAGCCCTGGATTTACAGAAACGGCCGTTCAATCTCGTAGTCATCCACCGCGCCAAGGGGTCCAGAAAAACGGGTTAGTTGTTTGTCACAAAAACCGAGGAATTCGAGGGGGGAGGCTGGAAACGGTGGGATACTAGAAGGCTGACACGCGCTGGAGAAGAGAGCAGATTATTGAAGTGGAGTGTGGCGCTGGCGGTTGGTTTAGGTCGTCGTCGTCGTGGAGTGCTGCTTTTCCATTCCGTGGTTCCTCGCTCGCCAGCATCATCATCGCCATCATCATCAGCAGCAGCAGCAGACGACAATCCACGGCCTACTCACGGGCTGCCGTTCGCTTTTGGGCGTTTTGCATTCTGTGCTGGAACCGGAGCGAACCAGCCAGAAGAGAGGAGAGGTTCGTGAACTACTTTTCCTACTACTACGCGGCGTTGGCCCCCATCATCATCATCATCATCGTGTAGGCCGTGTTTTGTGCGTGCGTACCGCGTGTGTTTGTGTTCTACGGCGGATGCCTTGTCATCCAGCCAGCCAGCCAGCTAGCGCGACACGGCCCCGCAAGAACAACCTCTAGAGAGGCGCTCCAGGTGTGCGTGGATGAGAAAGTTGTGGCCCGGGCGGATCCAAGAATAGTGCGGTGGGGAAGGAAAGCGGATCCGACATCTGCATTCTTGTGCGTACGGATTGTTTACAGTTAGCGGGCGCGTTCTCCGAAAGCGTAGTGAGTCTGAGCGTGCGTGCGAGGTGAAGACGTCACTCCAGAACCAGATGAAAAATGGATCATTAAGCGGAAGCGGGTGGTAATGAGAGACACCAAGCATCACGGTGGATAAAGGGTGTATCGACCGTGGCGATGACATCGGCCAGTCTCTGTCTGTCTGGAAGCGAGAGAACGCTTTGAAACTCCACACCCTTTTTTTAAAGGGGGACACGATACGGCCTAGTACCGGGTGGTAGGAGAAAATGCCTGGGAAGTGAAGTCAATACACCATCAGCTTGCGGTCAGCAGCAGCAGCAGGATTGATGAAGAGACCGCGAAATACGTGCTGCTACGCTTGGTTGGTGGGATGGATTAGTAGTGTTTCACCTAGAAGCTGCTGCTAACCAGCGCACACATCGACAACAACAACAACACCAACAACCGCGGCCATCATCATGTTGTGGCGTGTAGTGACCGAGAAGAAAGAAAGTTGGGTCTCCATTTCCCTACCGAGCGCTCTAGCTAGCTCCCCATCGGAAAGGAAAGCTCTGCGTTGCGTCTCACCGTAAACACATAGCAGGCTAGCTGGCTGGCTAGCTGGCTGGCTGCCTATTACCAAAAGACACGGAGATTACTAGATCCACCGTGCGACCAAAGGTGGCGGTGACGGTGATGGTTGCGGTGTTGCTGGTTCCTGGGGCGTAAGATCGATTTCTTCCCCCCCCCCGCTTGGCAATCGATTTGACGCGGTCAAAAAGCGGTTGATTCATCGAGACCACCAGCCCCGGGTTGCGAGAAGGAATTCCACCTTTTCCACCCAACCCAGCATTATTTCGACACAAAATCACCGCGCAAAACGACACGGAAGGGAGCTTATTTATCATCTACGTTGCGCTCTCACTCCGTCGCTGGGTTTATCGTGTGATAAAAAAGTGTGTGATAAGGGCAAGAAAAAGACAAGATAGAGAAAAAAAACACATACATGTTTTCAGCCCTCTCTCTCCTACAATCGCGCGTTTCGGTGTGTGGTGACAAACGGCAGAGCTCTGGGCCAGGGCCGAAGCAACGACCAACGAGAGGGGGTGAAGATAACGGGATATGGTTCTACATTCGCCGCGCCCTGTCTGGCTTTCGCATTTCCGTGCTAGCATCTCTTGTGCGACGTTTCGAGTGTCGTTACACACGCACGCACACGGCCAGGAATGTCGAGTGAGCCTGGGTGGATGGGGGAACACTTTGGCCTCCTCCTCCTCCTCCGGGTTGGCGTTTTGCTCCGCTTTGCGCTTCCAATTCGGGGGTTTGCCGCGAGTCCACTTTGTTCGCTTCGTGTGTTCGTCGTGGGTTATATGCAAAGTTCTGAAATTTTTTAATCATTTTTTTGTGTCTGCTTCTTCCAGAGAGGACCTTTTGGGACACTCGACCACCGGCTGGCGGCAAGACGAACGTAAAAGAATAACCAGCCAACGAGTGGTGTGTGCCTGAGTGTGTCTTTCGTTAAAAAGTGTTGATTCGCTGCGTTAGAAATGTTTAATTTTATGAAGAAAGGTGTGGTAGGGGTAGGAGGTAGTAGTAGCAGCAGTGGTAGCAGTGGCGGTAGTAACAGTAATGGTGGTGCCACTGGTCTAGGAGGCACCGGTAGTGGAAGCAATAGTACCGCACTATCACCTTCCTCCGGTTCTGGAGGAGGTTTCGCTCATTCGATCCTCGGTGGCAGTAGCGATGGTAGCGAGGAAAAGGATCGCCGGAAGAAGGACAAGAAGGCGCGGAAAGAAAGTGGCAAACAGTTGCTGCTCGGTGTCGTAGGTGGCGGTTCCAGTACGACCGGTGGCCATTCGAGCAGTATGAGCGCAGAAGAACTGCTGCGACTGGATGAGGTACCATGATTCCCCCTCGCCGAGGGCGCTTTCCGGATTAAAAAAAACTTACATTTCCGCATCTCAATTGCAGGTTCGTCGCTCGCTCAAGATCCGTGGCCGACGGAAAGAGAAGGAAAAGCTACCGAGTGGCATTACGGCCGATTACAGTGCCTCGTTCTTCGCCCAGCTCGACGTGGACCATCGCGAGTTGGATCGTGGCACGGAGGAGGTACTGGCCGTCGCCAACACGACGACCTACATCGATCGAAATGGTGAAATGGTGGAACGGGTATCATTCAGTAGCACCACGACCACCCACCAACCGCCCACGTCACCGTACTCCGATGGAGGATACTCGCCGGACCATCACTATCACCAGCAACAGCACCAGTCGTCGCATCAGCTGCAGCAGCAGCAGCACTCCACAAAACATCAAACGTTGCCTGGAGCGGGCGGAAAGGGAGGTTCATTCCCTCCGGTGCCACCGAGACCGCCGAAGCGAGGAATCCTAAAAGGATCGCGCGTTAACTTAGCGACCGACGGTGGAGGTGGCACAGCTTCACCATCGTCCGCTGCCTCCCCGAATGCATCCGCCAATCATCACGGGCTAGCGGGGGCTTCGGCAGCGTTACTGCATCTCCTGGCATCACCGTCGCCGAGTGCGGACAGTCTCACCGATACGACAACGACCACGACCAACTCTTCCTTCGCTACGCCACCGTTTTCGCTCAGCCCGGTCGGTGAATCGCAAGGCTACGATGGGCGCATCGGCCGTGTTTTCCCCTTTGATGAACCAACTGGCAGCGGTGGTGGTGGTGGGGTTGGTGGTTCTCCTGCGGCACTTTCACTACCACCACTCCATCTGCAGCCCCTTCCTCCGCCCCGTACGCTCACCATTCAGCGTCAGAAAGCACCTCGGAACGATTTCGGATTCAGTCTCCGGAAGGCGTTCGTTCTGGATCGATCCGGAAGTGGTGCCGGCCTTGGTTACGTACCGACAACGAAAGGATCCCGGCTTCGAGCGATCATCTTTGCGGAACCGAGCTCAACGGCCACAGTACAGACGGGTCTGTTGCCCGGTGATCGTCTGCTCGAAGTGAACGGTCAACCGGTGGAAGAGCTGAGCCGAGAGGCGATCATTGAGATGATCCGCAGCAGCGGAGAAGCGGTCACGGTGAAGGTACAGCCGATCGCGGAGCTGATCGAACTGTCCCGGCGCTTCGTTACCGTCAGTGGATCGGCCAGCGTCGGAGATTGTAGCACGTTGAAGCGTAGCGCCAGTCGTCGCTTTCTGCACAAACCGTCTCCACTCTTCGGTGGATCGCTTCTTTCCGGAGAGGGTTCTGGCCCCATCAGCAGCGGAGGTGGGCCCGTCGGTCGTGTATGGTTACTCCATCGGGGCGGATTTACGGCCGCTCTGCGCCAGCAACTGTCACCGTCGACCGTACCGATGCCTTCCCATCATGCCCAGGGTGGAAAGGTGTGGATCCGTCTGGAAGGTGGTACCGGTGAGGAGCTGTTGATCGATGAGGACGATCTGGAGGTGGCCAATGCACCAGCTTACGATCTCGTCGAGGATCTGTGTCATTTGGCGCACCTAAACGAATCATCGGCACTGCACGTGCTTCGGCAGCGGTACGCAAACAACTTGATCCACACCCGTGCCGGTCCCGTTCTGCTGATCATCAATCCGATGGCACCACTTGCGCTCTACTCCGAGAAAGTGGCATCGATGTTCCGGGGCTGCAAAGCGGAAGATGATATGCCACCGCACATCTTCTCGCAGGCACAGACAGCGTACAGGGCCGCGCTCGAGACACGGCGCGATCAAAGCATCATCTTTATGGGGCGCTCCGGTTCAGGAAAAACCACCAACTTCAAGCATGCGTTGTACTACCTTACGCTGGCTACCGCCGCTGGAGGAAATAACACCGGGCGCCCACTAACAGTGGAGAAAGTGAGTGCCATCGGTACGATCCTTGATGCGTTCGGTAACGAGCGAACGGCACTCTGCGGTAATGCGACCAAGTTTACGCAGATCTTCGCCCTGGACTTTGACCATGCCGGTCAGCTGGTGGCCGGTTCGATCCAAGTGCTACCCATCGATCGTATGCGACCGTCGGGTGTCGCTAGTGGAGCGGCTGGTAGTGCACCGCGCTGGAGCTTCCTCGCCGGGGTGGATGTTGGTGCACTGCGGAAAGAACTGTTACTGGAACCTGCCCTTACGGGGGGTGTTGGTAGTGGTGTTGCTGGCGTTGGAAGTGCTTCCGCTGCCATGGTGCAACAACAGGAAACGGCCGACTATCAGCGACTGTGCCAAGCGTTCCGTACGCTCAACGTCGATCCGGTGGCCGTTCGGGGCGTATGGTTCGTCCTGGCCGCCATCTATCATCTAACACAATCCGGCGCGGTTATGGTCGCTGGTCGGGTACAGTTCGTGAATCCACGGGCAGCCCAGAAAGCGGCCTCACTGCTCGGTGTTCCGATCGATGAGCTGCTTGGTTACATATGGCCCGAGGTAGCCAACGGTGGTGCCAATGGCACATCGGGTACTGGTGGTAGCCCATCCGGTGTTAGTGGCGGTGCTGGTGGTCAATCGAAAGCCGGTGCCACATCGGCAGCCGTGGCCGAAGCACTGAACGCGTTCTGTGAGGCACTGTACACCGAGCTGTTCTACACGATCGTCGGACTGATCAATAAGTCCATCATGGCCGCTACACCACACCAGACGATCGGTTCCGTGCTGCTGGTCGATGTGCCCGGTTTCCAGAATGTGGCCAGCGTTGGAAGTGGGGCCGGGTCCGGTATAAGCACGCTCTCCGATCTACGGTTCAACTATCTGCACGAGCGGTTGCAGCTGCTGTTCCATAACGCGATGTTGGTGCAACCGCGCCACCGTTACGCTCAGGAGATGGTGACGGTCGATGAGTCGCTCGGGCTGACGGAGGGAAGCGGTGGTGGTGCCGGTGGTTCCGGACCCGGTTCGGCCGGTGGTGGACCCGCACCGATGGTTGCGCTGCTCGATAAGATCCCCCAGAACCACGAACCGCGTAAAGGGCTGCTGTGGATGTTGGATGAGGAGCAGATGCTACTGGGAAGCTCCGCGGCACTGCATTCGGTCGGCAAAACCAACAACAGCAGCATTTCCGATGAGCTGGAAGATGATCCCGCCCACGATCGTGATGCACGGTTCATGGAACGCCTCTTCGCAGCGTACGGTGATCGGGAATCACGCGAAACGTTGCTACTCCGTGCGAGCGTTCCAACTGGGTCGTGCGATGTGGTGCTGCAGCATCTTCTCGGCACCAATCCGGTCCTTTACTCGGTGTCGAGCTGGCTGAAGGAAGCGGCCGCACAAGCCCTCTACCTACCGCAGCGTGCCCTCAACTGTCTGCGCGACAGTGGAAAGCCGGAAGTAAGTGGCCTGTTCGTGGGGACGCTCGGTGGTGCGATGGAATCGTCGTACGCCTGGGGTGGCTCATCGCAGCAGCTCCAGCAGCAGTCACTGCGCCGTATGAGTAGCATCCGCCGGACGACCTACACCGGCAGTGGTTTCCCCAAGCGGAACGGTGTGGTGGTGCAGGTGAAGTACACCGTCGATTGTCTCATCGATACGTTGCGCCGCACCGGTATGCACTTTGTGTACTGCTACCTACCGCAGCACAACGGTGGCATCGCATTCGCTTCAGGCATCGAGCCACCCACAGGCACAGGCGCCGGCAACAGCATCACCGGAAGCGAGTTCACCAGAGCAGATGAAGACATCATTAACATTCCATTGCTGCGTAGCCAGGTAAAAGGGTGGCACGTGTTTGATTGTTGAATCGAATCGAATGATCGAACGTGTTTGTCTCTCTCTCCTCCTGTCCAGTTCCGCGGATCGCAAATGCTCGACTTTGCGCGTCTGTACCGCTTGGGCTTCCCAATCAGTGTGCCGCTCGGTGAGTTTGTCATTCGTTTCGGACTGCTAGCGGAAGGAGCTACCGGCGCCAGTGGTGGCCCAGCTGGTGAACCCACCGGTAACGGCGGAGGAGCCGGTGAAGCGGCAACAGTCGACAGTATCCTTAGCAACTGCGAGGTGGATTCATCCGTCTATCGGATTGGCACAAGTCTGGTAAGTTGAAAACAGAAAAAAAGATATTTTTAATGAAACGATAATGGCTCTACTCGAACACTCACCTGAATACTCTGCACGCGCTTCGCGCAATGGTTGCTTTTCCACCTGCGTGTCTATTCTCGTGTGCGCATACAGCCTCCTGCGCTTCTCTGCGGGCTCGGCCGTGGATCACTTTCTATGCCGTATACGTGCACTGCTCGAAAGAAGAGGAGGCTGTGCTGCTCGATCGGAATGCATCGCATCTCGATCGGCGGGAGATCACTCGATCTCCTCTCGCGCTTTCACTTCAACTCCCTTCTGTTGGGTTCCACGCCACCAACACCAACACACAGACACGTGCGCGGTGGAAGGTGTGTGGGCCTGGCACGCGTGGTAGCCCAATTGGCATTCAAAGAGCGTGCATACGATGTGTTGTGTTGGACGCTAGGAAAGGGTTATACGAACGAACCCAACGAGAGAGAGACCCCGCGGGCCGTACGCGCCCGGAACGCAACGTCACCGTTCGCAACTGTGTGCGTCGTCACTGGAATGGAGATAAAGCAAGATAGCAGAACATACCCATCTCGACGCGGATCGCGCACACAGCGCCGTCGTTCCTCTTCTTCTTCTTCTTCTTCTTCGTGGTCGATCGCCTCTTGGTGGGCTCTGAGAACGGATCGGGTATAGGCACCGCGCACCATTGTGGCCATGATCGATCGCGGGTGCGCGCGCGTTCGCCCCTGGAGAGTCCAATTCCGGAGAGTCAGCATTATTCGTTCGCATACGTTCGCACCGTTCGCGTCCGGTTCGGTACGCTTTCCGCTGGTCCTTTTCTTGTGTGCAGGTGAAGTGACACGACGCTGGGGTGGTTGCTAGCTCCGAAGAAGAAGAAGAAGAAGCAGGTAGCCCAGAGAGCAGCGCAAGTGGATGCGTTTTTTGGTCATCGTTGCATCGTGTCCGCAGTTGCCGGAGTCGAAGGTCTCAGCGATCGCAACGATATTGGGATTCCGTTCAGTGTGCTTTCGTGTTCAACTTCCTTTTTCGAGTGCGCGACAGCTTGCTCACTTGTTGCCCTTTTTAGAGAGGCTGTCTGTCCGTCCCCCGGGCGTATGAGTTAGTTAGTGAAGCCACCGGCTTTACCGTTGCATAGTGCATTGCATCCGGAAGCTGCGCTCCGATGGTTGATACCACCTGCCAGTGATTGTCGCTTCACTTTCATTCCCGCCGGTGATCGGTTGAGGTCTGTGTCCGTGCTAATCGTGCCCCTGTCCAAGTTGGTGCAGTGAGTTTTCTCGGTTCCAGCTTGGTTTTCTGTTCTTCAAGAACCACTTTACTTTGATCCACATCATGCCACTGCCTCCTTGGACTAATCCATTGCATCAGCAGCAAGTACAACAAGAAGAGGAAAAAGGAAGCGATCCTTTTTCAAGCGTATGATGTGTGCGTGCGTGCGTGCGTGCTCACTCAGGGTTACACCGATCAGTACTGTCCTTCGAGAGCCACCGAGCGCGCCCGATAGCAGCGAGTATGTTGTTTGTGCTTTCTCTCACTGGCCCCTCCAAAATTTCCTTCTCCCAGGCAGCGCAACACAGCGCAGCCACGCGGTGTGGACGGGGAAGTGTGGAATGGAAAGAGAAAAGCGTGAAAGCGTGATCCAAAGCCGATGCCACCGAGGTTTCTCTGATTTTCCTCCGTGTTTCCTCCGGTGTTGAAGAGTGAAACCGAGCGGTGTGTTCGTTTGTGGTGGTGGTCTTGCGGGGGGGGGGGGGGGGGGGGGAAACAGTGCCTGACGAGGGACCATATTTTGGTCCGCTGTTCCGTCGGTCGTCGGTTGCCTATCGCTATCGGTCGGCTGCTGGTAACTGTTTCGCCAGATTTGGCCCTGTTTTCCCTTTGCGAAAAGAAAGAAAAACCTCGCTCGAGATCACACCAAATCGCGATGGTTGTATGTGTGTGCGACAACGAGTGACTGCGGAGCCCAGACCGGGGATGGTGGAGGTAATGGAGAATGATGAACATTAATGGGTTTTCATTGCGGGGAAAGATGGAATGGTGAGCTGCAGGGGCAACGGTGGCGCCTATGCTGCAATGTGAGCGAGCGCGAACGGATGTGTGGTGTGGTGCCGAGAGGATGATGATGATCATCATGATGGTGGTGAGGATGATGAGCGTGATGATCTTAATAATAGTGGGTGTATTTGGGAGCGGGAAAGCTCATAAAACGTTCCGATCTATCCGTTCCGTTGCGTTTTCGGTTGGCGAGATTAGTTATTAGCCGTTCGTGTGGAACGCAGCACCAGAAGGAGTGGAGCTGCGGCAGGAAAACAGTGAAGGGGCAGTGGCTTCAGTAGGCGAACGAAAGTGTATATCGATCAGAGTAACCATTGGGCAAGGAG
>NC_064878.1:27094095-27101595 GCF_943734665.1 Anopheles aquasalis | reverse complement strand
CATTAAATAATAGCGTATAAATTTCAAACTAGGTTGATAACAACAAGCGACTGCCCTTGGAAAACTAGGAAGTTGAATTTTGCTTCGAGCTATAGTTGACTTTCCATATAATGGGCCATGGCCGCACGTGCTTACATGTGATCGTGATAGAGAGATTGTGATAGCCCTTAAACGGAAAGGATCAAGGAAATACCTCCGATAAACGGTGGTGATCAGGCCAAGTATTCACAAAAAGTGAAGGTATTACTGCCTTGCGATACTCCAACAACGGAATGCCTTTTGTAAAAGATATCTGTTCAAACAGTTTATGATCGATAAGCTATTGTGTTGAACTTTTGAAGCATTGCTTTAACTACAAAAGATATCCATCTAAACACCTGTGATAATATGGGCTACAACAGCTACAATAGCTATTTACTGAAGTGACGGAATGTGTTCAGCTGTACCAACAACATCGTGAAGCCGGAAGTTAGAATGCTCGAACGAAGTTCAGTTGGCAGTGGCTGCTGCACCTGCACAACTGCCGTGAAAGGCAGGCAAACTCCTCGTCGTCGGCCCAGTGCATCAGTGTAACCGGAACACAGCTTCAGCTCGACGACGACTGCGACGGTGGTGCTATCCAACTCATTAGCGATGACCTACTGCGCCGCGCTAGTCTTGCTGCCTGGTCGCAGCACTAACCATGCGCCACAGCGCCGGTTAATAAGGAAAAAGAAGAGGAAAATCTTCCGTGACACCGGTCCACCACCATTCAGCCTCAACTCTGCTTGCCAGCGATCGTACCCGCTTCATTTGCACCGTCGTGGCGCGGCTCCCAGTGCTGGTTCCCGTTGGTTGCGCGCCCGCTTGTTTATCTTTTGTTCGCTTTACGCCCGTTCCCCCCCATGGTATGGGTCCGGCACTGCGTTTCCCGGTTCCCGGCGGCCTGATTTGCAGCCCGGCTGAGCCCACCGGTTGCCCAGAAGAGAAGGAACAGCTCCCAACAAATCTCGAATGGGGCTGTCTGTGGTGTTGTGCACCACCTGAAGAGAAGATTGCGGCCCTAAACCAACCAACCTCTGCGCACCCATAAAAAACACTGTGTGGTCTGAGGGCTGAGAACCTGCGTCTGTTGAGTGGGCCTCTTACTCTTTTCCCCGCATTCTTCGCTGGCATGTTATTCTTGGTCCACTTTCGGGAGCGCGAGCTCCGCGCGAGAAAAGCGTACCAGAAACAGCTGACTCGCGCTCGGTAGGCCACCGGCTGGCAGGCATGCTGTGGCTATATGTGTCTGTCCCGTGATTTCAGCCGTTTAACTATCCGGTAACATCCGTCCTCTTGGTCGACGTTTTGGCCGTCGTCGTCGTCGTCGTCGTCGTCGATTGGCTTCGATAATTACGCGCTGTCGTGTGTGTTGTGTACCACCAACCGCGATTGGCGAGTACGCAATGGGCGATGGGATGGGATGCGATGCCGTGCTCCGTGTTGGCCATCTCGCCAGCCATACAATCTCATTCAGTTGGTGTCTCCGGTCGCAGTGTTTTAATTTGTTTTTTTTTTTGTTTTCGGGGGTTCTTGTGCTGTTCTTTTCAATTAAAACACGGCGCTGAGGCAGAGATTCGAGACAAGACAAGCAATCCTCAGTGCGATCCGCTCGCTCTGAAAGGGGGCGATGAACGATCGCGGAACACGGTACCCTGCCCCACCGGTGTGGCGCTCCGATCGTTCGGATATTAATTCTATTTACGAAATTGTATCGCAACGCTCCCGACTCTCGGCCATTACGCATGGCGTAACTTACGATTTATGTGCTTATGTGCCCCCACTCTCGAGATAAGAGATCCGTGAGTTTGAAAGTGATAAACTGAGCCACATGCCAATGCTGCCAATCTTCGGTAGAGCACTGTGAATCGGTCGATCGAGTAGTACGAGCAGGTGGAGGTGGTGGATGGTCGCCACGGTGGGATACGGAATCTTAAAATAAACGAAGTACTCTGGCCGGCCGAGAGAGACGCATCAGAGCATCGACCACCACCACCACCAGCAGGGCAGAAGAGAAGAAGCAAGTTGGCAACGGGTGGGTCGACGCAAGACGCAGACACACGAGATGTTTGTGTGCCATAATACCCGCGAATGTTACATTTGTCGTTCGCGCCCGAACCAAGGGGGGGAGAGGAGTGGTTACCGAGCTTGTGTGACTGATTTGTCGCTCCGTTACGCTTGTCTCCATCGCCTCGTCCGCTTCCTCCTCCTCGCTGCTTGTTGGCCGCGATCGGACTGACTGGCCGTCCATCAGCGAGCGAGCAGAGGGCACGGTGTGCCATTCATGCCGTCATCGGTGGTTAAATTGAGCGAACGGAACCTGTGGTTCAAATTGCAATTAATGGATGGATGCGCGATCATTGATTGAATGATTCATACGTGCAGCGGATGGTGGGAGACGACGAGCTGTCTCGTCGTGGGGGAACCGTCTTTTCGTGTCGGTACAATCAATTTGGGCGATCAAATTATGAATCCATTTCATGGATTCTTGATCTCCCGGTCTTGATTACGGTGCGAATGGATCGTTATGGTGCCGATGGCGCTGTTCGAAATCAAGATCGAATGGGCAATCAATCTGATCAATTTGATAAAGGTTAACGCACATGATTGAAAGTTATTTGTGTCAAAATTTGAGGTATTTCTGTTGTAATTTTCTTGTGTGCATCAAGATGCAAGTGATCAATAACTTTATCCGTATTATTATTGTAAGAGTATTAACGAATAGAGAAGATCAATTTAAATCGAATCATGCAACAGGTACAATATTCTTGATAAAGATCCAAATCACTAACAAAATTCTTGTTGCAGCAACTCGGATAAGAAGACTCCCGAGAAACACTTATCCCTGCTGCCCGTGGATTGTGCATTTGGTACATGTGCAACGAAATGAGTCGTAAAATGTTGTAACAAAACAGCGATTACTACTAGCGATTATGAAAGCGGCGGGCGCGACGGGTAAATGTGGCCAATGAACACTGCACGCAACACCCAAAAGTGTTTAAATAGAACCCGGGACAGGGGCTGTTGTGATGCTGCCCCTCCGCGTAAGCTCATCTGCAACAAACATACTGGGGTCCTCCTCCCCACGACCATCATCATCAGCAGCCGTAGCAGTAGTACGAGTTCTGACGGGTTCGTTCGGGTTGATGGGTTAGTGGCTGATCCTGCCCATCCACCGTCAGTAGTCCGTTGCTGGTTGCGTTTGCGTGCGGATGCAATCCCAGCGCCACCACACACCAAGTCGGAGTCCGAGAACCACCGAGCAGCAAACCACGCACACCATTCGAATCCGAACCGTAATCCGAATCCGCGCCGGTCTCGTCGCGCGAACCCCAGAAGCTTGTTAAACACGACGACGACGACGACGAAGACGACAGGTGGAAGTGAACTGCGCGCAGAGTCTGCGAGCGAGCGCGCATATTACGGCCGTCAAAATTAAAAACCTTCATCCGATCGAGATCGCAATCGATCAGCACACCCGGAGCGGAAAATTGGGGACGCGCACAGTCAGCGAGCGAGATAGCGAAAGGGGGATCAATTAAATTAGCGAGAAAGAGAGCACGATCTGAAGGGAGTGCGCGCGATATATAGGGCTGGTAGCAGTAGTAGATTGTGAAACACCCACCGGACCGATCTCCGGTTGATCTCCGGTTTTGAAATGCACATTTTCGAGTGATTTGCTCCCAATATTATTGTAACCAAGGGACGGAGGGAGGGCGTGTGAGTGTGTCTGTGATTTTAAACGGATTAACGATCGACCGAACAGAGAGTGCGTACACCGTGAAGCAGCAGCAAACCAGCAGCAGTCGGTTCGGTCGTTCCCGGAGTTGAATCCCACGAATGTGGCCGCCGCCCTTCGCCTGTGAGCGGTTCGATATGGTGCCACTGAAGCAGCCACCACCGGGGACTGGGCTGCTTTGAGAATTAAATCCAATCCAACCAAGCGTATCGGTCCCGAGTGAAAGCAGAAAAGTGGACGTTCAAACGTGGACTGAGAATCTGGGTATCGGTACCTAGTGAAAAGCCGATTGCCCCTTTGCGATCGTCCGGAGTGTGAAGTGTTGCACCGGAACAATCGGAAGAAATCGAGCACCGCAAGATGCGGCCAATTATATCGGCACCAACGGCGTTGGCGCAATCGCCATCATCGTCGCGCATAACGCAACCACCGACAGCAGCACCATCCTCGGCAACAGTGGCGCCATCGGCAACAGCAGCAGCTGCTACTCCGAACAGCACTACCACCAGCAGCAGCTGCACACCACCAACGCAATCCGTGGTGTCTTCGCCGGATGTCTTGCCAACGACGACGACGACGTCGTCGTCGGGGGCCGCCGAATGTCGTCAGGATGGCGGGGACAAGTTGCAAAACAACAACAACAACCCCACACCCAACTCCTCCTCCACAGCAACGACGACGACGACCCCGGTTATTGTTGGCAAGACTGTAGGCGCTCGCGAGGACGAGAGTGGAGTGACGAAGAAATCGAAAAAGATGACGTCTGCGAGCAGTACTGCCACGGTACCACCCACCAAACCACCGATCGCACCCTCCAAATCGTCCTCATCGGTCGGGGGAAAGTTATCGTGGAAAAGCTTTCTACCGAACGGTGGCAAGGCCACCAGCAGCATCACCATCAACGGGGCCACCGGAAGTAGCAAGGTGACGGCAGCGAAGGAGACGGCACCACAGAGTAACAGCAACAGCAACGGCACCAGTGGTGGTATTGATGCGAATAACAACGAAATGGGACCCAGAAAATCATCCGCTGCGACGATTACGCTCGTTCATGATGGACGTACGGACAATACGAGTAAAGATCCAACGGGAAATGGGGGAAAAATTGATGGAAAACTCACGAACGGTAGTGGGACGAATGGGATTAGTGAGGGAATAGAAAAGAATGGTCTTGGTGGATCGAAAACCTGCACCAGCACTGCAGCGGGAAAAGCGAATGGCCAACTACCACCACTGCCACCGGCAAATGTTGCCACCACGAACGGAGTGTCCCGTTCTCCGCCTACAAATAGTTATGATAAGGCGACGAAAACACCAGAAGAGACCAACGGAGCAAAACCACCGGTGGATCTCAACAAATCGTCTTCCGCGATCGCGCTCAAGCCGGTGCTGGCTCGTTCATCGAGTGGCAATCGTTTGACGACGAACGGTAAGCTGCTGCCAGAAGGAACGGGAACCAGCGTCACAAATGGCTCAACGCCGCAGGACACGAAGGATAAGAAGAAATCCTCCTACATTCTTGGCAATGGTTCGACCGACAGTGGCACCCAGAAGAGTGGCAGTAGCGCGTCGATGTCCGGTGCTCCGATCGGGGTTCGATTGTCACTGAAACCTTCCTCACGCCGCTCCGTCACACCCGATCGTTCCGCCGTCGATCCGAAGCTCATCAAAAACGGCTCGTCGCGAGCTTCTCCAGTGCGCACACCTTCACCGGCCCCGAAGGAAAAAAGTGAAAAGTCCACAAGGGAGGGCACGACGATGAAGGAGAAAAGCCCCTCCACCTTATCGCTACTTCGCACCTCTTCCTCCAAGAGTATCGTGGTGCAACGGGATGGCAGCGAACCGGCACCGAAAGTGTCCGAACCGAGCGACACAACCGCAGCCACTAGCAGCAAACCGGTGGTGAAGGTGCGCCGAGTGATAAGGAAAATCATCAAAAAGAAACCGAAAGCTGGAGGCGAGTTGGAGTCGTCGCCGTCCTCGCCATCGGTGGTGCCAACACCAGCGGCCGCTGATGGAGCTGAAATTTCTGCGCCGGATGCTGAAAAGCAGCCCCTAATGGGTGCCGTTGAGACGACCATTACGCACGAGACGACGGACGGGGCGATGGTCAGGGGGATCGTGGAAATTTCCAAAATGCAGCCCGATCTGGCGAAGCCGGTAACGAAGAAGTCCAAGGAGTCGAAAGCGGTGGGCAACAAAGTGAAGGAAGAAAAGCAACAAAAGAAACAGAAGCAGAATAGTAAGGAAGAGGAAGAGGTGGCCAATGGATCAACGGCAACTACGACGCCACCAGAGAAGGAACCGGAATCGAATGGAGCCAGCAGCGAGTCCAGCCTTACGGTCGCCGAACGGAAGCACTGGGCAATCCGGAAACGCATGATGGCCGATCGTGCCATGTCCTGTGGACCACTGGAAGGGGACCGATCCACCATACCCGGGTTACCGACGGCCGATTTGCTGGAAAGCTTCCTGCTATCGCTCGCTACCCTGCCACAGGAGATCGCGGTCGATCTACCGTCGGAGATGGGCCCCGTTCCGAAGTACGGCGCTAATCGATCGCTGGCCCGTTCCGCCTCGCAGTATCTGAGTACCAAGATACAGGATTTCCTTCGGCGGACCGATCACGTAATGCAGGACTGGCGTAATCTCGGACGGTCGATGCGACGACGGGAGGACTTTGGCGTTGGTTCGTTCGCTGATGTGACGGGGATGGGAACGGTTCGGTCGCGTAGTGTCTCCAACATCATTACCCGCGGGTTGCAGCTGCTGAAGAAGGATCAGTCGCCCCGCCGCCGGCTCACCGTTGCGTCCCTCGGTGGAAGCCGTGGTGGCGCTGGTTCAAGTGTGTCGCGGTCGAGCTCACGGTCTTCGTTTTACTGTGAACTGCCGGCGGTTGCCGGTGCCGGAGGTGTCAGCCGAACGTCTTCGCGTCGTGTTGTGCGCCGACGATTGGGTGATGATGATGATGATGACGACTGTAGTACCGTCGTGGATATAAGCGAAGAGGTAATAGAAGAAGGTGGCGGGGTGGATCCGTACAGCGCAATTATTGACAAGTGACCGGTGGCGCATGCAACTGTACGCTGTGGTCTGCGCTTTGGTCAGACCGCGCTACAATGTGTGTTGTTGTGCTATTTTGAGGCAACTCCTCGTGATGATGATGCGTAGCTTGTGGTTGGTTGGGAATTGCGTAGAATGTTTTGGTCTTTTCCGTTGACGATTGAGGCAATTTTGGTTAACATCCTTTCTGACACTAACCAGGAATACTGCTTGGGACTGTTTATTAATCCGATCCTGTTTTGCTTTCCAGCTGAGCGACGTTACCTCCGAGTTGACGGAAGAACACTCGTCCTCGAACCTCATCACCGAACGGCTGGCCTCGGAAACGTCCGAGCGGTTGCGGCTGGAGAAGGAGGTGAAGGAGTACGAGGCCAAGTACCGCAACCTGCAGGAATCTTCGGAAAAAATGGAGATGGAGCTGCTGTGTGCTAAATCGGAGCTCAACTATGACTTTGACGATTGCAGCACATTCGGTGGCAGCGAGTACGATGCGGGCGATATCGGTACCGAGCGGAGTGACGGCGGAGGGCTGGTGGACGCTGGGGACGTCGTGAAAAACTACCGGCAACGGTACGAGCGTGTAGCGCGCGAGCTCGAGTTCACCAAGAAGCGCCTGCAGACACAGCACGAGCACGACCTGGAGCAGCTGGTCGGGCTGAAGAAGCAGCTCGAGAAGA
>NC_064878.1:27084095-27089095 GCF_943734665.1 Anopheles aquasalis | reverse complement strand
TTACCCCCTTCTTGTGAAGTTGCGTTCCATGGCTAATAGTACCCCATCAGCTGATTTTGTTTGTTTTACTGTTCTAGTAAGGGTTGAGCGTTTTTACCTTTCCATTTTACCAGGTCTGTTTTCCCCATTCACAGGCATATCGTAGATAGTATATTGTTTATAACGTTCCGCGCCGTTCCCCCGGTTTTGTCTTTAATTTCATTTGAAAATGTATTTATATAAGATGGTTGGATGAGTGTGTTTTTTTTCTCTGAAAACATCAAAGGAGTCAATCAGAGGACAGAACTTGGAATGCGTTGGAATGAATTATAAAGAAATTACGAGTCTAGAAGAATGAACAAGAATGCGCGGTAATGTGCGCGATTGGAGGAAGCTGGAAAGAGACGTGAATTGAGTAGGATTTGTTATCAAGCAAATGAGTATCGCTTTCGCTTTCCCCATCCTCCGACGCTGCCTTAAGATAGCAGCGCATCACCATACGTTCGGAGTAGTACGTTTAGGGAAAGTAATTAATTGTTGTGTATCACGCTACGTTACTTAATGAGGTATGCTAAGTTATGTATGTTTACTTTCCTTCGGAATTCTCCCGCGGGAGTTGTGGTAAAAAAAGTATCAAAAACAGACAAAATCATCTCACTTTAACAACAATTCATCTTCCATCCAGGGAAAAAATCATGAATCATCGTCGCGATTGTTAGTAGAGAGTATAAGGTTCCAGGAAGGAATAAGTCACGTTTGGGCGCGAAATTTGGCCCACCCGTTTTGGTCTCCCCGTAACCACGATTCCATATGATAGGAAGAGAACGCTAGATGAGATGAGTAATACAGTCTGAAAAGCGCTGAACGAAATTGAACGAAAGAAACGCTGAATTGACTTGGTAAAATAATATAGCAAAACTCCCTTGTAGACACGCGACGCGCGATACGGCGTTCAGGATATGGGATCGAACGTCGAAACTCAAGTACCACATTCTGTACGCAACGAACGAAGGGGGACAGGGGGAGGGAAGGGGAGGTAAAAGTTGCAAATACGGAAACAGGAAAGAAGCGAACATGAAGAGGAAGATGCGGTCGGTCAGGTTCACCGGTTTCCGCACTCCTCGGCCGTAGCCCATCGTAGTCAACAGCAAAGGCAATTTTTATCCTTATTTTTTACTGCGATTATGAATTATTATTTATCGAATTGTTATAATAAAATTACTCGAAAAAATTAGAGACCGCCTGCGGGATTCTTCTCGTCTTCTGACGGATCATGAAATGATGACACGTGTTCAAGAGAGGTTTGTCAGACGGATCTTTGGTGCCCATCAGGTGTGCATGGATCCAAAGTTTCTGTATCCTGGACATTAGAGAATGAGACTCACCGTTCCAGCGACCAAAGCCTACTTAGCAGAACGGACTTGGTACGAGCTTATGGCGATCTTAGCACATCGAACGTAGTATGCCATGCGTGTAATGATGGGCCCTTTTGCTGATAAAAAAACAACCGCACGCAAGGCGCGACCCTTTCGTGGTTGTCTTCGTGTTGGATGACCTTATTCATGCGCAGGACCTCGAATGCTCTAGTCTACGCTATCAGCTATTCGATAAATCGTTTCATGCCCAGTGCGTCGTTTGGTATAATGCCCTAGATAAGCAGACCACACGCAGCCCCCAATCGATAAGATGATGAACGATGGCACTTGGGTACTTAAGCGAGCTCGTGTAAACAAATCCTTCACAAACAAACGCCAGACCGCCGGTGATCGTGTAGTCATTGCACAGCCGACAGAAGAAGCCGACACCTAAAGCAAAGATGAGCAACTCCGTCGGAACGAACGCTCGATCGCGGCCCGTATTCATTGATGAGGATCAGGTGAAGGAACTGCTTAACTGGAATGAGGCACGAACCGCCCTGGAAACCGCATTCGTGTCCGTCTCGAATCAGGCACGCGATCCAGCGAAACGGTTCCCCGATCATCCGGTAAGCTCTCAACCGGCCCGTACCTTCGTGCAAGCAGATGGTGGTAAGTTGTGCAGCATCTCAGAGGCAGAATGATCAAACACTAATCCCCCTTTTTCGTTTTCCCAATCGCGCGACAAACAGGAATACTGCTTTGCATGCCCGGTTATGTCGGATGCCACAGGGTAAAGGCGGATTCACCGGCGACCGATCGTGTCTCGACGCTGGCCTGTAAGCTGATCACCAGTTTCCGGGGTAATGCTGCGGCCGGTTTGCCAGCGATCAACGGTGAGGTGTTCCTGTTTAACAGCAGCACCGGGAAGCTGGATGCGATCGTCGAGGCCAACTATCTGACCGGGGTGCGTACGGCGATGGCATCGATCGTCGCGACCGAGCATCTGTTCTTGCGACCGGAACAACGGCTCAACCGTGACGGTGCATCGATCCAGCTCGGTATCGTGGGCTGTGGGTTTCAGGGTATGATGCACGCCGTTGGTTTCGTGCGCACGCAACCGCAGCTGGCCAAAGTAAGAAGCATCCGGCTGTGGAACCGTACACCGGCCAGGGCACTGCAGCTGCAGACCATACTGCAGGAGGAAGCGAAAAAGACTTCCAGTGATTATTCCGTGTTCGTGTGCGATACGGTGGAGGACTGTTGCCGTGACTGTGATGTGATTGTGACGGCCACCGGTTCCAGTGAACCGTTGGTTTACCGGAGCTTCCTCAAACCGACCGTACATATTAATGGTGAGTGGAAGTGTTAGCCTTGCCATGTGCCCCATGGATAATTGAGAGTCCATTCCGTTCGTTTTTCAGCGGTCGGCGCTGGGCAGTATCATCATGCGGAGCTGGCACAGGACGTGTACGATCACTGTCAGGTGTACATCGATCATTGGGAGGGTGCACGGAAGGAGCTGGCCACGCTACGATCGACCATTGTCGGTGAGGTGGGCGAGGTGATTTTGCGCCAAGAGAAGACGGCACCCGAGACCGACAGTCTCTTACCGAAGCGACCCGGTATCAGCGTGTTTCAGTCACTCGGTATGGCCACGGAGGATGTAACGGTTGGGCGGTTAGTGTACGAAAAGTATCTCGATCGCCAGAGAGCATTGGGAGAGTGATTTCGCTTTCGATTCGGATTTGAAACGGATTACAACGATCTTTGGAATGTATTCCTTTTTATTGAAGTATAAAATTTGCATGTAAAATTGTACTCCTGTTATTGTTTCGTGTCACATACTATAAAACTCTACAATAGTGGAACAGTCGGCACTCGTGATCGCTGTGTATATCTTATGTCTAGTGTGTGTAAAACGCACCACTGTGTAGTTGTAGTACATATTGTTTCATTAAAAAAAACGTTCGTCAGTTTGTCTAAAATTGTGGTTCCTCTATAAAAGATGTTCTGAGATAAAAAGATGCTCTGTTTCGGCGGTTGCTTTGATTGTTTGGGGGTTTCCTCGTTCCGAGGTACTTACATCTAGTGCGCGTACGGAGTGGTACGAATAGAACGACAATCAAAGTGTCCTCTTTTTTTTTTGTTCGTTGGCATCATATAAGTTTCTAGAAAAATATACCCCCTCTATAATACTAGGTAATGGTGGGCATTATAAATATAAGGCTTATGGGATCTAATGTCTTCTTCAAAATACTTTTTGTTTGTTGTTTTTCATAAAAAAGCTTTCGAAATGCCACCAGTTGCACCGGATTTGAAATCTCGCCCCCCTACGTTGGCAACCACTTCTTCTTATGGCCACGGAACAAGCACACATACGATTGAAACACGCCCCTTAGACATCCTTAGTGCACTGGGCACTGCAGTATGGTCGATTGGCCTTCACACAGAACCGTCCACCGATGAGCGATTTCTGGCAGTGCTTTCCACTGCACCGGAAGCACTCCTTGTGCCAGTGGATCTTATCCCATCCGACACCCTGCTCGGTTGGGCCAATGCACCGACCGCACGTGCTGCACGTTTGCGCGTAGTGTGCCTCGTAGCACGGTAAACAGAGCGGTTGCGCCGACCGCTCCTCCATCACGTACTGCTGCCCGGCCAGCGGACCATCGCAGTGGTAGCAACAGAAGTGCCGCACATGGAACGTAGCACCTTCGGCCGCCGTGTACTCCTTCGTGAAGATCAGCTCATCACAGGCGGCGCAGCGTGGAATCTTCAGAATGGCCGCCAAATCACGGCCACAGTATACACCGCCGGCATGGTAGAAGTAGACCAGATCGGCCAACAGTTCACCACAACTTTCACACTTGAAGCACTGCGGATGCCATATGCCCTGCTCGCTACTGCTAGCCCGATCCACCTTAACCGCCACGTCCCCGGCCTTGATGGGCAGCTTGCAACCGGTACAGCGTTGCGTAGCAACGGCCTCATTGCCAATAAGCGCAGCCTGCTGCTTCGTTGGGACGGTTGATGGCGGTGCCAGTTGCATCGCTTCCATGGCACCGATCAACCCACGACCAGCCGACGACGACGACGACGATGACGCCGGTTGGTCATCATCCTGTGCCGGACTGACGGGGAACGAAGCGAACCCGGAATCGTTGCTTCCTGAGGGAACCATCGGACCGGTGCCAGCGATGCCGGGGATTGATTGACCGGGAACCTGCGGCCTGACTGACTCCACGAAACGATCCATTTCGGCACGGAATTTCGGATTCGCCTGATACTCGCGGTGGAACTTGACGATCGGTTCCGGGTACTGTGCCATCCCGGCGGCCGATAAGACAATAGCCGGATCGTACCGCATGGCTTGCTGGACCGCTTCCGAGCTCCCGATGCCCATCAGGTTGAGTTTGTACTTCATTTTATCGGAGAGTATCGGACTTTCCATGAAATCTGGTCGCCTGCCGGCTTCCGAATCGTTGCCACTTGGCGCGGACCCGCTGGTAGGTGGCTTCGGATGCTGTTGATCGTGCTGCTGTACGATTGTGCCGTACTGTAGCAGTCCGGCACTGTCCCCACCAATCCGTACGACCGTACCTTGCCCAACGCAGTGTGCCTTGATTTTCTCGACGTAATCGCTCAGCTGGCCCGCTTCGTACG
>NC_064878.1:27026595-27079095 GCF_943734665.1 Anopheles aquasalis | reverse complement strand
GGGCGCAAAAGCTAAAACTCTAAACTAAATGCAACACAATGATATTGTTAGATAATCGGATTGAAATGGTAATGATAGAAATGTAACAAAGTAAAACCGCTACGGTGTTTCCAGAACGCCCGCACACACGGACACACGTGACAAGGAATTAGATAGAAGCGCAAGCGCATTGCAGCATCATCAGCTTTAGCAAACAAGACAAAAAAAATCAGGTTACAAATAGAAGAGCGAGCGAAGCAGCATCATCGGCCTGCATGGACGTAATACAACCAAGAATAAAAGCAAACCCCCTCAGAACCGAGGATGTTCAGCAAACAATGGCGCGTAATACATACATAAATGCATACAACAAAAAAAAAGCATATATACAAATCATCATATATTTGTAAGACACGGAACGGAGTGTAAACCTGGGCGAAGAAGCGCAAGGTTTGGGAGGTGAATGAAAGTGGATTTTTTCCAAAGTCTAAACAAAGTAAACAAAAGAACAAACAAACAGAAACCAAACAAAACACGGAATATTGTAATGATAAACGGAATGGCAAAGGCAGTACAAGCGCAACGGAATGTGAGAAGGTACCGCTGACCGTGGGTGGACGATTAGGATGAGTTGATTGGTCCCGGATTTGGCGCACGGAGCACGTGGTTTGAAGAAAGGCGCGTGAAGATGGGGCGATACTCGGCGAGACAGATGAGTCTGACGAAGAGGGGAACACGCTCAACTCGCCTTCCCTTACGATCGGGATCGTTTAGCAATAATTATACCTTATCTCTTTATTACAACCCCGGGGGTCGCCCGGTGGTTGCGAATCGTGCGAAAGGACCGCGAAGTAAATGGGCGAAATTCAAAAGATCACTTACACCCCTACAATTCACAGCCACATACACATACATATAAACCCACAAGGAACACACCAGGAACACTAGACGTATCCAAACACGATGAAACACTTCCCGGACACAGTAACACACTCGAACACGCGCGATGTTTATGCGGATATTATGTATTATGGAATAAAAAGGAGAAACGTTACAATTTAGTCAGAAGAATCCACCGTCCTCTCCCCCTTCTGGAGTAGATGCTACTCGATGCCGAAATTCTTGCCATGTCTTGGCCAGCTGTGTTTACAAGACGGAGGACATTCTGCTGCTTCACACACGTCGCAAATCCCTTGTTTCTCTACCTCGTACACACGGACTGCGTTGATCTCTGAGGATAGAAGAGGAACGGGTTAGAACGGGTTGAATGACCGTTAGGCTAATGAGTTTGCTACTTACCCGGTTGATAGTAATCGTACACTTTAACGTAGGCCGGTCTCTTGAACGCCACCTTGAAGCGTCTGGTTGCTACGATCACGAAGCAATTGTTCTCGGAGCCCATGTTATCGTAGTAAAGCGCAGCTTTCGATGCTCCATACAGGATCTCAATTTTCTACGAAACAAAGGATGTTTTTTCAATTTGATGTACCACAGACCACCAGTATGTGTACACTTACTCTTATCGGGTTGATTGATGTTTCAGCAACAATAGAGCTGGCCTCTGTCACATAGCCACTCGGTAGGTTCATCTCTACCAACGCCATGTTGGAGCGCTGATTCGATTGTTGCGGAATGAAGCTGCCGCAAATGCGTATATCGAGTTTAAGTTTCCAGCAATGTAGTTGATACCTCGCGAGACTACGGTTGGATAGCTGGCTGCCACGCTAGAGTCCTCCAGAAAGGCGGTCATTACGTATGCTGTCAGAGCTATGCCTCGTCGGTGATTAGCCTGCACGATGCTGTACGAAGACGATCCGTCTTCGTAAAACCGACCATCTGATTGCTGCTTCGATGCCAACCAGCGATATCCTTTCCAGATCTGACTCGGTTCCCCATAGATGTACTTTGCTGCAACTTTTAACGATTTGCCAACAAATGCTGTTAAAAACACGTTTCCGTTGCTTCCCTTATAGCTCCAGAAACTGAATGAACCATCCGATTGGCGATATTTTAACTGGCTCTGGTAGCCAACAAGCAGATGTTTTTTAGCCCGTTCCATTAGCAAGTACTCGGTCGACTTAATCGCGTGCATGTAGTCCAGTGCCACAATGTTCGGTATGAATTTGACCATGGTTTGTTCTCCACAACCGGTAGGGTAAGTGACGATGTTTCCGAAGTTATACACCACGTTCGTTATAACGTCAGCTGAAAGTGTTGAAAGTAAGCCGGAGCATTAGATTACGAGATCATGAGTAACATACATCCTCAGCTAACCGCACTTACGGATGAGGGAAAAGTCGATCTTCACCGACTTTGCATCGGGTTGCTGACCAATTTTCAAATCAATTTCAATCGCTTCATTCTTGCGAATATTGTGAGAGAAGTATTTTGATTCCACTTTCGCTATCTGTACTCGACGATCGACGCCTTCAGACGAACCGTCATGTCGCCCAGTTTTTTTGCCTTGACAAGGAATGAAACAGGAGTACCTACGTTCGGTGGAACGGAAACCGATTTTGTGTGGTTTTGAGCTGAAATTTTAAATTTCAATATTCATTTTATGAACAAAAATGGGTAACACTTAGCGGTCGAGTTTAAGTAGAGCATGCCTATCATTTGCCGGTTGACCGACGAATTCGACTTCATCGTTAGCGTTGATCATCGTCACATCTGCAATGTAGTCAGATCCAAGGACATTGAACAGAGTGAACTGCAGTAGAACCGCTTCATCGCACTTGATAGAGTACGGTAGGTTGTCGACGATGTAGAAACGCTGCACGGTGGTGTAGCGAATGGGTTTCCCGATGATACCAAATCCATGCACTGGATCAATGGAGAATCCAATCAAGTACCAGGAAGTTATTGTGTCAGGTGCTTGTTGTAACTCTATGAAGTGGCCTGTCGTGGGAAGCGTCGGTTCTGTATTGTACTAATTTCTGCACCAGATCAATTGCACTTCGACCTCCAGTCGCTCTACCAGCTCCTCCAATACGTGCAGACTTGTCATTGGCTGTATGATGGATAAGAATTCCACTCATAAGAACAAAAATCAGAAGCACAGGTTCGTGTTTACTTGCCTTTATCTATTGTCACTTCGTCTAGCGAGCGAGCGAATAGACCCATGCTCTGAAATGGGTAAGAATACAAATTAATTATTACGTACTATTAGCTAACTTGTTGAACACTTACATGAATCTGGTCTGTGTAGTTTTGTGGTGAGGCGTGAAAATCATCAAATAGCTTCCAAATATCTTCGCGAATGATGCCATGCTGTTTGCCATGTTGGTGTAAACTCTCGTCGTACGACGCAACGTACGATTTGGCGATGCCACTTATGTTTAAAGCTATCTGTCCTCCCGGTCTTATTTCTGGTTCATCGAGATTCATATCAATCTGCAGCAAGGGAGAAGCAGATAATAGCTTAGTCTAGGTATGTCAGTTTGAACCAACGATCTCAATTTACTTTGTTCTGAAATTCGTGAAACTGGAGGTCTACATAGTCGAACACAACGACGTTATTGATTGCAGTTGCAACGACTAATTTCGATCTGGGAGCCATCTTCTCCGTCGCCTTCAGTTGCAGCATATATCTAGCCAGCTTGCCAGGCCGGAGGGCACCGGATTCCACAATATTTCCTTTAGAGACAACGTAGTACACAAAGAAAGGCATACGATCGGAGCAAGCGATGGTGAATTTCATATCCTGTTTAACTTCAATATTGCTATAGTTCAGCGTGCCAACAACCGGCTTGCCAACATAGTAACTGGCCACTACCGTGAGATCAAGTGCCTGGTGCTCTTCGAGTGGTACTGTTGATGGATAGATATCGACTTCGAACGTTGACAGCAGGTACTCCTTCACCTCGAACGTTTTCGACACCAAAAGTTCATCGTTTGCTCTAGCTTCGATAATGTACGTTCCAAGGGATGGGGACGGAGCAATATCCATTTCGGCATCCAACACTCCGTGATTCAGTTGCGCATCCGACCATTTGCGAATGATGTTACCGGCCGAATCTTATACGGTCACCGTTTCGTTCTTATGTCTGAAGGTGGTCTCAGATCAGGATCCAGCACTATTACACGGAACTGAACGTTATCTCCCGGTCTGAATACGGGCTTGCCGGCACTGAATTTGGTTTTGTACTCCAGCTCAACTTCTTGATTAAACATGAATCCCGCCGCCCCTTCTGCAGTGAGTTTAAAGGTGGCAGGAGATAAGATTGGGGGAATCTGCAACGGAACGGAACACAAAACGAACGGAAAATGGATGTTGAATAACCAAGAAGATGCCACCTAGTTCCACTTTTCCCTTACCTTGAAGCTTACGATTTTGTTGGTATTTATTCGCACATCTGTCGGTTTAGTGAGACTAAGCAAAGTTTGGCCATTCTCGTCGCGGCCTTCCAAGCGCAGAAGAAGGTTGACCTTGTTACTGTTTCCAAAAAAGTTACTTATCCCGACCGTGTATTCTCGATTGGCACGAAGCGAGCGGGGTCCAACAATGAGTACACTGCAAGAAAATAGCCATTGGGACTCGTAATTCACTGCTGAGGAAGAACAAGCTGGACTTGACTCACGCCTGGCTCATCGTTATGAGCATCAGCACCGCGAACAAATGTTGCTTTCGAATTAGCAACCACCTCATCTTAGTACCACGATTTTCACGTCCGTTACCACCGATGATCTGAACAGAACTGTCGGAAGATGGGGACCCCATCATGTAGAGTACGTCGTTATCAGTTCGAGAGTTTACGTGTACGATTGGGGGGTTTCCCATTCGGTGCAGGCGTAGAATTGCAACCAAATGAAACACCCTGATTATGCTGTTATAATGAGAATGCTTGACCGGTTATCAGCTAGTGTTTTAAATTCTAAAAAAATGGTTCAGTTTTGAAGATTTCTTGTGGAGAAACAAATAATTTTTTTACCTAAATGAAACTACAACTTTTGAGGAATATTTGGTCTTATTTCCTGGAAGATTTAATAAAAACTTCATCAGTGGCTTTCGCCGGTGTGCACCATATGGAAAAGCACCGTCAAGCTATCACAAGGCGTAGGATGTGCGAGCCCCCAAAAAGTGGCGGTGTCTTAATCCCTGTTTCTTCTCTCAATTGTCTCTGCTTTTGTCCTATCCTATACCTGTTTATTTCTTTGTCAGTTGCCTTCTTCCCAGGTCCTGTGATGTCTGTTTAGTAATAATTTCATGGTTGTGATCGTTTGATTAATCGAGCACAATTATCAGCCGTAGCTTTTCTTCGTTTCTTCAGTTTCTCTGCATTTCTCTACGCGTACCGTTTCCGACACCCCTTGTCACACACGCGTCCTTGTCAAACCGTTCCGATTCGTTACCATGGTGTTCCGTTCTGCCCCGGGCCAGCGTCTTCCGGAGACCAGAAATATGAATGAACTTGCACTGCTGCGCCACTCCCGTGATCGTACTCCAACGCGATCCCACCCTTGATCTGGTGTTGTTTTCGTGCCACGTTGGTTTTTATTTAATTTTATGTTGCGTCCCTTGTTTCGATTACCGCTCATCATGTTGGGGGCATGATGCTCCCGAGCACGCGATCGCGGCCATCGTGGTTGAAACCTAATTTTACGCACATGTGCACCTCAGATCGTGATCGCGTTTCTGGGGAAGATCGGGAAGGATGCCACATTATTACCGATTGCTATCCTGTCGCGCTTGGCACGCAGGCACGCACGGTAATTAACAGTGAGTGAGCTGTCAAATCTCGAAAAGAAAGTAAAAAAGAAACACTTTCTTTCTTCCGAAGACGGTAGACCAGGGGTTAGCGGAGTAGCGTATTCTCATCTGTGTGCTTCTTGCGACAGTGCGCCTGATTAAGCTGTCAACGAAACCAACAAACTCAAGTGTAAGGTAAGGACCTTCGTTGGTAAATGGATCACTCGCAGCGTTCTCGAGGGAATGACAAATGTTCCCGAATTGATTTGCTTGGCAGCGAGGAACGGTGAGTGTTCGGTAGCGCGCTACTGCAGATGATTTACGCTGGCAAACCACCATTCGGTTGCTTTCCTTTGATGTTTGAGCTTTCCCGGAAGCGATGAACTCGGAAGATATTTCGTGTCTATGGTAACAGATGTTTGTTCTAGTTGTTCGACACTTACACACCATCTTTCGGTGAGACTATCACGTGTCCACCGTGAACCGTGAAGGAAAACTGTGGTAGTAGCACATTGAAGGAATTCCTTCATGATAGGAAAAAGAGAGGAAAAAGTAACGGACTCTAGTACGAACTTTATTACAGCTTACAGCATTATAGGAGGCGTGTAGCCATTGATGTTCGATACTGTTGCATAATTCTCTAATTCTTCAAAACACATGGTGTAAACGGGATTATTGTGTTATGGTCAGAGAGTTTTTTTTCTGGATACGTTTGAATAATCCATATATATAAAAATCAAACTCGTACTTTCGAACGCACATCACTTGAGAACGTATGGGCCGATTTCACTCATTCTTGGCCCAATGAATTCGTCTTGCTCTGCGGAAGGTTTATACGGAAGAAAATTTTGTGTAAGTTCTGTCCTTTTACGGCAAATCGGAACTCAATTTTGCACCGGATTTCCACTTCACAGTCTACTTGATTCGATATTATTTCAAAACATTGGATGGCAACCAGCTCCATTACTCACTCCGTTGAATTCGACATTGCTGCTCTAAATTGATCATCGTCGTCTACTGTGGTACTTTCGACAGTGGTCACCAAATTCGTTTTTAAATTTTTGCTTCCATCAAACCAAAGAGCGATGGGTTTGAGCAAACCAACGATGATTCGTCGAGTGAATTAAGTTTGGTAATTATTTTGGTTTGAATAAAAACTACGGCGAGTACATCAAGAACTAATTGTGGTAAAAAGAAAATTATCTGATTTTAGTTGAGCCATTCAGTCAGAAAAAATGCCTTCAATCAGATGATCGAGTAAAGGAGTGCTCCATCGAAATTCAAAAAGACTGGCACTAATCTGTAGAAACCAGACCGCTGAGCAACGGGCTCAAGCATGTTTTCAGCTTCAATTGCGTATGTATGAAAATCAAAATGAAGATCGCAAGAACAACGAGAAAGGATTAATGATAGCGAAAGACGAAGGCAACAACGCAATCGAGATCAGGATCGTAGATGGACAAAAAGCGAATCCTTCCCGTTGTTCAATTACTTCGTGCCGCATTCCTATATGGTTCTACAATCCCCCACCATGAAATATCGTGTGTTGTAATAGGGAAGATGGATAAGGTGTGTTAACATAACAATGCACCAAAAATTCGATGCGCATCTTCCGGATTGTGTTGCGTAAGTGGACAAATCAAACTACCAACGTTAATCCACCCACTGGAATTATTGTATTCGTTACATTACGGCAACTCTCCCGGGTCTAATAATTTTCTAAAGCACATCCAAAACTACAAAAACTGATACACTTATGCACCAGACAAATAACAAAAATATAGAGTACCAAAAAGCTTCCGAATTTAAAAAAATACATTAAAATCCCGTTTCCGTTTTTATGTTGCATTTAAAATTATACATTCAACATCTTAAATATACTCGCCTCTCCGAGTAGCAGAACGAAGTTTACCGGGAACGACTAGTTTCAATCTAAAAAGCTTTCGCTGCTTCAATTTATCGCAGTTGGCGTAAAATAGTTAGTAAATAATTTCACAATGATTTCCAAAAATTCTGTAAATGGTCATTTTACGATTCATAGACACTGTTTTCAAAAACATACTAGTGCTTCTGTGCTTATGTATTCGTGTATCTATACTGAAATGCAACAGGAGGATAAAAATTTGTAAAAAATAAATCATTCACTTTGCATGACGGTCAATAATGTATTAACAATTCTGAACGTTTTGTTACAAGATTGGTAGCTTTACGTATTCAAAGAATTATTGTACTACCTTAGAAGGATTAGCCACATTAGAAGGATTTAATCAACAATTGATTGCTATCCTGAATTAGCTGGGTTCAATTGGCTCATACAATTCCATACCAAACGATAACGATTACCCGGTCTCTGTGGCCGCAAGGAGTAGCGATGGAAATTGATTCGACACGCACTCATACCTGTGTACGTTTCCCCTTTAATGGCATCTACACGGGCAGGAAGAACATTAAGCAATGCACCATTGCACTCCCATTTAGGGTTTCCCGTTGATTGATCCTTAAAGTGTCCTGCTAAAATGCAATATTAGTGTATCCCTTGGAAAACAAGGGTGTGAAACCGTTTACACGTTCATTCATCTCTTTTGAACGTGGATACGCTTTTGCGTCATTAGATGCATTCGAAAATGGCCACGCATCCGACATTAAAGCATCCGACGGAATCCTCCAAAATGACGACGCTTAAAACAATTGAAGAACGCAAGAACGCCACGAAGCACAGACACGCATAACTGCTTTCCATCATTAAGGCGTAAAGGGTCAATGTGGTGCCCTGCAAAGAAAGGATGTCGCCACTTTAGGGGCCACAGTTTTTGAGCGACATAAAATGTATCTTAATGTCAATAATTGTAGGTTGTACAAATGATTATGCGTAGCGGCTTCCACAAAACGAAACAAACAGACCCCAGCCCAGCGACCCCATGCAACGGAATTACATTTTTCGCTTTTCCGGTTCCTCTCTCTCTCTCTTTCCCCGAAAAATGAGAATTATGCAAATAGACCCTCTCTGCCTCTCGTAAGTCGCGAAACCGCCGAAGCACGTACACACATTAGCGTGTATTAATTGGGTTTTAAACGGCACGACGATTTCGACGCACCCAGGGCGATGTTGGGGCATGTGAACAGGACCTTCTTCTAACGACGATTCCCTTCCCCCTCCCTCCCTGGTACCTCCGTAGCGAAAAACTCAGTCTGTGCGGTCCGTGAGCCAAGTAGAGGGATGGTTAAAGGGATGTCTCGTAGATTTCGCGAGCAGCTTTAATGAGGGGTAGCGTGGTAGCCATTAAATGGTTGCCCAAAACAAAATTAGCACTCTCTGCGTGGTTGTGAAGCTGACTTAAAGCTCAGCTGGCAGACATGTTCTGTAGTTCGTTGTGCTTGTTCGCTCGTGGTAAGCATTGTTTAGGTTTGCTCGACAGGTGAACGCCAAGAAAGGCTGGTTTATAGTGTTTCGCAGTAATTTTTGTTGCACTTTAATTTGTGTAGGAGGAATATCAATCGGAAAGATAGCAATCAGACCTCAGGTATTGACATCCTGTGGCCCAGTTTACGATTATTTTCAATGATTTCAACAATAGGACTTGAAATACTGATATAACGACTACAAGGTGTTAAGAGAAGTTGTGATATTGATTGTTTATTGGCTAACCGTCTTGGAGAAACGTGAAATCGACTTGGTGAGACGTAATAGAACTTGGAGAAACGTGTAATAGATTTGGTGAGACGTAATAGAACTTGGTGAGTCGTTTAGGGAACTTGGTGGAATGTGTGGATAGAACTTGAAAGATTCGAACTACCTTGAAGACTCGAATAAAGACATCGTTGCTACCGAAACGTTTGCAACAGCATCATTTATTTCAACCGTGTGCTTATAAATGAACTAGTCGTTCCCGGCAAACTTCGTTCTGCCACTCGGAGAGTCGAGTATATTTAAGATGTTGAATGTATAATTTTAATTGCAACATAAAAACGGAAACGGGATTTTAATGTATTTTTTTAAATTCGGAAGCTTTTTGGTACTCTATATTTTTGTTATTTGTCTGGTGCATAAGTGTATCAGTTTTTGTAGTTTTGGATGTGTTTTAGAAAATTATTAGACCCGGGAGAGTTGCCGTAATGTAACGAATACAATAATTCCAGTGGGTGGATTAACGTTGGTAGTTTGATTTGTCCACTTACGCAACACAATCCGGAAGATGCGCAACGAATTCTACTACTACTATCCATCTTCCCTATAACAACACATTATAGGCATGCGACACGAAGTAATTGAACAACGGGAGGGTTCGCTTTTTGTCCATCTACGATCCTGATCTCGATTGCGTTGTTGCCTTCGTCTTTCGCTATCATTAATCCTTTCTCGTTGTTCTTGCGATCTTGATTTTGATTTTCAGACATACACAATTGAAGCTGAAAACATGCTTGAGCCCGTTGTTCAGCGGTCTGGTTTCTACGGATTAGTGTCAGTCTTTTTGAATTTCGACTGAGCACTCCTTTACTCGATCATCTGATTGAAGGCATTTTTTCTGACTATGAAATGGCTCAACTAAAATCAGATAATTTTCTTTTTACCACAATTAGTTCTTGATGTACTCGCCGTAGTTTTTATTCAAACCAAAATAATTACCAAACTTAATTCACTCGACGAATCATCGTTGGTTTGCTCAAACCCCTCGCTCTTTGGTCTGATGGAAGCAAAAATTTAAAAACGAATTTGGTGACCACTGTAGAAATTACCACAGTAGGCAAAGGTGATCAAATTGGAGCAAGAATATCGAATGCAACGCAGTGAGCATTCTAGCTGAAAGGTGCTCCAATGTTTGTTCCAATCCACTATCCAAATCCAATGTTTTGAAATAATATCGAATCAAGTAGACTGTGAAGTGGAAATCCGGTGCAAAATTGAGTTCCAATTTGCCATTAAAGGACAGAACATACACAAAATTTCTTCCGTAACTTAGGCCCATAACTCCATAATTTGTGGTGATAAAACCATCCAATGGGCCTCAAAAGTTATTTTTGGAACTAAAGAACTAAAATTAATCTTGAGAGGAAAAATGGTTGTTTGATTATTTTGGAGTAAAAACTGTATAACACCATACAATAAAATACATGAGAGTGGATAAACTTTTTTTGCGTGCTTTTCGTACCTTGCTCCACTGTTTTTGTAATATCTTTCTTTCTAGGAGGTATTTTTCTAAAATGTAAAAAGCATAGTAAAGAAGAATAAAAAATAAAACTATTGATATGTGATACACAATTTTAGGCTGGGGGTTTTCACGAAAAATGAATCAAAGTGTAAATTGTTTGCAAGGGGTGGATAAACTTTTTTTTGCATATTGTATATAGATGTAACATTCCTTTGCAATTGTCAGAAACATATGGAAAAAATTAAATAATTTTTATTATTGCATTACTGCAACTGCAATGACTCGTTTTGAGTGTTATTAGCTCGTATTCATCCACGGTGGCAACTTTCGTTCTACCTCTTTTTTGACAATTCTTGGCTGGATGACAATTTGCCATGCAAACCTCGGACATCATCATTCCAGCCATTCCATTCCCTGCGCCAGCCTCGCATGCGTAAGATCCTCTTGGACAATAAATCACGCCGTAACCTTCTTGTTGTTTGCGCAATGCAACCCAAAAAAAAAAGAAAGAAAACTCCTATTCGAGGTCATTAGGTTATTAGCCCGGGAAAGAGCGGGGTTCGTCTTTTTCTCCACCAGGAACGGGTCGAGACAATACTCGAGCAAGGACTGGAGCCCAGACATGCTGCCCCTGCCCTTGTCGGGTCCTTTTCAGCTGCAAGCTCGCTACTCCAACGAAAGGATGTTTTTTGCACCAACATTTTCACCACCCAAAAGGCGAGTTTTCCTCCGGGAAACGCGTAGTATTATTGATCAATATTCTCGGTCACTCGGATTTATTTAAGTAACCTACAGTAACCTAGAATATTGATCAATAATATTGTACCGAATATATATTCAATAATATTGCGACCAAATTCTGTGGCTGTGTGCGTGAAGCAACACAAAATCACGTGTTAGTGTGGTTGGGGGTGACGTGTTGACCAATCAGCGTCCAGCCATTGCTGCCAGCCAACTGCGATGTGATTGGCTGCACGATGTTTGTGGCGCCCCCTGGCGGCCGCAAATAGCGTTATTTTGACACACCACTAACTTTTCCGAGAGCAACATTCGCTGGAACGGTCTCGTGGTGCGTGGTTCGTGGTCCCGGGATCTCCGTTTGTTGGTTCGCGCGATAAATTCCCAAAATTTTGGTGGCGGAGAATTTCCAACCAGAAGCATCCTTTTTTCCCTCAGCTTCGTGCGTGCGTGCGTGCATTCGTGAGCGTTGCGGTTTTTTTTCAGTGGCGATTCGTACCGATGGAGTGCGTGAGTGGTTTGTGCGTGCTTGTCACCGTGTGAAGGCATTCCTTGCTCCTGCAAATAATCGGTGTAACATGCGCGAGATGTAAAGGAGGTCATGAAAGTGTAAAAGCGTGGAAAATTTCCGTGAATTCCAGGAGAGGAGGAGAACGGGAGTTGTTAGTAGCCGACGGCTAGTAGGCTACGGCGGAGTGCATCCGAAAACCAACCAAAAATCAAGCCAAGCAAGTCCTTCGAGGAAGAGAGATAGAGAGGCCACAGCAGCATTTTGCCAACAAGGATACCGTGAAGTGCGTGGAGTGTGCGCCTCCATTCAGTCAGTTCCAAGGACCTCCGGATAGGTCAATACATACACATACACGTGCAAGTGGGTGGTGGTGATAAGTGAGTGATAAGATATCTACTAGTGGTGATCGCCAGTGATCCTTCGTGACACACAACTGCACACGTAGAAATACGCACACAAGGATACGTGGCGTTTGCTGGAGTAAGGAAGCTCTGGAAGGTTTGGTGGCAGAGCAGTTCGGCAGAGTTGCGGCGGCGGCGGTGGAAGGTTGGAGCGAGGCCAGGGCCGGGCCGGTTCGTTGCCGTCGGTTGGATCACGAAACGGATTTCAAAATTTTAACGGAAACCACCAAAACGCCCCCCCGGGCAGTCGCGCTGGCGTCCTTTCTCGGCGACAGTTTCGCAGCGATCGGTGCCCGCGCACCACCGGCGAAGGATCTGATGGCGTTCGGCTCGGTACTGCAGCACAACCAGCACAATATCGGTGCGTAGCTCACTAATTAGTGCCCCGTGAATCCCCGGTGGGAGTTCAATCAAAACACGGAACTTAATACCAGCTCAAGGAATTCTCCAGGAACTCGCTTCCTTGGAGATGGAGAACAACAAACAGCATTGGGCGCCGGCATTGGGAACGCTCGATTTGGGCCGTCGCCCGTTGGGTGTTTAGTTTTAATCGTCCAGAGATGTGGGGGGAATGGGATGGTCACCAGTCGTCATGAGGAGGCCACAGTGTGCCGGAATGTCCGATAGCGTGGACGCAGACTTCCGACGTCCTAAGTAAACGAACACTAATGAAGCGTAGCAATGGGGCAAGAAGGCTATTTGCATAGTCAGCAATGGATGCCATGTGCATCGTCTTCTATGCTGGAACTGGAGGATAGATCCGATTTCTGTGGAGCAGGAGGGTTTGCCATTTGTTTTGCTTGTGAGATTGGGAGTTGTCCATGGCCCAAGGTATCACGTAGCTGTGGAATACCTTCCAAATATCTGGGAGCGTTTATCTGGACCAAGTAGTTGAACTTATCGATGTACTCTCCACACTAAAGTCGATTAAAAGTTCGCGCCAAATGATCTTCGGGCAACTTCAGATTGCTAGCCCTCTATGGCGTATCGGATGCGAATATCGTCACCGGATATTCCACCGGGACGCTCCGGTAAAGGTGTTTGGCAAAACAAACCACCGAAAACCTATCAACACACCATACCAGCAGCGACATTGTTCCTTGATCCTGGAGGATAGAGAAATAGGAGCGAATGAAAAAGCAGATGAAGTAGGAGAAGAAGAAGGTAAAAAACATACCAGCCAGTTTCCCAAACACATCTCGGAACCGTATCCGTAACCGTCACGTCACGGCGACGACCTCAGATAGCATGAATATGCGAGAGAGTGATTGTGACTGGAGTGGCTGTAAAAACAACAACACAAACAACAACACCAGGGCACCAAGGCACACCACAATGGGCGCTGTTTGTTCAGTGTAACTGACACCAGTCCGAGGGAAAGCACGGACACCGATGGAGGGCACCAGAAACCAACGGAACCCACCGTTCGGTCGTGCGCAAATCCGTGACGCAAGGGGTCCATGTGTGAAAATGGCATGTTCCGGCGGTGGCGGTCGCGACGGCGCGCGGATTAAGGCCGCACAGATGGGCGAAACATGATCCCGAATTGATCGGCGGTAGGCAGCTTGCGGTCTTCCGTTCCTGCCGCCGCTATGGGAAAATGGCGCTAGGAAGAGGGCTGCCAAGTTGGATGGCAGGAAGAGGCTAGGAAGCGGATCTGTGGTCTGCGATTTGTCAAAACATATCAAGACGAAAATGGGGTAGTAGTTCGAATCGGCAGGATCATGGCGGTGGCCACAAGGGAGCCGCAATTCAAACGATTTCGATCAGTAGCTAGCCGTGGTGTACGCAGGAGAACTATCATTTGAGCCAGCGTACGTCCCTTCGAAGAAAATGTTTTTTCCCGACGTGTTTCGAAATTTCTTGGAGAGAAAAAACGAGAAGTTAGTGAGTTCAACAGTAGCATCCAACAGCGCCTCTAGACGGTGAAACGATTCTCAGGCTCAAGAATTTGCTCAATTTAGCTGAGACTGAATCTCTGAAGATTCAGAAGAACTGAAGACTGACGATACATAAAGTTAGGCTAGGCTAGGCTAGTAGCTAGGAACACAACTGGTTTTTTCCTAGCAATGTTTTTTTGTATGCACTTTTCTATTCGCGAATACTTTATGTATCGCATGTCGCCGCAACACTATACAAATATACAATTCGCACGCACTACACACTTTCACGGTCTCAGAAGCAGATTAAATACGAAACAGCTAGCCTGTTGCGGATGCGCCCACTCTCGGTGGTACGGGGTAGCGGCGCCGACCGGTAGTAGCGATCGATCGATCAATCAATTGACCGATCGCGTCGGTTGCATTGTATTGTCAACGTGGGGATGCACGTTGTAAGTGTTCCTCCTGGATCACGTTTCGCTCTATTTCGTCACCAATCCAGCGCATTCAACGCGCTTCCTTCTAGACAACGGGGCGGTGGTGAACCTCTTGGATCACCAGGAAGCAAGAGAAAAGGGACCGTCGCTTCAGTAAGACACCTCAAAAGACGAGTTCGGCTATGATCCACAGTACATCAAGGGGGACCACCGGTACCACGACGAGCGGCGACGCTCGATCGCTCTCTCGCCTCCCGGCTACCGGCGGAATCACAAACGTCCGGCTCCGCAGTGGTTTTAACGTGTTATTTGATTGTCGTGATTATGTGCATTTCATTAGAATAAAGTGCGTATAGTCCCCGTTGGGACATAAAACAAAGTATCACTCTGGACCTCGGAATCTGCAAACCCTGCGCCCCGGCTCCAATAAGGGGATGAGATGCAGCGATGCCCATAAGGCGCTGCGTGTAATACTGCGCAAGATGCGCCCACGAAACCACTAGTTTATCAACGAAGTGAAAGCATGTAAACATGCGCGTCTACACGTATACAATAACCCACTGATTTAATAATCACTTGTTTTTCATCAGCTCATTTGGCCGACATCATTATTCAGACCAAATATTCAGAGCTTCGGCTCAGATTCTCGTTGGGCAGGCACGATAAATAACTTATCCTCTGTGCCAGATACTTTTCTTGATTTTGTACATACAAATCATCGTTTGGGACAAAATGTTCTGCATCACTGATCGGTCACGGCACAGAAACGAATCTCTTGTAACCCTTTTTCATCTCAGGTAAGCTGTGGAAACCAGAGAAATGAAACCAAATAGCTCATTGCATCGAAACAACCTATGCAACTAATATTTTGTGAAACCATCGCAGTGTCCTTTGCCACAAAATAAGCCGGTAGGCAGGCAAGCTACAAATTAGCACGCAAAGCACCCGAAAAGAAGCTCATTAAAACTGTCATAAGAAACCGGAAAACGTGTGCCGGATAATCGAAAACAACGCAAGAAACAACTCATCACATCCACCGCATTACGACCCTAATCCCCGCAGTTACCGTTGATTCATTGGCCCCGAAAGCGAATTGATAAGAATTGATTGTGACCGAAAGCAAGTGCCACCGCCACTAATCGCCAATCTGTTTTCCTCTGTTTCTTCGTCTCCTCCTCCATCCAGGTCGCGGTGAACCACCGTCCGGTTTGGGTGATCCGTGTGCGGGCTGCAACAAACCGATCCTCGACAAGTTTCTGCTGAACGTGCTCGAGCGGGGCTGGCATGCGTCGTGCGTACGGTGCTGCGAGTGCCACCAGCCGCTGGCGGACAAGTGCTTTAGCCGCGAGTCGAAGCTCTACTGTCGGAACGATTTCTTCAGGTAAGCAGTACGGGGAAGGAAAAAAAAACCTATCCTAAGGCCTCCTTTCCCCGTAGTAATGGTTGTTAGTCGTGAGTCGCGATCGTAGTAGCCGCAGGGCATCGGGGCAGCTAAAACCGGAAGCCGGTGGCGGGTGCGTCCTCTCTGCTTCTCTTTCTGTGTTTGTGAAGAGGAATGATAGAATGGTAGCCAGTAGTTGCCCGGCAGACGAATGAGGCCAGCCCCAGAAGACTATGATTTACATACAATAACCGCCATTTAAACGGTAGGAGCTAACCGTGAAACCACCGGAGGCATTTCCAGCCAGTTTCGGCGAGGACGGGAGGTGGTGCTTCTGCTGAGGTCCCCCCCCCCACTAAATTGGTCCCTGCGGTCTTTGGGGGCTACGCTACGAAAATTATAATTATCAGCGTTTTGCGCTGCGATCTTCACCATTTATCTTGGGCGTTTTGGGCGTTGGTCTCGCTGTGAAGGAGGTGAAGAACGAGAACGAGCAAAGAGAGAAGGAGAAGGAAAAAAACAGCATCAACAACAACAACAACAACAACAACAACAACATCGACCTCAAGGAGCAGAGCGCCAAGAAATGCCCCAAAACCACGAAAGTGCACCAGTGGTAACGCCTCAATTCGGTCTGCACGACGACGATGGCGATGACTCGTGAGCTGCCTTTATTTTGGTGGCCACCAGAAGGAGAAGATGCGTAAGTTTTCGGGGTGTCTCCTCCACGTCTGAACCACCACAGCACGGCCCCCTGCCTCCCGTTGAATTGTCTTCGAATTGATCGGCATCGCTGCTCGCGGGAGACGAGATTGATCGGCCGACTGGCTGATGTTCAGACGTTGTTGCTGCTGCTTGTGGGCCAAACCCAAGACCTGATTGTTTTCTGGAAGCTCGTCTTCGTTCGGCAAACCCCCCTTCTTTTCCGGGGTGTGTCCTTCCTGGCGGCCAAGACGCAGCGGCGAAGATTCATTGGGAATCATTTTTCTTCTTCCGCAACAAACGTGGAGCTTCACCGGAGCAACAGCTCGAAGCCCGAGACGATCCGGGATCCGGGAGCTCCATCATGTTGCTGCGAGCGATCATTACGATCTCGCTACTCGACGGCAGCAGCAACATTACAACATTCTGCTCATCGTATGAGCCCCCGGAGGTCACATTCAATCATCGGAGCAGAGACCGTTTTGGATCCGAAAACGGCGTTGATCGATCGCGATACGGCCGCCCGATCGCATCTCTGCGTTGTGCCTTTGCGCCTGGTGATGGATCTCCGGTCGGTGGTGGCTGTCGTTTGGAACCGGAAGGTATTGGGGGCCTCTGTTGCCTGCCAGTCAGCCAGCCAGCCAGACGCGACCTAGATCCTGCGCAGACATCGACATCACCGAGCGGTGTCTTATGGGATGATGCCGTTCATTCTCGTTTCATTCCTTTCCTTCCGGGGGTGCATGTCGGTGAGTAGGCAGCCGTGTCTACACCGATTAGCGATCGATTGTTTCTGCGCCTTGGGCAAGAAACTCTGGCCCCCCCCCAAAAAACGGATACACGATCCCGATGCTGAAGGTGTGGTTCGATCGCTTGGAGCTGTTTGTTTCGCGATTTTTATCCCCCCTCTGTTAACGGCCCCGGGGGCTCGTTCTCGTCGTGATTGCTCTGTCTGTACCTGTACCACGTGTGTGCGCTCGATTTAATGGTTAATTGGAGCACGCTTTAATGTTGGCGAAATGTGGACTGGATGGTTCACGAAGGTTAAAGCAATTAGGGCAGCAGCATAATGCGTTCTGATGCGAAACAATGCTTGTACAATGAGGGAGATGGGTGGTGGATTCTAATAATCGAGCCAAAAAACGATGGTGCGAGAGTATGTTTAAAGGATATTAAAGCTGCGAATGGATTGCATTTGTTAGTGCGGATGTGATGCAACGCGATTTAAGTTTGGTAGATTAAATTCAACGGTTCTGATTATTTTATGGACACGTTGGAGTGTGGTGGTTCTAGTGGCTAGTAGTATTTAATTAAAGATTAAGCGACGAGACAAATACGATTAACGTATGTGAATTTAAATTTATATGATTTTTTAATGCATGTTCTCATTCATAATGCTGCATTTTAACTCTTTTAATTTCTCTACACCGCTCAAATGAATTTGGAAATTCATTTGTGTCATAACTAATTATCTAAGTCATCTGATTCTGAAACAAAGGATTACCTTATTTTATTTCGTGCTAGGAATGTTTTCTATGTTGTTTTATTGTGTAGATTATTTCAGCGAAAGGTTTTAGGCTATCGTAGCCCTAATTGAACAAAGAACAAGAATGAAACATTAAAAATAATGAAAATCATGAATTATTGATTCTTATTTCAATGTTAAATTGATGTTCGTGTAACTTAGTACTTTCAGAGTGTATTTGAGCTGCAAGCACAAGCTTTTTTAGATTTATTATCGCGGTTTAAAAATGTACTAGTGGAAAAACTTTCTTTTGAAAGATGAGAAGGACCTTTTGTACAATATAGACCTCTCATTTCTATTCTGCATTAACCGCTTAATAGTGTTCCTTCTGCTGAATGATAATGCAAAGTAGAGAACAAATGTTTGCCAAACGGATTCGTGATTCGATTGTTTATTCTGGATTTGAAAAAATAAGGATTCATACTTTATTGGACAGTTTACGATGTCCAAAGATTCTGCTTTTCTAATCTATATTGCTACAAGAGCATTACCGATTATGTTTTATGGTATACGATTATAACATGATGTAAAGGCTAATACTGAATCGAACAACTTGTACTTTGAGCTTACATCCGTCATTCAGTGTGGAAAATGTTCAACATCTTCTGAATTTTGTCCCCGAACTACAAGTGAACTGCTGCCATTGGTACTATTTGGAGTTACTTAATACTAAAATCCTTTTCGTTACCCTTTTCTTTTCACCCTCGACAGGCGCTACGGTACCAAGTGCAGCGGCTGCGGGCAGGGCATTGCGCCGTCGGATCTGGTGCGGAAACCGCGCGACAAGGTGTTCCACCTGAACTGCTTCACGTGCTGCATCTGCCGGAAGCAGATCAGCACCGGGGAGCAGCTGTACGTGCTGGACGACAATAAGTTCATCTGCAAGGACGACTACATCCTCGGCAAGGGCTCCCACCCGATGACAGGTAAGCGCCACTAGCCGCACGCTAGCACCAAGCCCTACCAAGCGAAGCAGGGAAAATCGATCGATTTTTCATCCACGGCCTTCCCCTGGAAAATCACAAACTCCGCCGGGAAAGCGGGCAAACGAACAGAGAACACAGCGCATGGACTCCATTGGCATCGGCGACTCCATCTTGCGATGTTGGCGATGTTTTCGATTTTCCCACTTGAAGCACCTGGTCCTGAGTACGGTGGGGACACAGTCGCTCGCTCGCTCGCTCCCTCGCCTTCTTTCTCTTTCGCACACTCTGTGGCCCTCAGAACACATGCGCAGAATACCGTCACTGGTCGGGTGCATCTCATTTCCTCGTTCCTACAACAGAGGCCGTGCTAGTAGTAGCCTGTGGTCTCTCTCTCTCCTCGCGAGCGCATAATCGTGAGCACGGGTGGTCGTGTGAGTGAAGTTTTCCATTTGCTTTTCCACGTAGCCGTCTCCACCGACGGAGTTTCCCCGGAAAATCTATATCCGACTCGGAAAGGGAGGGCTTACGGTCGCAGGAAAGGACCGTCATGTTTTTCCGACACATACACAGACTCGTGTTGGTGTGTATGTGTGAACTTTGGGGACATTTTACTTTTCCGTGGTTCGCCTTGAGGCTGAGACGGAATGGTGTACTAGCAGGGCGGAGGACTGCAAACTTTGACGGAAGAAAAATGATGAACCATCGAAAGCCATTTTCCGGCACTGCTGGCACCGTACGGGCGTCCGTGTTTAGCGCGTTCGCGTCACGGTAATCGTTCCCGGGGAGCCATGGTTCCCGTTTGATGTGTGGTTGCCACCGGGTTCCCCCCGTTTGAAGTTGCGCGGAATTCACGGAGACTGTGGTTGGTGGTGGCGTTGGTACGCCAAGGGTAGCTTTAATGGAATGCGGAATTCCATTTTCTTCTGCAACCCAACTCGAGCATTCCGATAGACTATTAGCCGATGTTTGTGTGTGGGTGTGGGTGCGTCAGGAACTGACTGTTTCAGAATTGATAGGATCGATTTTTGAAAGTCACAAAAAACCATGGCAGTAGTACCTGTTGGGGGAAGCTGCGGGTTTATGGTGGGTAGTTCTGGTTAATACACGTTTTGCTCTTTAATGCTTACTATAAGATGTCGATGGGCTCTTTTAGTGAGTGTTACTGGGATGTTCGTAGGCCTATGTGCTTCAATTTGAGGTAAAGGAAATATTGCACTTAGTTCAAGTTCAAGCAAGTTAAACTTAGTAAGATCAAGAATACTCCAATTCGAATAGACCTACAACTGTAGAAAATTTTTGTTTATAGTTATAGGTATTCTGATACATTCTGACCGTATTCTTGGTGTAGTACAAGAGTTTTTTTTCCAATTACGGTGTCACTCAACCATCACCACCAATGCGTACTTGTATCCTTACCTACAATTATCATATGCGGTCTCTTTGAACTCGGCTGTAGGTGTAAACGCGCATTGATTAAAGCTCCAAATGAGGCGTAGATGGCGAATAATTAACAGTCTTGGTTGAATCCATCTCATTACACACTTCGACCTTCGAAACGATAGCGTGAGAAGCGCCGTAGTTCCATAAGTCCACAAGTTCCTTAAATTCGCAATATTATTACACTCGCGATCACGCCGGCCATCGAATTGGTTGAGTTATTTTGTGCTTGTGTTGCTGCAAAAACTCCGTTGAACCTCCAGCAGCATCCTACACGCCGTACTGGCTGGTGATGAGACCGAGAACCACTTTACAACCGATGGTAGAGCTGCCAGGGGTTGACCAGTGCTGCTGCTGGGGGGTGGTGATGGGTTTTAATGTTGCTAGCAGCAATCCCAACGGGTTGCCATAATGGAAATTCAACCAATAAACAACGGTTCGCGCATCGTTACCGCGGGAGAACGCGGCCTCTGGTTTGCTGGTAACAACAGCAGGGACCAGACCCGGTCCCAAGTACTACCCTAGGCCCCACGATAACCACAACTGTCCAGCATACCCAGCGTATCCTTGGAGCAGCGGCAGCAGCAGCAGCAGCAGCATAAAACCAAAAGCCGGTACGGTGCCTGATGCGAAGACCGGACCCCGGGACCCCGGGACCCCGGGACCGCGGCCGAAACGGTGCGATAAATTATGAAATGCGCTCATGCGCTATGGACGGTCCAATATCCACGACGCTCCGGTACGCAAATCGCGCTCCCTCCACCCCCCTCGTTTCCTTCCTTCATTCGTTTGCCATAAATCGATCGAAGTACAACATCATTGGGCCCCGGTGGGGGCCGGTCGAGCATAAAAAAAAACACGTTTGGCGCTACCAACCGGACGCCCCTTTTGGGAGACCGCTATGCTCTGGCAATGCTCTGGCTCTGGTGCCTGGAGTCTGTGCTGGTTGGTTGGTTCTGGTCTGTTCTGGCCTGGAGCAGACACACAGAGACACAGAGCGACGTGGCCAACCAGGGGACGCGGTTATGCTCATGCAATTGGTCATATTTCAACTGCAAGGTTTTATGTCCAGGCGCGCGAGGGTCCCCCCTTGGGGGATTCCTTGTTTTGCTTGCCAAGCGCTTTTCTATCTCTCTTTTTTTTCTCTCTGTCTCTCTTGAGCTGCCTTTTTATTGCATTTCCACCAACACCTTTAGTGCTGCAGTGTGCCTTCTGAGCTGAGGCGGCAGACAGCAGCCGCCATAATTCTTTGCCCACCACCGAAACACCGGTCACCGCTTTTTTATGCTGACCAGCATAATGCCAGAGCATCAGTCGTATACTGGGAGTGAGGATGAACTTTTTTTTTTGGTTTTCACATTTTGGTCCTGTTGCTGGTGGCGTATGTACGCCATTTTCGCTTGTTCACTCCCTCGGTTTTGCAACCTCAGTTGGTGGAGTGCCGTGGAGTGTAGTAACGGCCAAGATCCGCCGCTGCTGCCAGGGGGCGAATGTGTGAAAACATCGAACAGAGAGCATAAAATCCCCCCCCCCCCCCCGCACCCAGTCAAACCCGTGCGATGACACTGCCACACGAGGAGGGGGATTAGCATATTTAAAGCATAATTTATGCTTCGATTTCAACGCGCAAGCCAAAGAGGGTGTGCTGTGTCCGTGTGCGTGTCGGTGTGTCAGCAACTCGTCGGTTGACCATCGACCAGGGGCTGAGGGCCAAGAGAGCACAGGAAGAGAGAGAGAGGGGTGCTTTGTTGTCGCGCTTGTCCAGTGTGTGACACCGAGGATCGAGGACGTTCCGGTCCGGTTCGGTCGGACCCACCACCACCACCACATTGTGTTCCGGGTGTCATTCCACTCGGTAACGCTTTTCAATTCTCGGCCATTTAGTGCTGCGACAAATGAGTTAATGGGGCGGCGGCGTCGGCAGCGGCCTTCTTACTTTGGGGGCTGGTGCATCGATAGCTCGCTACGGAGCATGATGCCAGGATGATGATGATGATGATGGCGACGAGTCCGTTTGATCGCAAACTCATCGGCCGTGGTCGGGGGGATCGTAAAATCCCAAGTATTTTGGGGGCCACCGGATTATGCTTTTATGATGCTGTTGTTATGAGGCTCCTGAAGTTTATGGAACTGCGTTCCTTCCATCTTCCTCCTCCTTGAGAGAAGGCCTTGCTCTCGTTGTGACTCGCTCGTGGCCTTGGGCGTGTTCCTGGCGTCTTTCAGCGGTATTTTTTTTTATAAAGTGCGAGACTCAAGCTGTTCCAGCCTCAACGCCTCATCGTCCGATGCAGTTTTGGTTCGGCTGCGTGCTGATGCCTGTTGTTTTTTATGGATTTTTGCACAACTTTTACATCCTCCGCGGCTCGACATCGATCGATCGGTGTGTGTATTTGTGTGTCGGTATTCATATTTTGTGTGTTCTGGGAAGATGCTTGGGCTACAGTAATGGTTTGGTCCAGAAACGGGCCAAACAGGATGACAGGGGATGGCCGATTTTATTGGCCGAAGGAAAGGAGCCTTCTTTTTTTTTTGCGGCACATTTCGCGCCATTCCCTGCTGTCGCTCATTCGAGAGGTTGGTCGGTTGAAGGTGGAGCTGGTTCGAGGGATCCCTCCGAAAGAGCAAAGGGAGATCCCTCTGGTGCTCCCAGCGGGGGTGCACATCGGACTCCGGTTCGAGCCCTGCTGATTGGTGATTAGTTTTGTTTATACATTGTTAATGGTTGTAACTGCTGCAGCATCATGCTGAAGGTTCTACAGATTGAAGGGCTGTACCGTGCCGTCGGCGGCCTGGTGGCGCACCAGTGAAGTGCCAAAAAGCATCGAAAATGGATGCCGGGGATACTCAAAAGCTCGTTATGTTGCGGTCAGACCGAGCGTGGAATGTGCACCTCGTCTCAAGCCGAGCCAAAGTGTGTTCGAGGAATTTTTGCGATATTTTTGGCCTCGAAAGGATTGGCAGACAAAATGGAATCCAACGTACGAGCGAGCGAGCGAGCGCAAGATCGATACATTGGAATATCGGGGCGTTAGGGCGAACTTTACTGGCAATTAAATGGCCGAAAGAAAAAGAAAATGAACCGAAGAAAACCCTAAACCCCTGAGCGTGACGTTTATGCATATGCTTTGCGTCGTGATTATGAGCGATCATTAGGTGGTGGCGTACGGATGGGCAATGATGAATGCCTTTGGGTAGCATAAACAAAAAAAAAATATATGCCAACATAAACGCGGTTTCACAGTACCACGAGCCTGGCCTCGGGAACACCTTTTTCTGGGTGTTTTGTTTTTTGCAATAATTTTTGGGCGCTGTCGGCATTATAAATTGCCATTTACGGTTACGGTCTAGGGGTCATTAAAGCGGACAAGGAAAAATCATTGTTTTCAGTGTTTTATCCTAGTGTCTGCTCGTTTGATGTTGCTTATTTTATGGTTATGCTTTCAGATTTCTTCTTTTATGTTTACGATTTCGAAGCCTTTCGTTTAGCTTTACCGTGTATTGATTTCGTTTTTTGTTAGGTTGTGATGTTTTTAAACAGAACTACTTCTAATTTATTGTTCGAATAGTGTTCTTGTGCTTACTTTATCTTTTTAATCGTTTGGTTTCTGGCTGTAAGTTTGCACATTGGCTGAGAGACACTAGTTGAATTTTAACAGTTTTTTCTATTAATTTTATTTTGCCGTTTGATCTGCTTTTCTTTATGTTGTTCTTGGTTTATTTAATCAAACGTCTCAATTGTTTGAATATCGATCAAACACATCTCTTGGCCTTCAAAACCACAACCGGTCTGGCCATGTAATTATCCAACTGCTTGTCAATCAAATCCAATACTCTACACCAAGACCAGGTGTACGACAATACTCCGCGCATCTTCTCCACCTTTCACGTCCGGCCAACTCTCGGGCGCACCCGGTTACCGACGGTAAAGAATCGCGTATCCATCGGATTTATTAGCTTAGGACAAGGCGACCAATTTGCATATTGGATAAGACCGGGCTAATCGGTCCGGACAGGGGTTTTGCGGAATGCGATCATCCGTCCGTACCGTCCCTTTGTCGACTTCCGTTCCTCGGTTTAAACGGGCCCGCTCTGTTGTTTTAGGAATGGGACGCTTTTGGTGTCCGACGCGATTCAGTGCCAAAAATGGAATTTCGCTCAAATCCCATTTCTCACTGCGGCAAAAGGCGAGAGAGAACATCGGCAAGAACATCGCGTTTTCGCTTCACTGCACTTTTAATGCGCTTTCGGCAGTTGTTGGATTTTAGTTTTACTCCGGCGGTCTTTCACGCAAATGAAGAGGACCACGACGGGTCCGGGACGCTCTTTTGTGACCTGCAAATGAAAAGCAAACATACGGAGACCTTTGCGCCTCCGCCTCCGTCCACCATGAAGCGGTCAAGCGAGCGACGGCCTTTCAATCAGCTAATCACATTTCGCCATTTACTGTGCCGAGGTACCCGAGGTTTGTGACTGTAACCAGCTTTACATAGCGCGCTAATGCTGAGCGCACACCGCAAAAAAAGGGACCTCGAAACACGGGATACCCATGGGAGGTGCGTAGGTGACAACCGAATGGTGCTGCTGCTGCTGCTCGGGACCTTCTTCACACGCTTCGCACATGATCTTCATGTTCTGTCTTTAATCCTCGAGGCACAGGTTCACTGATCCTCCGCTAGCTGTGCCGGTGTGTGCGTGCCTTGATCCGTTTAGGTCCTTAGAGGCCTTAGGCCGTTCCTTCGCTCTTTGCCTTTCCTTTTCCGGTAATGCGATCTGTTGCCGCTGCTGCGGCCGTTGCTGCTCTTTTCCTTCTTTCACTCTCGGCTTCTTCATGGCTGGTTGGTTCGTTTGTTTAGCGCGAATGATCTTGGTTTACCTAGCTCCTAGCGAGGTCTACCTTTGCAGATCCTATACCCTATATTCCTATTGATCGACTCAAGGTATCCTTAACAGCATTAGTATTCCGCTTTCCGTCTACCCAGCGATCGGTGTCGCCTGGCTGGCTGGCTGGCTGGCTGGCTGGCTGGCCGGCTTCATTCATCCAGTGACCACACAGGATCGCACTCTCTTTCTCTCTCTTCTTCTCTCTCTCTCTCTCTTTTTGGGACGATTTGCTTTACCCGCCTTGAAAGGATCATCCCTTGCTGATCTCATTTCGCCCCGTGTTACCTCGGTGTAGATGCCGACATGTTGGTTTCGGTTTCACAGCGGTCACACGCCAACCGGCCGATGGCCACTGTCCCCGCGGCACAGGTACTGCGTCACAATACGCACGCCACCAACTCACTTGGCACACATCCAGCTTCCACGACGATTCGCCGAAAAGTCGATAAGCCGAAAGTCGAACCGGGGCTTCATTTGTGGTGATCCTCGCTGGCTTTATTGTCAACTCTTCCGTCCCGTTCCGTTCCGTCCCGTCCCGTCCCGTACCGTCCCGTCCAGTTCAGTTTAAGTCAATGAAAATGCTCCGAAGGAAGCAGGCTGCCGCTTGATCACCTGCTGCTGCTGGTTACCGAGGGGCCGGTTGATTGGCGTGAAATTTTAAGCCGAGCATTTAGCATAAATTTGTGACCTCCCTGGACGCTGGGAGGCGCTGCGCCGCCACGAAATGTATGGGATCTTATGTTCCTTGTGGCCCATGGACTTTCATTCTGTGGCATTAGTTATGGTTGGTGTGGTTGTTGCGGTTGTTGCTTGGTTGATTGTGTCGTTTGCAGTTAATTGAATTCGGTGTTGATGGAACAATTTTGCCATTTTGGCTAATTAAAAGCGTGTGATTAACGGGCCAATGAGCCGGGTTTAATCGAGCAAAAGCAAAGCATAAACCTTGTTTGCAATTAGTGTTTAACGTGCGGCCAGTGCACCGTGGCTGGCACCTGCACTTTGATTAACCTGTTCGAGACCCGGGTTGACGGTCTTATCAAAAAGCCATTAACGGACGAAGTAAAACAAATGTCGCCGCAATTGTTTGCATGTTATAGTTTTGTTCATAATGATGTTTACTGTTAGTAGCAGTCGCCTCAGATTAGCAGCTAGCAAGGGTTATCGACAAAAAAAAGCACAAACCACATGACAGGACTCGTTGGATGTAGAAAAAACACTCGGTGGCAACAGGAAACTGTTTGAAGTTTGGCGTCTTCTCCTGCCTCAGCTTAACACGGAAGCAAACCTGTAAATTCGGGAGCCATGACCTCCAATGGGGGAACGACCTCACCTCACCTCTACGCTCACTGCAACACTGCCTCTTCCAAATGTCCTAACTCGAGAAGAGATGCTCCTTCACGCGCTCTACCGGATGAAGTTCGCATTTTCGCACAAAAAGTGTGGTCGGAAAGATGAAAAAGGACCACCCAGAAGGGCTCCGGCTGCATGGCCAGCAAGTCGAGGCAGTTCTCGTCACTCTACACCGCCACCGTACACGTTTGTCTCCAGGTCTGGGTTGATGAAGGTTGTTCCAAGATATTCTGCCTTAAAGTGAGCTTCTTGTTCGGGCACTCGTGGTGGCATCACCAGGGCCCGGTACGCGAGATAAGCAATCGCACCACTAGGAGATGGGGATGGTTGCGCAAATCCTAGGGACGCTTATGCGCTTATCGCTACGCCACGGTCTGCGGCCTCGCTGCGGTTTCACCATGCAGAACGAGGGTGCGAGGGTGCATCAATCGGATCTATTCTATTTTAGCACCCGGCAGCGCACGTACCGATCGTCTCCTCATCGCTCGCTGGCATCGCTGTTTATGACTTTACGCGCGCGCGCTCGTTCGCTTGAAGTCGACTGGTGGTGGATGGCCAACGACCGGCGGGAATGGTTTCTCCATTTGTCGCCTTCCCCGTGCACACTCGTAAGCGCATTACGGCCGAACGTCATTTCATGGTTTGGTGCAACTGTCGGTGTCGGTGCTCGGTCAGGCATGGAATGTTGGGATTATATGGGTTTTTGATTGACAACGGGATTTGCCCTCGACGTTGGTGACACGATGGATTTTGCAGTTGGTCTGCACTGGGTCAGGAGAAAAGGTCAAAGATATCGACGGTGGCAATCGATGGTTTTGCGACCCCCGTTTGCGACGATGTCAGGAGATGCTGTTAAGATTATCCAGGAGAAAATATTTTGCAGAAAAAATAGTAAACAGCATACTGAGAATTGTTGACTGCTGACCCAAGTGACAGTCCGCACAAAACAATCAACTAATTCACTCGCAGCGCCGCTACTTTGGATGTGCTCTCTCTCTCTCTCGGTGTCTGCGATCGCATCCTGGGTTTGCGTTTGGATGTGATGGAGTCACGCGCGGTGAAGATGAACCAAGCGCAATCAATCTTCGACTTGTCTTCGCCTTTCGCCACCTGTTGTTGGCAGCATCTCGATTTCACCTCGAACAGCAACACCAGCAGCATTGCCAGATCGCATCACGATCATCATCATCATCAACAGACACAAACCACGATCACAATGCAGCATATGCTGCAGCACAACACTGGCAATCGATTCGATCGACCAAAGCGTAAGGAGTGAGGACCCCCAGAGAGAGAGAGAGAGAGAGAGAGAGAGAGTGTTGCTCGAACTGTGGCCCTAAACTCAAATTTCATCCGTGGCCACGATCGATCGTCTCGGCGAGGGGTGGCGGTTGGAATGAAGATTTCAACGATCGCCACTGGCCACCACAGGCGCACTCTTCTCGCCATCATCAATCATCACCGAACGTCCGCAGCATTCCCGGCGACTGGTGGGGCGCGGTAGTGGCCGAGGATGAGCTCGCGGCCATACCTGTTGACCTTGGTCAGCCTGTGCGTGAATGTTTTGTGTTACGGTTGTTGGATTGTGGAACGAAGGACTAATTAATGGCGAATGATTTCCTCCAGTTTGTTTAAGGTCTGCACGGCAAACCGAGCAGCTATTGATAGCACAACAACAACAACTTTATCAGTAGCACAAGAAGCAAGATGTCGATTCAAGCAGCTATTCCGATCGAATCCGAAGCACCCGACAGTTTTTGAGGAAGAATCACTGTCCAGGATCTAGTTTGACAATCAGTTTTTTATCCTTTCGTCCGCTTTTGACAAGTTTTGCTGCAGCTCTGGATCCTTTGGCAAGGTCACGCAACAGTACAAGTACAACGAGTCCTTGTCCCTTTCCGTCTCCTCTAGTTCCTCTAGTCCTCTAGTCCTCTAACCCTACTCTATGTCCAACGCATGAACGTGAAGTCGTCCGTCAGGCGGTACCGAGGCCACCATGATACCCTCACCTTGCCACTCACGTGCAGGCCCCCGGCGGTGGAGCGGATCGCAGAAACAGGAAATACCCTGCCCCCCCTGGTCTTCCTCGCTCGCACGCGGTGCTGCTGTCAGAGAGCGCACCCCAGCGCTAGAGGGGCCACGAGCCCCGAAAGAGCTGTCAGTTAAGGTGGACGAGCTGCTGGGAACTGGGATGCGAACTGTGGGAGACACAGCACACTGAGCAGGACGAATGGGCTTTGATATGGGGGCCCCTTGGGTCGGCACGCTCTCGGTCGGTCGGTCGGTCGGTCTAGGATGCGAGACAGTCTGGCAGCTGTCAAGCGCGGGCTCCGTTCGCAGCCGACTCTGATCCTCCCACCAGTCCCTCCAGCCCGTCGACGCGACGCGGTGGCTGTCAATTTCAGAACAACAACACGCCAACTCTGATCTCCCTTTTCTACTCCCTTCCTCCTCATCAGCGAGCGAGCGAGCGAGCGAGCGAGCGCGCGCGCGCGTGAATTCTGATACGGATGACAGTAGCGGTACCTCAGCAAGGGCCGCACGCAATGCCAATGACTACGGGCCAGCGGTCTCACGCAGCGCATGCACGCTGTGCCCCTCGGAGGTCGCTCGGGCGCAAATTGTCAATCCCCACTACCTGTCTGCCAGCCAGCCTGAGTTTGATGTCGAAGCGCTGACTGGCTGGACTCCCTTTTTGCTTCTTCAAAACCGACGGTGGCAGGTTACTCCAGGACCTAGAGACACACCACCAGGGCCCGGTCTTTTACATCGTTGGCAATTTTAAAACCGCTGTTTCCCTAAACTCACTTTCGGCTGAAGAGCGAACGCCCCAGAGGTGTTCAGGCGTGCCGTATGGCGACGTTCCGTTCAGTTTTTGCCCGTGCTCCCCCCCGGGGCGGGTGTTGGAACAAGAACAAAACAAAACCTAAAATCAACAAAACAACATCTAGGACCGAACAGCAGCAAACCGACGAACGGGAATACCGTTCGTTCGTTCGTTCGTTCGTTCGTCCGTCCGTCCGGGCCCTTTAAGAGGGTTCTTTAGCAAACGCCACTCAATTTATTGTAACAATACACTTTTTCGCCTACGTGGGATTTCCGTTTTCCACCCTGCCATTGCCGCTATGCAAAAGGAAAACCTCCAAACACCGCCTCGCGCGAAGGGTGCTGTAGTCCTGTAGTGGTGCTGTTGTTGTTGTTGTTGTTGTGTTGTTATCGTACTCGCAGCGCAGATCAAGTACATGCGCTACTCGTTGGTGTACCGACGCTGTTGATAAAGAGATTTTAAACGGATTCCGTCCCTCAACCTCTGGTCCGTATTCTTTCCACCGTTTTTCTGCATGCTGCACCCTTCGATTGAGAGGGTAGACCGGGGCGGTTGATCGATCAAAATGTAGTTCCACAAGGGGTGGGGTGGGGCGGGGGGGTAGAACAAACACTCGTCTCTGGTCGACGACTTCTCGAGAGGGATGGTTTGTGCGAGGGAAGGAGAGCGAGCACACAAATAAATACGAAATTGCACACAGTGTACAAGGATATCGCTGACAATGGCAGACCTGCCAGTCTGGCACTGGTGCCCGGGGGGTTGTTTACTCTGTTTGATATGAGTTGCGTACGGCTGGAGGGGCTGCGGGATGGCCCCCGGGGACGACGATGGTTCGGCAATACACTTGTTCCCTAGACCGATACCGGCTCGAGTACTGCAAGTGGCGCTACGTACGCATGTACGAGGACATCCGGGGGAGGCAGATTGAAGATTGAAGTAACATTCCGCTTTTCATTCTCACATCTTTTTCTCTTTCTCTCTCTCTCTCGCTCTGTCTCTTTTTACAGATTCCCTGATGGGTTCGGCTTCGGAGGACGAAGACGAGGAGGACCAGATGAGGCCGGGCGTGCTGGCCGGGCTGGTGGGGGCCGGTGGTGGTGCCGGTATGCTACACCACGGCGATGGACCACTCGGTGCCTCGGACCTGTCGGTGCAGAGCATGAGCACGGACAGCAAGACGGGGCACGACGACTCGGATCAGGGTTCGCTCGACGGTGATCCGGACTGCCGGGGTGATTCGCAGGCGGAGAACAAAAGCCCGGACGATGGGGCCGGTTCGAAGCGGAGGGGCCCCCGGACGACGATCAAGGCCAAGCAGCTCGAGGTGCTGAAGAACGCATTTAGTCAAACACCAAAACCCACTAGACACATAAGAGAACAGCTGGCCAAGGAGACGGGCCTGCCGATGCGGGTGATACAGGTAAGCACCGGATTGACCTATACCTTCCTTCCAGAATCCTTTTTATGGATCCCTCTGTGTGTTTGCCTTTCATCACCCTCGACCTCGACGTCTCTCTCTCTCTCTCTGAACCACAAACGCACCAGGATGATGAGGTGTCTATTTATCATTGGATCGCGTCGACGACGTGCCCGGTCCTACCCGGGGTTTCGTGGACAGCCGCCGGACTGGAAATCAGATCTCGATCCAGATTCTAACGATCAGCGGCTGTCGAAGCGGCGCTCCGGTCCGGTCCTAGAGCAGGACCCGGTCAAACAGACTCCTCGCTCCCCTTAAAAACACAGATACGCACGGACGCAATGTGGCAGTGACCAGGCCAGGTAGAGAGAGAGAGAGAGAGAGAGAGAGAGAGAGAGAGCGAAAGAGCAAGTGTGCGGGGAAAAATAGCAATAAATCATCGCGGTCGTGGCGTTTGGCGTGGTTTTGCTTTCGAAACCCATCAAACCACATCGATGTCTTCGGAACCCCCCCCTCTCTCCCCCTTTCCCCTTTCTGGGTGCGCGACCTCCGGTCCGGTCTTTGAATAATGATAATTATGATGAAGATGACGCAGTGGATTACCGGAGTTGGTACGGGCGTTTTGGGACGGGTTTTCTGATGTTGTTTTTTTCCTTTCATTTCTTGGCCGAGCTCATGCTGACCTACAGTGACCAACAGAAAGTGATCTTGAGAAATGAGCGAAACAATGCACTGGCCAATTGTCATCGGCAGGCAGCTTGTTTCGGCAATTGTCTGCCGTTCCTTGGAATTGCTTTGTTATGAGCAACAACGCATGGCAAATCCTTTTTAAAGGGTGATCTCCTGGTGATATTCATTCGATGGTAGTGCTCAGTTTGTGACGTTATTCACAATCACACAATGATAGCAGATAGCTTGGCAAACATGTCGAGATGAAAGTAAAGTAAGTTGGTAAGAGTACAGTCTACAGTATTCTCCTTGCATTGAGTATCGTTTGATAGAACATTTGGTTACCTTGAGATTTGGTGCAAAGGAGGCCAAGGATCCTTCACTTGTCAGAAGAGTTTATTTGTGTTGTGGAAAGAGATTTCATAAAATAAGCCTTTGTTTTTCTTGCAAATAGTCAAATCGATGTCATTCGCGCGAGGTATAAACATTGCAGCCAATGCCTGCTTTCTCTAGCTACAAATGTGTTAGCAACTGTTTATTGTTAGCCTCAATCGTGCGAGATCATTGAGTGGAGGGATGTAGAGAGACCAATCGATCGTGCACACACGGTACAAACTCCAAATACTGACAGCGAAAGACAGAAAAAAGGGTTTTTGGGGTGGTTACGATGGGGACGCCACAGCAAATGACACACCGAGAACGGAGAGAGGCAGAAGGAAAACTAATTTCAAGTACTGAAAACCACAAAACAAGCGCGGTGAAATGACGACGACGCCACCCAAGACAACAGAAGAGCGCAGGAGGAGGGATGAAAAAGAGGGCCACCGTTGCTGCTGCTGCTGCTGCTGCTGTCTCACAAACTGACCAGAGAAAAGGAAACGAGCAAAACCAAAAAAATGCGTAGCAGCAGCAGCACCACCCTTGGTTTTGGTGTGTTTGGAAAACCACACAGCGCAAAACCTCATCATCGGGATGTCCTCCGTTGCGTCCCGCGCCCTGGATGCCCCCTTCATCATATTACTTCTCCAAAACACTAATGGTGTACCACGTACCAGAGCGCCTTGGCCGGCTGGCAAATCATAACTCATAACGAACCGAAACAGAGAGGAACCCCCATTATTACTCGCGGTGTTGTGTGTGGTGACGCTGGGCAAAATACGAATGGAGCGCCTGATTTCTCGTTGGCAGCAGCAGTAGTAGAAGTAGTACTATGCCCCAGCATCATCATCATCATCATCATCATACACATTGGTAGAAAAGTCCACCAGAGAAACAGAGAGAGAGAGTTTGTATGGTTCATTTGTCGAGAGGCTTCAACTACAGTCAGCTCGGCCCAGTCCCCGAGACCAGACTGGCCTGGCCTGACCTCTCTTCTCCGACTCCGTGGTGGATGCTTCTTTCATCATCATTTATTTGATAAATTGCATCCAAACGCTGACGCGAGCGCGCGCGCGCGCCTTCGACGAATTTGACGAAAAACTCATTCATGAGTCCGTCCATCCGTCCGTCCGCGCGGTGCCTTCTGCCGACGCCAACGCGCGAGTTTTATGGGAATTCTCCTTCTCGATCTCTGACGAGAGCTGGGACAGGGTGTCTGACGAGAGCTGGGACAGGGGGGGGGGGGGGGGGTTTAAGAATAAATCGTCCATCACGTGGTCGATTATCTCGTGGTGCTTCCCTGGAGAACCGAATGTCTCCGTTTCCGTTGTTGTTTTTCTTGTTACCCGCTTGTTGTTTCGGGTGACTGGGCGCGCACCAAACGCCAGGACGTCACAATGCCGGGGCTCTATGTGCACCATAAGTAGTAGCGATCACCTCCGCCGTCTCGGAAACTCTCGGATCTCCGGGCTCCGTGACGAATGTCTGTCTGTGGTCGGATTGGAGACGGAATCGGGCATGGAACTGGGCCACGCTCAACGGTAGCACCAGTCGGTAGTGGTTTTTAGGGTTTGGTGCTCGCACAGGGCACAATGGGGCTTTCGTGCAGTAGTGGCTAACCTTCGGCACCATTATCGGCTGTCAGCGATCTGGGGTGTGTCTCCGCAGAATGCCGTGGCCCCGGTTTCGCTAGAGTGCAGCAGTCTGGCACAATGATCTTGATTTGTGTCGCTCCACTGCTGCTGCCATTATCAATTGGATTGCATATCGTGCGGCAGTTAATAATGTCTGAATGTTCTTGTACCAGGCAGTTACAGGCTTGAAGTCACCGGTGTCAAGATGTAGTAGAACCCGTTTATCAACTTCAACTTCAAACCATTTGCACGTTAGAACAATTAATTCCTACACGTTGTTTGACAGATATCAGGCCAGTATAAATGTTCTAAAGTCGTTTGTCAACTTCATTGTGATGTCTTTACCCGAGCTTTCATCGCGAATTCGGGGCCACAAACTGGGACAACAATTCGAATAATTCCCTGCATCCCATTCCCATCCCAACAGATCAACTTGTTGATCGTGATCCGAACATGAATTCCCGAAATCAAAACAATGCTCCCGTTCCGACATTCCGAAACCGATCCTATCCTTGTTGCCGGTTGCCCAGTTATCGAGGTCCACGTTTTGGACCCTATCCGTGCGTTCGTTCGGTCGCCTCCGCCAAAAAGCCAACAAGTCTAATGGCTTTATAATGCGCCCGAATACCACGCAGAGGGAAGCTGGGATGACACATTTGGGAAAAAGGGTGCCCGAAAAAGGCACTCGGAAGATGACAAATCACTTGATCACGCGTCCCGTGTGGTAGTGGGTGTGAAGTGATCTCGCGCGCGGTACCCGGCCTGTGACACACGACCGGGCACCGCATTGAAATACGATCCTCGAGCGGCTCCCGGTTTCTTGGGTTCCGTGGGATGCCGATACACCGACCGGCCCGAAAGCGGACAGGGAACGGTATCCTCGTCGTCCACGATGGGACCGAAGTCACACCAGTCACCAGAAGGTGCGACATCGGTCCTGCTCGTCATCATATTTCGAGTGTCATTTACACCTCCCCTTCGCCGTGTTTGGTTTTTGGGTTCTCGTTTTCCTTCTCTCGCTTCTGCGCTTCCGATTGTTCGTTTGAAGTGCCGTGAAATTCCCGAAATTCTTCCGCGACACGCACCGAACCCCCCCCCCCCCCCCCCCCCCCCCCCCCGGTAGCGGTCGCGGATTCCTTTTTAGCGGCGATACTCGCTCGTCCCGGTGACAGATGTCACGACAGATTGGTAGCCGACAAGGGAGTGGAGGGAGGGTTGACTGCCCAGAGCAGAACACTTGTTCCCCGGGGCGTTTGGGCTTACATCTGTTTTGTAATTGGTAATTTATGATCCACAACCGTTTTGTGGTCTAGGTTCGGTTCCATTGTCTCTGACCAGCAGCAGCTCATGTTGTGGACGAATTGTGCGACTTCTATCGCTTGTTGGTTGGCCTCATCCTTTCCGATGCTCCCAGCTGTCTTCGACTCCATTTTGTGCGAAGAAGGGCTAAACGGCAGCAAATTGCCATTCTTTGTTTGAATGCTAAGACAATCTACAATGCTAAGAAGCTTCCTCGTTTGATGATGATGGCCATTCAACCATCACTCGCGCGCGCTCTCTCTCTCTCTTTATCTGTTCAATTCCGTTCGAGGTCTGTTCTGTCACTTTGCCCTTTGAAGATCGTTCGTTCGCGATTAGCTGTCGGTCGGAGAGGCCAGTTTTCGGACTCCCGGCCACCGGGGTTTCCGGATCTGGGGGTTTTATCGTATAATTTCACGCTTGAATGCACATCTATCGCATTGCGTTTACCCTGTGGTTGTGACCAAACTCCCGGGGTTCTATCTACCTTCCCCTTTTTGGACCAGCATTCACCCATACAGACACTTCTCTCTGCCTGTGGCGCGACGACACCAGAAAAGGGTTTGCGATTGGCGCTTGGTCGTGAGGAGGAAGACCAACCCAAGCGCACTTGAGGATTGAAGTGCCTTAAGAGGTGCCGTGGCAACTACAGCACAGCATGCGCCATGCCGTGCCGTGCAAGGGGAACATGAAAAGACAAAACGGACCAGAAGCGAACCAAGAAGAGGTCCCTCGGTACTTCTTGGATCGATTACAGCCAACCAAGCCCAAAAGAAAGGGGGCCCCGGGTATCGTCAGCAACGAAGCACACGCCCTCCATTTCGTCTTTCTATCTTCTTTCATGCAGATTGCTGCTGCTGCTGCTGCTGCTGCTTCTTCTTACAGACGCTGGCAAGCAGGCAGCAGTTGGCCGGCGGACAGGATTTGCACGGAAGGATATAATTATATAGAAGTTGCAGTTGGTACCGGCAGTCACCAGCGCGACGGCAGCGCAATGGCGACCTGGCCGTGTGGCCCTGTTTTTCGCAATCGGATCGCACAGATCCCCGCTGCGGTGGCCCCTCAGGTGGTGTGGTGTGGGGTCATCTGCTGTGCCAGCACGCTAGCCAGCAGCTCGTGGGATGTGGTCTGTGTTTACATCATAATCGCGATGCTGGCCCGCAATGGCGAATTGGAAGACGAAGACGAAGAGCCATTTTTCATTCAGCGTCATCCAGCGCTTCGATCGAGTCAGGCTGAACCTGATGTTGAGGTTGTTGATGCTGATGTGATGCGAATGGCGAAACGTGGGCTAGATGGTGCTGGTGGTGGTGCTGCTGTTGTTTTCATTCGCCAGGTAGCTCTGATGTTCGATCCGGCCGATAGTATCGATTCGTTCAACGAAATAGAAGTCGAATTTAGTGGAAGTTAACCTCGAGAGCGTGTCATCAGGTCGTGGGTTCGATTAGGAATGGAATAGCTAATGGCACAGAATGTGTACGGTTGGATTTATTGAGCAGCTTTTTGCTTCGTGAGGATTTGCTGAAAAACATTTTCTAATTTTATTTTTATTTTTTACAATCTTATTTATTTTTTACTTTTTTCAATGAATGCTGATGCTTTTAGGAATATTATGTTAAAATTTCGGATGCATTAGATGGATGGGCATCTCGCTACTTTGAAGCGCGTTTCCCGAAAGCAATGTTTTCAAAGTTCAAAACCTTCACTTTTTCAACTTTAAAAATCTGCCGAAAATCGGAAAATTAGAAATTCAACAGAAACTCCACGGAGCTACCTGGATAAACTTATAATCTTTAAAAAGAATATTGATTTGTATTTTTCTGATCACCCATCACGCAGCTATGAGTCGTAGAAATGAGCTGTTTCTGTTACGAATCAAAAGACTTGCCCTTTTAAAGCGACGAACCCGGTTTGATCTGTGATCCGTCATCATCTTCTTTTCCGAGGACACGCCATCCTAAATATTGTGCCATGCTTGAAGTTTTAAACAAATCTTCCTCAAAATAGAACCATATATTATTGAAAAGGTGTAGTTTAATATAACATCCACTTGAAAAGATTAAATTGTACGGTTTCTTCACAAAAAATCGTCAAAAATTTGCCTGTTTTTTGCTTCAATTACCCTTAGTCCGCCTTTAAGTGCATGAATATTTCAACTGCTATAGTGTTTGTATGATTTGTGTATTCCTTGCGCTTTGGCAAAATATTATAAACTATGGAAATACTTTCCTAGCTCTATTTTGTTGAGTAAAGACGAATAGCTCTCTGAAAGTAAACATTATCTTGTAATAAATTCCACATTTTCTATTGAAGGGCAAATGTTTCCGTCTAGACCTCGCCAAAATGCCATATACTGAATAATGCAATAAATAAACCAGGTACGGAAACAATCCAATACAAATAGTTTCTAAATTAATGCTCCTAGACCAGCAATTCAGGATTGGAATCGCGATGTGAATGATGGCTGAAATGGACACTGGCTAACGGAATGTTTAATCCCTTATCCACCATTGAATTCAATTATTTCTAAATAACGTATGACGCGATTCGCTCCTCCATTTCCATTCCATTACTGCGCCAGTGCGTTATCTATGGCGTGTGTTATGGCCTCATGCCCAACCTTGTTAGTCACCGGCCCCGGCGAGGTACCTTTCGCACGTTAAACATTCACCCAGCACAATGTATCATTTGGCCAGTTTGTAACTATTTAGCAACCGGCCACCAGCATTCCACCATCAACATCAATCCCGCCCAACTGACCAACACATGCCCGCAAACAGAAAAAAAAACCCTGGAGGAAATCCCCATAAAGTTCCGCACCGACCCGCACGGTCCATCGCCGCACCACCGGGCGGTGACGGCGGCTTGTTTCGTGGCAAGATTTGTTGTCATAAATTTTGACATCCCAAACCGTCCAGCAGCAGCAGCAGGCGCAGTCCGATCCCCGGGTTTGACCCCGCGGGCGCTGATACGGTTGAATTCTGTATCCTGATGGTCGCTGGGTGGCTGACTGGAGAGATGGAACAAAAAAGATTAAACGCCAAACTCGAAACGAAACTCGTGCACAGCCCTCTCGTGGTTCGGCCCAGCACATCGTCGATCTATGATGCTGCGCGGATAGAGGGGCCTTACCGTCGACCTCGGTCGCGGTCGCCGCGGTTCATAGTTAACATGGCTGACAGGTGTGCGTTCGCTAGCCAGGAACGGGGAGATGGTGGTTTGTCCGGCTGATAGATGACCGGCTAGTGCTCGCACCCCTTACATGACTTTCCAGGTCCCAGAGACCACACGAGGACGCTCGGGGAAATGGACATTCCCTTTCGACAGCAGTGATAGCGAGTTATGTAGCGGCTGTTAGGCGTGCCCGACGTGCACATGTCACGGTTTCATCTTCACGCCTCACGCTCTCTTTTGCTCTCTATCTTTCTCTCTACAAGTGACTTTTTTTTTGTTGACCGCGAACAGGCCAGAGACTGAGGGCCTTAGTAGCGTTTGTGGGGAAGGAAGTGAACTGTGAAATTGAAAGTAGGAATTGAGGGGGGGAGAGAGAGAGGATGCATGCACACACAGAGTGTACTTGCTTTCCATTCTCCGCTCCGCACATCTCGTGATGTCCCGTGGTGTGGCCAGTGACAGTGCCCGGGGGCTTCAGGGATCGAAAATCGCCAACGGCATCGCCCGTGCCGTGCTGATGGACTGCTGGAGATGGAGTCGGTGGGGTGGTGGTGACCAGCGGCTACCGCGACTCCGGGAGACGGCGAACGAGGAAGTCGACGAGGGAGCGACTCATAATTTATTGATCGTTATTATAGGCTGTCAAAATAATGTGAGTTTTACACTTGTCCCCTTCTCTCGCGCTCTCTCGTGCACCCTTTCATTCGCTTGCATCCAACGGAACGATACGAGAGGCGATGCTGCATCCAGAAATTGACCGAAAGCAGGAGGTCGGTGCCGGAGTTTTGCGAACGCCATTCGGTCCATGTTCCCAGTGCTGCTGCTGCAGCTCTTCCAGGAAGAGCAGCAGCATGGGCGAGAGCGAGTTCAGGGATACGCGAAGGGTGGGGAAAGGGCTTTAAATCATCATTAGACATGCAAAAAGCCATCGCCTAGCGTCCTAGCGCTCAATCCTTCTCAATCAATGACGGTGATGAAGGTTGGGACCTCTTCGGGAGGTCGGGAGTGCTGTATAAAAAATATGTCAAGGTTTTTCTGCAGCAACTCTTAACCGCCTAAGGACCTAAGGGATGCCCGGGGCTGAGATTTGCAGGCCCACGAGCTTGGTTTCACTAGTGAAACCTCTTTGGTTTGCTCATTTTGGTCTCGTTAAAAGCTCCCTCGACTAATGAGGGCGCGCATTGGACCGTTTAAGACAGCAGGCGTTACGAACTGTTGCGATAGGGGTTGGTAAGGTGAACGATCTAGGGTTTTGCAAGACCCTAGCCATGCTCTGACCTGGAAGAGGTCAAAGGGATGGAGTCGAACGGAGCTGGTGCTGCTGTAGCGAAGCTTGACGATTGAATCGAATCGATCTGCTTTGGAAGGAAAGTGAAGAAGCGTTGGAGAGTTTGTGGAAATGGGCACGTAACTGATTCCCCGTTTGCGCTTTGGAATTCGTTGTGCAAGAGTTTCCAATGTATTAGCATTTGGAGATGTATTTTGTGCTACTACAGTTAACGATCGAACTTCAATCGGTTTTAGGTTTTTGACTTCAAGACCACTTCTAGCGTTAGTTGCATTGAAAAAGCAAATTGAAAAAGATCGACACTAAACCCTTACATATTTTTTAAATTGCAGACCTAAACGGACTGCTAATTGCGGTTTACTGTGCTTTAGTTAGTGCTTCGCAATCGTCTTGACAGAAATTCGACAAAGAACTGTTTGTTTTTGGATTAATTTCGTGTCAGTCTGTTCGTCCTGGATGTTTTGTATTCTTCCAGCATTTAATCTTGGAAGTCGCATTGCGTGATTGTAATTCCGTTGAGAAAAATAAACAAATTATTCATCACTAATGATAATGCATACATTCGGACGAGTGTAAATCATCGTCTTCACCTAAATCAAAATTGCAAACCATGGCTGCCGTGCCACCAATTAGCCCGCAAAGTGATGCGCAAACGTTTTGCTCAAACAAATCAATTCGAACGATCGAAATTAACCGCAATCATCATCACTGCCGCTGCTAGGCAAAAGGTGTATCTCAACGCATGCTGATGGTGGCAATAAGCGCCATTAATACCCCTAATCAAACCAGCCCAGCACCCGGTGTCGAGGATTGTAAAAAGTTAAAGGCAAATCGTAAACCGGCGCACTAACGCCCAAGCCAATTGGGGGGGGGGATAATATCGCTACGCATTACCATACGAAACCGGTGCCGGTGCTCGATCATAAAACACTCGCTTGCCAGCTAGCTAGTGCCACGCGCAGTAATTAGGCTGCACCGGAGACTGCACCGCACGGAAATGGCAGACTAATTGAGCATTAAAAGGGGGGAAGTATTGCCTCGTACCTCACTTCCTTCCTCAAAAAAAAAAAAACCACTCCCTCCAAGAAAAAGGTGTGTTTTTGTTGTGACTGTGAAGGCATTGTGACGATGACGACGCTCCCACGACGATCTTATCATTCGCATCGCACCCCAGAACTCGCTGGGAACTTTGGGTCCCGGGTCCGCAACTTCGACTCCAGTGTGCCCAGCAGGAGTTCTCTTGCTCCTTCTTCGATGTCGGTCACCAAACAGATCGCTGGAGAGCGCTGTCCGGCGTGTATGTGTGTGTCAGGCGGGCGCTGAAGGCCAACAGTCCAACGTGAGGTCGGTCGGTCGGCTGGCGGAACGGAACGGAACGATCGAACACATCGATCTCCGCAGTGCGGAACGGATTCTCGGTCGGAGCCCGGTCGGTTGAGTTGGGCTTTTCGCAAACTCACGCTCGCTTCCCTCCTCAAACGGTGGCCGGCGGACGCCGAAAACACGGACAGACCGTCTCTGCCGCGTGCGCGCGGGGGGGCTCCACAGCATCATTGCTCAACCTTTGGCCCGGAGGTTACGCGGGCCTCGCAACGCCTCGAAAAAACCATTGAAAGCCAGCTCGCCAGCCAGCATGCGCGAGCGGCGGAACCAAATGGCCCCTTTTTCCATTCACGGACAAGAGGACGGCGACGACGACCATCACCGGACGGACCACCTCCGGTGCGACGGCTCTGGAGGATGCGCGATGCAATGCGATGCTGGCTCACCGGCTGGCTCACCGGCTGGCTGGCTGGCTGGCCGCCCGAGGTGAACGGTGACGGACTATAAAAACCGCTCCACTAGACAACATGATGACGGGCTGGATTCTCGACTGTTCCACGACCACGAACTCGCCCGTCCGTGGCTCGCATCCCGCGGGATGAATTGTTTCTTTTCTTTACGATCGGAACGATCGGATCGCTTGGTGGCCAGTGGTGTCAGAGGGTAGTCATGCGCAGCATGTACCATGTTTTGGCCACCAGTTGTGTGTTACGGATGCTCCCTGCGGTTGTTTCGCACCTCGGGAACGGGGAACCTCTTGCCGCCGATCGGCCATCAAGGGCGCACGGCGACGATCAACGATCGCGATCGACATCTACAACGTCTGTTTCGTGGCCGGGGGCTTCTGGTGAGCTGACGCGCGCGCAAAACGGATGGGCCTGCCTTACGGGTGCCTCCTAGTGCTCCGTTTCAGTGTGTTTGTACAGACTGCATTTTGAGACGAGAATTTTGCTAAACGATCGACGAAACTGGCGTCGTCTTCGGTGATGTTGGGCCATAAATCCATAAATCCATACGCTGAGCCATACGCTGTTCCCTCCTCGGGTTAGCTTGCCAATTAGTCATAATTTGTCGTTCGGGAGGGATTCGGGAATTCCGGTTCACCGGTTTTGGGGCGCCGCTCTAGCTGGGACGCTGCTGAGCCGGGGGTTTGTTGATGATCAATATGTTTTATTCATCCAGAGGAGCCACTCGAAACGAGCGAATACCTTGTTTTTTGGCGAAAGACTTTTCTCTCAAAAAATAAAAAGAAAATAAAAAAGCGGTTGCACCACTGTAGAGGCCTCTCTCTCTCTCTCTCGCTGTTCGAGGTCGAACGATCGTAAATAATAAGAAACCGGGAGGGAACCGGGATGCTTTTGCACGCCGCAAACACGCTCATCAAGCAAGTTCTTCGGCGAACGACGATGACGACGACGAGGACGATGGCGCGATCATCCACAACCGGAGGTGATGAGACGAGAAGCGCCTAGACGGTTGCGGTTGAGCCCAGCAGCAGCAGCAGCAGCAGCAGCAGGAGCAGCCACCACCGACGGAGCGCTAGAATGTTCAATTTCACCCCGGGTGGTTCGTTTGGCCGCCGACAATCGCGAGCGCGAGCGCGCGCGCGCCAACTCCACGGCAGCAGCAGCACCACCAACTGGGGTCTGGGAACTGTGCGGTTCTGCTTCAAATGCCGCCCTCGGTCGGTTCTTGGCCGCGCGACATAAAAATCTGTCGTTAAAAGACCGCGCTCCATCGACAGAACTCTTCGATTCCTTCATCATTTCATTGATTTTATTCACGCAAGCAGAGGAAGAGAGAGTCAGCGAGAGAGAGAGATGCTGCGGCGGCTCATTATGACACGCGGTAGAAGATGATGATGATGATGATGATGATCGTTAGGGAGGAAGGCGGTGACAGTGGCGACGACGACCGATTTCGTTTCGGATGTCCGTTCGTTCGTCTGTTCGTCTGCGGGCGGCATCTTCTTAACACCGGTCCATATCGAGCGGAAAGGCCGGCCGGTTCCACCTGACCGTCGGTTGATCGCCGGTCGATCGCGGCCGCGAAACATTTTCCATATTTTTATTGACTCTTTGAAGATTTTTATTGATCGGTCAGTTATGGACATTTAGTACTCGTTCTCTTCGCTCTCTCTCTCTTCGCTCTCTCTCTCTCTCTCTCTGTGGTTCCGTTGTGTTGTGTAGCGCGCGAGCCCGGTCACGGTACAAAGTGGCCCCCGATGCTGCTGCTGCCGCCGCCGCCAAGAATGTTTATGTCACCCCCGGTGCGGTGATCGTAAAAAATTAGTTCCACTCGCTGGAGCTGGAACTGAATTCGGAGACCAAAGGAAGCGATGGCATTGGGGAGAAGATGTGTTGTCCCGCGGTGTGCTCTGTCGTTACAGTGTTGTTATGTAAATTTTATTCTCTGCTTGACAGCGGCCACAGCGGCACAAACGGAGCGCTCACCATCGGTCGCTAATCCTGGCGGTCCGCGCGGTTCCTCGTTCGACTGTTATACGGTGGATTATCGGCGACGCTAACGTTGTGCTAACGTTTCCGTTTGTGCGGTGTTTCGGGGGACCCACGGTTTCGGGGTTGAATCACGTTGGCGGCCGGGGCCGGGTGTCCGAAATGGCGATGGAAATGTGCGAAGTGCATTTCGCACAAGGTGGACGGGCGCGGACAGTGCAATTGTGTGCAAGTCCCGGGGAGAAAGTGTCATGTGAAGTGATGTTTGAGTTTATGCGGCGGGAAGATGCACCGGTGGTGCTTTTGAAGTGAAAGGGGGCGCAGGTTTTTGCTTTCTAATTCCTTTTCGGGAGGTTTTGTTCAATTTTAACAGCACAAAATCGTCTGTGGGTAATGAAGGGCCTTTCCTGGATCATCAGGTTGAGGGCAAATGGTGAAAGGTTTGTTGTGCTTGTGACGATTGTGTTGATTGTAGGTTTGTCACTTTTGAACTTGCCAAAAAAGGGTGGCGGCTAATAAAAATCTAGCTGCTTCTGTTACGGAATGATGCTGTAAATGACTGAGATCTTTAAATAGACAAATGTAATCGGGAGGTATTGCGGAGTTATGACCTTATTCATCAAATACAGCAGCAGCCAGCAGTGACTGCCTGTGGAAATGTGTGAAATCCTTAACGTTGTAGGACATGATCGATTTATTTGCTATCCCTTATTTATTGTCGCTAATCTGATGATCAGGCACATCATGTTTAATAGTCTAATGATTAATATCCAGCGGATATCCATTAGATGGATGGAACGAGCAGTGCCTTATTTTGAGCAACATTCTTCTGGGTATACTTTTTGCGCTGGCTGTTCCCGGATTATCTCATACATCTTGGAAGATTGTATGCATTTAGTTGATGACCCTAAAGCCTTTGCTTAGGAAAAGGAGATGCCCTCAATCTTTAAAGATAAAAGACCGGATAATAGTTTTGGATATGAGCTAAAGAAGGATGATGTTGTAGATATTTTTGACGTATCCATAAAAAGAAATCCTACCGTTATCAAGGTACTTTGCTTACAAATTTGCAAGAGAATTCAGTCCAGTGGCTGAAAAAAAAAAGAGTTCAGGTTTCGTTATTCTACAAGTTTATTTGAGGTTGAAAAGTATTTTTATCGCATACCGAGGATCTAACTGTTATTCACGAAATGTACATGAAATTCAATTCCATCCAGCCTTGAATCTCCTGCTCGATATTTTATACTAATGAGTCCCTATTTTCTCCTCTCCCAGGTCTGGTTTCAGAACAAACGCTCGAAGGAGCGACGGCTGAAGCAGCTGACGAGCATGGGCCGGGGACCGTTCTTCGGCGGTGCCCGGAAGATGCGCGGCTTCCCCATGAACCTATCGCCCGGCGGTCTCGATGAGCCCGGTTTCCCGTACTTTGCGACCGACGGCAAGTTCGACTTTGGCTACGGTGGACCACCGTTCCATCCGCACGATGCACCATTCTTCGGGGGGCACCCGGGCGGAGGTCCGATGCCATTCGGTGGACCCGGTAAGTAACCGCGAGCCTCGTTTCCTCCATCAGAACCCCCACTCCCCCCCGCCCCCCCCCCCCTTTCCATTTGCCAATTTAACAGTGCGGTGTTAATGTCAGGCTTTTCACCGATGCAGGAGGACCCATGGACCACCCGGGACCGATCCCAATGGTAGGCGACTTCGTAGGCGGCGGTATGGGCGGACCGGACGGTGGCCCGGGCGGTATGATGGGTCCCGGTGGTGGCCCACCCGGATTTATGGTGGGCCAACCGAATGGACCACCGGGCCCAGGCAGTGGCCCTGGCGGCCCCGGTAGCCAGCAACAGCAGCAACAACAACAGCAGCAGCAACAGGGACCCCAGGGACCACATGGTGGCCCCGTGGACGGTGGTATGCTAGGGTCGGGAGTGAATCGACCCGGCGGCGGTGGCGGTGGTGGAGGGCCTGGTACCGGCAGTGGCAGTCCCGTCGAGTTCCTGTCGTCCGGCAACTTTGCCGAATCGCAAAACATGCAGAACGAGGGTCTGGTGTGGTAATATCGTGATGCTGTTGCTACTGTAGAGGAGAGCGAGTTGCATTAAGTTATTCCGGGGACGCGTAAATACTATTTTCACACACAAAAACACAACTAAACACAAAAAAACCATACACAGAAGATCATCGAAATTGTCACGCACTCGCACGATTTTGTTCGAAACCTCGATCGCTCGTTCGTTCGTTCGCTCGCTCGCTTCTGTTTACTCCGGAAAAGGCACGTACGCATACGGCCGCCATGACAGGGTCGCGTCCACGGAAAACGAAGCACATTAGCTTGGCCACCAAAAAACGACCGAGCCTGGCGCCATCCACCATGGTACGCACATTAAGAACAGAACTGCTGTGTGTTTATGGTTGGCTTGTGTTTTAAATGTGTTTGGTGGCGCCAAAAAACCGCTCCCTTTCCGTATGGTTGGGTGACATTTCGTCCACCCCTTTCCGTGAATCGACACGCACAGGAATGCGATCATTCTGCGATCGGGTGCGAGTGAAGAGCAAGCCCGATGACGTCAGCTGAGTAGAACGTTGAACGATCGAGTGTGCTGCTTGCGGGGCGAGAGTGAAATGAGATCACTTCTGTCGCACAGGGCAGGCACACCCTATACTAAAAAACCACTTGAATCATCGTAGTGTGCCGCGAACACAGTAAAGAGTAGGCCAGTCGACCGAGAATGTGGGATTCGACAGTTTTTTTTTTACGTTAATCTCCGTGATCCTTTCAAGCGAACCAACAAAACAAACAAACCGACACAGGAACTAAGACTAACTTATCAGTATTAACGTGCGGCAATCAAACACATCCCTCGTTCGTCGGGGATGCTGTCCTCGTACACTGCAGGTACATCCACTAATACACACAGCAGAGCAGATGCACCGACCCCCGAGATGGGCATCAGTCACCAATCACCGACGGAAAGTTAAGATGTAAGTCGTCGATGGAGATAATTTATTTTAAGTGACCACGCGTAGGGACTAATTCGCCTAACTAAGAAGGCTTGTTAATGCTGCAGTTTTTTGATGTGCTGGCGCGACGCGACGGACGACGCGATGGAAATTGTTGTTTAGTTTTCGCCGTTTTTCTTTTCTTTTCTTGTGTACTTATTTATAGGTTAGGGTTTACACCTCACTTGCCCCCCTTCTGTGTTGCCACCGTTTTCGACTGCGATTCGGCGAGTTAAAGGTGCATCCGAAGGTGTGTTTGTGTAGGTCGATAAATTATTGTTCGCAGTATGTGTGTGCGAGAGAGAGAGAGAGAGCTGCTGTTGGGTAAAGTAGTGGCAGTAGTGGTAGCGGTAGTAGCGCCTGCCCCAAAACACCGCCGAGCGACTGTTAGTAAACCTTGTACTGTACTGGGGAGTAATATATGTATTGCGCGATGCTTGCTTTTGTGTTTTGCGGCCACACACCGTACACGCTCGCGTGTAACAATTGGCAGAAAAAAAACATGTAAAGGAGAGAGTAACATGAGTTTGGTGGATCCTTAAGCAAACTGAAATCAATGTCAGAGGACCCCTGCGGGCGCAATAGCAGGCGGCGTATATGTTTTAACATGATGATCCAGGTGGATTGTGGTGGAGCGGTTGCTACTCGACTCGAGTCTCGAGTTGGCTTTAAGTTTCGTTTTAAGCTTTTTTTAAGTTTTTTTTTTCTTGCGCGTGGAAACGCAACAAAAAACCCACCAAAAAAGGTATATTTCACGCAGCAACCAACACCTATCATGTTCGTAGCTTCCATTCGTAGCTCGAGAATGGTGGAAGATTTTCATATCTTCGTTCTGATTTAGTAAAAACAAAGAGAAGTACATGCACTGTGCATTGCAAGTAGTATGAATGAGTGTAAATAGTAAATAGGAAGATGGATCCCCATGGAGTCGGCGCTGCCGTGCGCTTGTAAATATAATCCAGATTAGCGTGTTTGAAGCCCCCGGGATCGCAGAAGAAGGTGAACAGAGCAGTTGGTCCCAGCCCAACTCCATCAATGGACGCTTAATCAGAAAACAAAACAAGAGCGAAAGAGTTCCGCAAAGAGAGCGAAGCAGTGAAGACCACCCTCAGCCGCCGTTCGCCGGCCAGCCAGTTTGTGCTTAGCCAGTTGTAAAATTAACGATTTTAGTGAAGCCGAGGCCGTGCCACGGTGGTGCGGCGAGGAAGGTTTGAGGGGATCAGATTTCGAAAACATGAAACATTGAAGTGAAAAAAATAAAAGACCTGGGTGAAAAACTCGCCACGCCACCTGGCTATTAATCCAAGGAAATGGAACAAAGAAAATCACAAACTAAAGCAAAAGTCCGCCCTGGACCGCTCTGGTGAAGCGGAGCAGCTATCAAGCGGATGATATCTCCAGGAAAACAAAACAATAGCGCACAACGGAAGGAGTGTGAGGAAACGGCGTGCAGTGGGGCAAACCAAGGAGCAGGACAGGAAAACATAAAGTTGGGGCAAACGGCGAACTCGATTGTGTTATTATTTGTTAAAGGATATCGTAATGTTAGGAAGAAATCAAACAACAAAGCGATGCAAAATGGTGTGAAAGTGAAAAAGGAGGCAAAACACACGCGGGGTTCATGCAAGCAAGTGAGGAGCGGTGGAATGGCTGGAGAGGATAAAGAAAAATAGGAAAGAACCCACACAGCTACACAGAAACAGAGACCCAACACAACTGTACACAATTAAGAACGTGGGGCCGAGGGTGGAAGATAATAAAGAAAATGAGGAAAACGATTATAAAAAAAAAACAAAACAATATGTTTAATTGGTTGTTGCGCGGGTGAAAATGGGTGGGAAAATGGGAAATCCGAAAGTTGGTAAAGGAAGGTAAGGAACGATGGCGCCAAAGAGGAGGCCATGTTCGCCCCGTTCGGTGGCGATGTTTACTTTTCATTGCTCTCCGCAAAAGTTCCGGTTTCTGTTGCGCAAATGATCCCGCTTTCTTTCTTTGTTTCCATTTTTTTAAATTCCCTGTTGTTTTCCTACTTTTGAATTCTGACCATTCTGGGATCGGGTCAGTTAATTGTTTTGCTAAGTTCGTAGTAAATCGCGCGCAAATGGAGTTCATAAGCGTCTTGGATCCGGGACATTTATCTCGGGGGCATTGAGAGCTTCGAATAGGAGTTGGCGAAATGTTCACAAATAACCCAAGAAGGGAGCATAATGTTAGCATGACTCCCGCCCTTAGCATCAATTAGTATCGGTTTTTGGATGTTGATCTGAATTCGTCCTTCGTTCACTCTCTCTCTCTTCACTCTCCTTCGCTCTCGCTAATGTAACATTTGATGACATCCATTAGCGCGGTTGATACCACCACTCTACCTCCGAAAAAGGCTCTCCGGACACCATCAAAAACCACGAAAAACACATGTAAGCGTGCCGGTGAATGGCGGAAACGATTGGCACAGTGTTTGAGGATGTCCAGGCGCCACGACACACACGATCACGCACGCACCTGGAATTACCTGTGAACAAGGGAAAGGGACGAGCGTGAAGTTATGCCCTCCCTGGGGGCGCCATTGCAGGGAAAGGGTCCGGAATGTGATGATATGTTATGTCTTCATAGTTACCCACCAGCCGGTACACCAATGCATCCAAAAAAAATCCCTTTTGCATGTCAAACGATAATTAGCTTGTCCTGTTCTGTCGCCCCTTTTTTTTTTGTCCTCCACTTTTTCGCCGTTTATCCTCTTTCGTGGTCGTGGTGCGAGTGAGAAAGCGAGAGTGATATAGTTGGGTTATTTATTCAAATTAGACCCCCCCCCCTCCCTCACGAATTGGCGTGAGCCGAGTGCGTGCGACTACCCACTGACCATCGAAATTATCAATTATGAGATGTTTTCACAGTTTTGACGAGCATCGACGCGACAAGCTTGGTTTCGCTCACATCAAAGCGAAGGGACCACCGACCGGTCAGCGCAGCAAAGATGAAAAGGTGCCGAAGAAGAAGAAGAAGAAGCAGAGGGATGTGGACAATAAGTTAATAATGTTAATAATAAAAATTGGAAACTCATTGCACCAACGGGGAACATTTTTGTACGGGGGGGGGGGGGGGGGGTGTCACCGTCAAGGGTCGCAAGGGCGCGGGGGAAAACACCAAACTAAAACTAAATCAGCCGCTAATTTTTCCGCAATTTCTGGTAGAATAATCGAATCAGGAAGAGGGCCTGCCGGGACACTTGTGCCCCGGCCTAATGCTCACCAACAGGACCACGGTTCCTGTTGCATCCCCTGCGTTCCGAGCAACCCCTGCTGTGTGGCGTGCAGGCAACGGGCAGCATCCAGAAAACAGGGGGAATAAAGATGAAGCGTTTCCGCACCAAAGGCGATCCGAACCATAAACTGTGTCACCCTTCGCCCAACATTATGCGTCTGGAAGCGGTCCACCCAGAGGGTTGGTCACCGTACAACGTGAAGGGTGGAAAACAGATTTACCATTTTGCCGTGGTAAGGGGCACGGGAATCGGCATGCCATTTCCGCCGTCCGGCTGCACTGGTGCCGATAAGAAGGACTGCCGCCTGCCCGGATGGGGCAGAGTTGTGTATGTTTTTCCCCTGGTGGCCAAAATCGTTGTTTTTCCGCCCCTTTTATGAGCATCAGAAACGGCGTCGAGCGGTCCAGGACACCGGAGGTACAGTGGTGGCCGCGTTGGAAGGACTAGGAGCAGCCATTTGTTTTGTTTTGATTGTACTCCATCAATTGGCATGGCAAGGATCGACTTTAACCTAAAAGAAGACAGATTTCTTTGTCATAAAAAATGCTCCCGAATGTGGAGTCTAGTATTCTGAGATTCTGAGGTAGAGAGCGTAGGACGAACCAGCAACGGAGCAATGATTCTCCGGCTCAAGGAAGGGAGCAAGAGTTCCTCGTTCCAGGAAGCGGTAGAAGAGGTACTACAATCTAGTGCCAAAGTGAGAGCTCTGACGCAGCGCTGCACTCTGGAGTGCAGAGGGCTGATCGACTCAACCAATGAGGAGGATATACATGAGGCATCAAGTGCACATTTCCAGCTGTCGGAGAAACCGGCGATTACGATTCGTCGGTTCTTCCGGTCTGTGATGGCGGAGATCCAGCTGGCAGAGACCGACGCAGCTAAGATCATGGAGGCGGGATCGATCCGTGTTGGCTGGAGCACTTGTCCAGTGAGAGTCCGAGACAATATAACCCAGTGCTACCGCTGCTGGGGATTTGGGCATGTCTCCAGTCGGTGCGGAGGAGTGGACCGCTCAAAAAACTGCAGGAGATGCGGGGAGGAAGGGCACAGAGTGCAGGAGTGCACGAACCAGCCGCACTGCTTACTGTGCCCAACAGGGAAGGACGGACATGCTACCGGAAATTCTCGGTGTATCGCGAGAAGGATGGCCCGAAAGTGATTCAGCTGAACCTAAATCACTGCAAAGCGGCGCAGGATTTGCTTCAGCAGTCAATGCTACAATCGCCGTATGATGTAGCCATACTGTCGGAGCCACATCGCGTTCCGGAGAACGACTCGTGCTGGATCAGGGACGCAGGAAACCTGTCTGCGATCCTAGTGAGAGGGAAGTACCCCATCCAGGAGGTGACGGACACTGAGCATGAGGGGTTTGTCGTAGCCAAAATTGGTGGAGTGTTTGTGTGTTCCTGCTATGCGCCTCCACGGTGGGACAAAGGCCGGTTCGACACCATGCTCGACCAGATGGAGGAAGTGGTCGGCTCCAAACGTCCACTGGTTATTGCCGGGGACTTTAACGCCTGGTCTACTGCATGGGGCAGCAAGAGCACCAACAAACGGGGGCAATCGTTGTTGGAATCCGTCGCGAGGCTAAATCTGGTGGTAGTCAACAATGGCAAAACCAGAACCTTCAGCAAAAACGGCAGGGAATCCATCATCGACGTCACCTTCAGTAGCTCGGACCTGGCCAGTGCTATGAACTGGGAGGTAAGTGATGAATTCACCTTCAGCGACCATTTTGCGCTTACTTACAGGATGCAGAAAACAGGGCCCCAAAGAGCTCCAGCCTCCAACAAAACGCAGCCGGCGGGGTGGAAACCCGATTGGTTTAGCAAGGACCTGTTCGAGGATGCCCTGCGCAGAGAAGACAATGGAGAGTGCCTCAGCGTGGATGGGCTGACGACCGCCATGATCAAAGCGTGCGACGCAACCATGCCAAGGCGCAAAGGTGAGTCGACAGGTAGGCGACAGGAACCCTGGTGGTCTCCACAGTTGGACGCGCTTAAATGGACTTGCCGCCAGAGGCGGCGACGATTCGCGCGTAGTAGGGGAGAAGCAAGAAAGATAAAGGAGGCGGAATATAAAAAGGCTAAAACATTACTAGCGAGCCAAATCACCGCCAGCCAGAAGGAATACTTCCACCAGCTTGTCAGGGATGCGGAATCGAACCCCTGGGGCGGTGCGTACAGGCTAGCAATGGGGGGGCTTAGAGGGAACACACCACACGAAACGTGCCCGTATCGAATGCAGTCGATCGTGTCCGAACTGTTTCCGTCTCACGAACACTCTAAGTGGCCAGCAACACCATACGGTGCGCTCGAGGGCGAGGTGGTTGAGACGGTAACGGATGAGGAGCTGCAGCTCGCAGCACAGCGTCTGTCTCGGAATAAAGCTCCGGGGCCAGACGGCATCCCGAACGTCGCGTTGAGGGCCGCCCTGCAATCCAATCCTGGAATGTTCCGGAAAGCACTCCAAAAGTGCTTAGACGATTGCGTTTTCCCAGACCGGTGGAAACGGCAGAAACTTCTGCTGCTGCCAAAACCTGGTAAAAACCCAAAGGACGCTTCATCCTTTAGACCGATCTGTCTGCTTGACTCCATGGGGAAACTCTTGGAGCGCTTGATCCTGAACAGGCTGATCCCGTTCACGGAGGGACCGCATGGCCTGTGCGACAGGCAGTTCGGCTTCAGGAGGGGGAAGTCCACAGTAGATGCAATACAGTTGGTTGTTGAAACTGCGAGGAGATCGCGCAAGCAGGGATGTGGGGGCGCTAATATCTGCGCTGTTGTCAC